>NW_026562182.1:735701-1103552 GCF_027943255.1 Anastrepha obliqua | reverse complement strand
TGAGTGCCCAAAAGGCAGTGGCCGGTGATAAGAGATGTTATATGCCTTAGTTCGTGTTTCGAAAGACTTATAAGGGTTTTTGTCTGTTTCAGATTGTAGGATGGCCAGATTTGTCTGGTCGTAACGCAAGTAGTTTCCACTCGCCACCTCCGATCAGCAATGCTGTGAAATTCTCGATCGATGAGCATTTTACATGTTGAGAGCGGAATGTGGATTGTGGGTAAGTCACTAACATTTGATTGCGCAGCTCCAGCTCTTGCGAGCTCATCAGCTTTGCAGTTACCTTCGAATCCACTGTGACCCGGTATCCAGATAACTTGGACAGAATTCTGAACACTTATCTCGTTAAGAGATAAGAGACAGGATCGAACCACATCTGAGTGGGTATAAGAGGAGCTGAGTGCTCGAACGGCCGCTTGACTGTCGGTGAAAAAGCGGATATCCTCTAGTGATATTCTATTTTCTAAGAGAGTTTTCGCAGCATACCAGATAGCGCATACTTCCGCTTGGAATACGCTACAGTAGTCGGGTAATCTAAATGATAGATTAATGTGAGGGGATTTGGAATCTTTTCCAGATTGATGTGAGTTGATTTGGAAGATTCCAAATCCCACTTTGCCGTCTTGTTTTGAACCATCTGTATATAGAATCAGTGGGCCATCGATTTCGGTTAGATTTGTCTTCCATTCTTCCCTAGTTGGGAGTGAACAGGAGAATAGCAAGGTCGGTGATGGAAGACTTACATGATAGTCTATGTCGGAAGAGATAACAGTGTTCCTGTTCAGTATGGCCGAATGGCCAAGATACTTATTCCATTTCGATATAGCATTCATGCGTGTCGCTGCTTTCGCTGCAATCGCTTTGCCAGCCAGATCGATAGGGAACAAGTGAAGCAACGTATTTAGAGCCTTAGTAGGTGTTGTACTTAAGCATCCTGTTATCAGGAGGCAGGCAGTTCTTTGGACTCGATCAATTGTGGCTACTCTGCACCGTTTTTCGAGTGCTGTCCACCATACAACCACACCGTACAACCACCGTATCGGTTTGATGATCGAGGTATATATCCAATAAATGATCCGAGGTGAAAAACCCCAGGTTTTGCCTATAGCTTTCTTACAAGTATAGAGAGCTATGAAAGCTTTTTTACATCTGTTTTCGATGTTCAATTTCCAACTCAACTTCCTATCTAGAATAATTCCTAGATATTTAGCTGAATCAGATAGGAGTAATGATTCCCCTTTTAAAGTTATTGTTTGCAGTGGAGGAGATTGTTGTTTCCTATTGAAGAGAACAAGATCTGTCTTTGCTGGATTCGCATTTAGTCCGCATTCGGTGCACCATTTTGACAGAATATTGATTGAGCGTTGCATGAGCTCAGTGAGGGTATTCAGGTGTTTGCCTGACACGCAGAGTGCAATATCATCTGCATAGGCTACAACCTTGCAGCCTGCTTTTTCGAGATTTCGAAGCAAACTGTTTACAGCGAGATTCCAGAGAAGGGGTGAAAGTACTCCGCCTTGAGGAGTGCCTTTGACGGCGTACATTCTCATGCGGCTTAACCCAAGCTCTGAAGTGATTATTCTATTTTGGAGCATTTGTTCGATCATCTTTCGGATGGAGTAATTAATACCCAATTTGGCAATTTCAGACAAAATAGCGTTGGGTTCAATATTATTAAAAGCACCTTCTATGTCCATAAATGCGACAAGAGAGTACCCTTTATTGTGAAGGGAAGTTTCCACTGTTTGCACCAGTGAATGAAGTGCCGTTCCAGTCGATTTCCCTTTAGTGTAGGCATGTTGTGCCTCAGAGATCAACTTAGTATCAAGTTGGGTTTTGATTTGCTCATCTAAGACTTTTTCAAAAGCCTTTAAGCAAAAAGAGGTTAGGCTAATGGGCCTGAAGTCGTTTGGTTTACAGTGTGAAGGCTTCCCCGTTTTCGGAATGAATACTACCTTCGATTTCTTCCAAATTGTCGGAAGGTAAGAGAGATTTAAACACTTGTTAAAGATCCTTGTTAACCAAGCCAGTAGAATTTCCAGTCCTTCTTGAAGTTCTGCTGGAATGATGTTGTCAGGACCTGGTGATTTAAATTTTTTAAAGCTTAGTATTGCTGTAGAGATGCTATTAGAGCTGATTAGATCTGAAAAATTCCCATAATTACTCTGAAGAGTACTGGGAAGTGCAGGTAAGTTGGCAACACAGCCTGGAAAGTGAGATTCTAGAAGTATTCTAAGAGTGTGGTCAGTTGAAGTAGTCCAAGTTCCATCTTGAGTCATGATAAAACTGGGAGAGACTGGGTTTGATGCAAGAATCTTGCGTAGCCTGCTTACTTCTGAAGTGTTCTCTAATTCTTGAGTGTATGATCGCCAGGATGTGCGTTTTGCACTTCTGACAGCTTTCTTAAAGTCTTTGAGACATTGTCGATATTCTTCCCATTCGTCTGTTATTTTAGATTGGTTAAAGAGTTTCCGAGTTCGATTGCGAAGTTCTGAGATTTCTGGAGTCCACCAAAAAGGTTTATGCTTACCTCCTGTTTTCGTCAGGGGGCAAGATTGTCGTGCTGCGCTTTGACACGTCTTCGTTATCACGTTGACAGCGTTTTCGATATCGTTTTTATTTGCCATTTCAAACTGCCTGATATCA
This sequence comes from Anastrepha obliqua, assembly GCF_027943255.1. NCBI lineage: Eukaryota > Metazoa > Arthropoda > Insecta > Diptera > Tephritidae > Anastrepha > Anastrepha obliqua. Next base: position 1,100,906 of record NW_026562182.1, on the reverse strand, counting down.
GGAAGACCATTGGCAAGATGTTCTTTATATTTGATCCAATTCATACGTTTTTTGTTAAGGTACTTCATGGGTTTTGCCGTTTCGGCTTTTAAAGTGAATGTTATATATTGGTGGTCGGAAAAAGAGTGCTGTTTATCAACGCTCCAGTCCTGCACCAGTTGTGTACATGATTCGCTAGCAAGAGTAATATCGAGTACCTCTCTTCTAGACGAGTTAAGAAACGTAGGGACATCACCTCTATTACATATATCAAGCTTATTCGCTTGAATTTAGTCAAAGAGTTGCTCACCTCGTGTGTTGTTGTTTGTACTACCCCAAACAATATGATGGGCATTAGCGTCTGCTCCAATGATGATGCGTTTCTGCTTCAGATGCGCCGTATTGACGAGCCTTCTCACTGCTTCAGGAGGAGGCGCCTCCGCTGCGTCGTAAGGCATGTAAGCCGACACAATCCAAATCAGGCCGTGGATAGCTTCAACCTCTATGGCAGTGGTGTCAGCGTTGCTAAAGGGAAGAAGAAAAGCATTAATATGTTTTCGAATGAGAATACAAGAGCGCGATCTAACGTTAGCCTCACCTTGAAACAAGGTGTAGTGCCTATCTTTCAGGCTGCATATCTTGTTGTTTGATATCCAAGGTTCTTGGATGAGAATGATGTCTTCTCTGAGGTCAGAGAGACGAAGAATGAGGGCTGCCGAGGCAGCCTTAGAGTGGTGCAGATTAATCTGCAGCACTTTTAGACGCACATTCAATGACTGTGTCGTTCGCGTCATCGCTGCTATCTAGAAGTCTATCCTCGTCCCCGAGTTGAATGTTAAATAAGTGTCCCACAAGTTCGCTGTTCGATTCCGAGTCGGACTCAATCGTCGAAGCTTGCGAGAGAGGCTTATCGACATCCATCTTGGGGGCCGCCGTACTCTCTTCGCTGGGTGCGAGGAGATTTTTCGGCTGATAGGTCCAAATGGTAGTGGTGATGAACCCGAACGCCACAATCCCCTTGCGGTCGTCCAGTGCTTTAACGCTTTCCTTGTCCAGGAGCAGCGTGATATGTCTGGAGTTTCCTGAAGGCTCTCCCACCTTAACTACCCTCCAGTAGCTCCAGAATAGTTTCCGGATCGGATGGCTCTAGAGGTATTCTTGCTCTGCCGCGTGGTTAGCTTGGAATTTCGCTCTTATTGACGAGCTTAAGATTCGCCCCGGGCCATACCTCGCCGAGTCGGTCGAGGGCCATGCCGTACAGGCTGACAGAACGTTGATCCGAGCACGCGATCAACTTGACCCTTGCCTGGAACCATCCCGCGTCAGAGCAGAAAGGAGGAGGCCCTGGGTTCTGTTTCAGAACGTCCAGGTATCTCAACTGAAGTTTTCTCTCCACAATCTTCCAGTTTGATGGAGAGATGAAACCGTCAGGGTGGCTCTTATCCACCACCGCCATGACCAGACTATCTCTGGCAACTTCGCAGAACTTGCGTATTTTGATCTCAGAGGAAGCTTTGTGCTTCTTGGGGTCGTTGGAGCTAGAAGGATCCTCTGAAGACCGCTGCCGCTTAGCTGCACTCGGTTTCTCTTTGGACGCCTCATTCTTCCGAAGAAACTCCCGGGCCCAACCGAGAGTTGACTTTTGTTGGTCGGACAGCTCCTCCTCAGGGGTTTTGCCGAACTTTTCCGTAAGGAAGGTGGCGCGTCTTCGATCTCTGTATCGACGGAGATGAGGAGGGATGGGTTTTCTGGAGACTTCTGTCCGACTTGTTTTCCCAGTTTCTGGCAAAACAGATTTGGTGTTCAATGGGTTCTCCGCAGCCGAGTCGGTTTAGGAGGAAGTAGAAGCCACCTGGGAGTGCGGTGTTGTCTCCTTAACGGTCTGGCTCTTAGTGAGCACTTTAGCCACCGAAGGGGTGGTTTTTGACCCCGCCATAAGTTTGGTGGAGCCAACGGGTCTTCCGCGTCGGGAAGGAATTTTTTGTTGTGTTGTTTGTTTTGTGTTAGTTTTGTTCATTCTTTTTTGCGGGGCGGTCACTCAGCTGACTAGTCAGCAGTCGTAACCAGAGATATTCGTAGGGAAATAATGGGGTTCGCCACGCCAGAGCCCTATGCCGTGGTAAGTCGAATTTAAACTGGGGTGCGACAGGTGCCCCAGAGTCCGCATACTAGCGACTTAGCTCACCCTAAGCCATGCATCCCTCGGCGTATGCTGTTCCACCTTGGATTGGTAGCCTTTGATATAAGGAAGTGGCCTTCTCCCCGTGAGTCCATGTTTACTCCATTCGTATTAGCAGAGACATGACCTACTAATACGAGTGGCTTCTCGCCTTCCACCGAAGTGGATATGGGTCACTGCCAGCAATTATGGCAGTTACGGCACGCGTGCAGTAACACTGCACTACATGTTGTTCCCCCTACCATAGTTGTTGGTTGACGAGAACTAGGCTGGTTCGCGAGTAGGCTTTTACCAAGGCTATGACCTACTTAACCACAGAAGATAACTGTGGCGTACCCTATCCACCACCTGGGACGCGCCGCAATAGGTGCCCAACCAAAGGGATTATATTATATTATATTATATTATTATTTATTATATTATATTATATTATATTATATTATATTATATTATATTATATTATATTATATTATATTATATTATATTATATTATATTATATTATATTATATTATATTATATTATATTATATTATATTATATTATATTATATTATATTATATTATATTATATTATATTATATTATATTATATTATATTATATTATATCCTATTACATTATATTATATTGTTCAAATAAAAAGATTAATATTTGTCCTGTGTGGCAACATTGCATATGATATGTCATCCACTATTTTGTACATTTGTGAGTTTATAAGTTTGAATTAAACCTTTGGGACATTCAGCTGCGCGTTTCATTTAAGAAAAGTGATTCTCTGTTACAATGGTTATGGGCCCAGAACGTGAAATGGCTTTTAAATACAAGATATGTGAAATAAATTTGTAAATACGTGAGTGACGTGAAACACCGGTTTTTAATTGCGATAAAAATGAGTCTCGCGCTGCAAATAGAAAAACTTGCAGAAGACAATTACGACGTGTGGTCAGTATCGGTGCGCAGTGTGCTAATTACAACGGACTTGTGGAGCGCTGTTTGCGATGGATTGCCAGAAAAAGCAACTAGTGAAATAGAGCAAAAATGGAAAGTAACAGACCAGAAGGCGCTGGCATGTATATTTTTAAATGTGAAGCCTACGCAGTTAATGCATACCAAAGTATGCAAAACTGCGTCAGAAGCATGGCAAAAGTTAGCCAAATTCATATGCCAGTTGGTCCTGTTAGAAAAGTTCAGTTGTACCAGAAACTATTAGATTTGAACATGCAGCAAGATGATAATGTATCAAAGTATGTACACTCATTTGTTGAGACGATCGACAAGCTTGCAGAGCTATACATACATATAAATGACGAATTGAAAGTTATTATGCTCTTGTCGAGTCTTCCCAATTTGTGGGAAAACTTCGTTGTTGCTGTTGAGACACGCGACTGTTTGCCGACGTTCGATGCCATTAAGGCGAAAATTCTAGAAGAAGGTGTTCGTAGGCAAGAGCGAGATGAAAGAGAGGGCATGCAAGCAGTTTATGTATGTGCGAATAAAACTAAACAAAAGAGCCTTGTACCAAAGCATACAAACACGGATAACACACACAACGATAAGCAAATTGAGGTGAATCAAAGGCGACAAAGAAACCGAGGAAATCTCAGTTTAAGGGGAAATGCTTCAATTGTCAACAAATAGGTCATCGGGCTTATGATTGCCGAAATAACAGAACATTCAAACAAAAGAAGAAACGCAATCAACGTCAAATTGCTTAATGTATTGTAGTAGCGATCATATGCAAAAGAAAAATATTTGGTGCATTGACAGTGGCGAAAGAAGTTAAAGTAATGTTTCCAGCAGATCAATTTGTTGAATCACACGGCATAGGTACTGTAGAATTACAAAATGGGGGGAAAAAAATAACCCATCAAAATGTTTTGTATGTTCCATCGTTGCGAAAGAATTTTTTGTCTGTGAGTAAAGCAGCAGAATTTGGTAATTTCACAACATTCACATTTGAAAAACAATTAAACACAGTGAGAGATAAAACGAATGCAATAGTATTGCAAATACACTGAAAACAAATTAGTTAGTGTAAATATGTTAAGTGTTGATTCAATGGCAACGATGTGGCATAATAGGTATGCACATTTAAATTTTCAAAGCCTAAAACAACTTGGTGAGAAAGGTCTGGGTTGTGGTATAAATTTAAAAAATATGCCAAGGCAGGTAAATTGTGATACATGCAATAAAGCGAAAATGTGTGCATTGCCATTTCCACGCAAAGTTGAACGTTCAACAAAGAAAGTGCTTGAACTTATACACACAGATGTGTATGTGCCTATGAATGTAAAATCATTGGGTGGCAATCGGTATTTTGTCACATTCATAGACGATTTTTCTCGAAAAATATTTGTATATTTTGTGAAGGCCAAAAATGAAGTTTCTAAAAAATTGAAAGAATTAAAAATCTATGTTGAATGTCAAATCGACTGTAATATTAAAACTTTGCGAAGCGATAACGGCACAGAGTATGTTAATGGTAACTTTGAAAATTATTTAAAAAATTGTGGCATAAAAAGAGAACTGACGATACCGTATACACCACAACAAAACAGTGTAGCGGAGCGAGCCAATAGAACTATAGTTGAGATGGCGAAAAGTTTATTGATTCATGCAAATTTTGTACTAAATCAAGTGACTCCATTTGAAATATGGAAAAGCGCAAACCTTCGGGGAACCATCTACGTATTTTCGGGTCAAGAGCATTTGCAGTTAATAAAACAAGTAAGAAAAAGTTTGAAGCAAAATGCCATGAGTATATATTTGTCGGATATTCAAATACAGAGTGAGGGATATGAAGTGTTACCAACTTCCCACTGCTTGTATCTGTAAAACAGCTCATGACATCAACGTCAAAATTGTTCTAATGACAGTTCAATATATTGTTTATAAGTCTTCAAAAGCATTTTTGAATTTTCTTTTTCTGCGATGGAATTCAAACGTAATAGTGTGATTGCGTTATATTTGGCTAGAAAATCACAACCAGCCATTGTTCGTGAGCTCAGTCACCTCAAAGCGAATAAAATGTTTGTGTATCGCACTATAAAACATTACAATGAGATTGGTAGCATTGCAACACGCTATAGAGGTGGACCAAAAATAACCGCAACAACGCCAGAAATGGTTCGGAAAGTGAAGGCTCAACTTGAACGGAATCCACGTCGAAGTGGAAGCAAAATGGCCAAAGAACTGAAAATATCGCAAGACAGCATTCGACGCATATTGGAAAATGAGCTCACCGTCAAGGCTTACAAGCTCCAGAGAGCACACGATCTTTCACCCCAGCAAGAAAGTTCGGTGCGACAGAGCAAAGGAGTTGTTGCGCTTGCACGAACGTGGCGAATTTCCTAACATTGTGTTTTCTGATGAAAAAAAAATCCCAATTGAGCAGTTCATAAACACTCAAAACGATCGTGTTTACTTGACCGAATGCTCTTACGAGAATTTGAGCCTACGTATGGCCACTCTAAGCAATTTCCCATCGCAAGTAATGGTTTGGGCCGTAGTGACCGCTCACGCTCTCCAATCGTTTTTATCGAGCCCGCTGTCAAAGTGAATGCGACTTATTTTCGGGAACATGTTTTAGAAGCTGCTTTAGAGCCATGGACACGCAAACATTTCGGTCGTAGACCATGGACGTTCCAACAGGACTCGGCACCGTCTCATAAAGGGCGTTTGAACCAAGAATGGTTAAAAAATCATGTTCCACACTTCATTTCGTCCACACAATGGCTTTCGAATTCGCCAGACGCAAATCCGATGGACTATTCCATCTGGTCCATTTTGGAGAGCAAGGTGAGGTCTAAAAAATATGCCCGTATGGAAGCGCTCAAAACAGCGATTATACGAGAATGGGCCAAAATATCTCAAGATCACATTCGTGCAGCATGCAACTCGTTTTTTGACCATTTGAAGGCTATAGTCAAGGCAAAAGGTGGACATATAGAGCTAAATTGAATATACCTATGTATGTTAAAGTTGGAATCATTTTTGGACAATTTTGTCTTTGAAATTGTTGCATAATGTCGATTTGGCAACTCTGCAATCCAAACGCATATTTAATTCTCTCTCATTTATCATTCTCTCTTCATTTACCTTTCTTAAAGACTTCACACAATAATTGTTAGAACTAAGAATTCACTTGAATAAATTCTGTAATCAAAGCCGGTTGTCTATATTTCGTTTTTGCGTTTTTAGAAGTATTTGGTGAAACAACTCACAAAGGTTATGGGCCCAGACATAGCCCAGGATAATTTAATATAAAAGAATTTATTCGGGTCGGAATTGATATTAAAATAAAAATAAAAAATGTTTTCGGTGGCAAATATTGAAAAGTTGAGCAGCGATAATTACTCGACTTGGTCGGTGCAAGCTCGGAGCTTATTAACTACATTAGATTTGTGGAATACTATTGTGAGCAAATGCCCGGAAGATGCTACACAAAAAGCAGCCTGGATCGTCGCGGATCAAAAGGCATTGGCAACAATAAATTTGAGTGTGCGTGCGAGCGAACTAATTAATATAAAAAATTGTAACAAGGCGAAAGACGCTTGGGACACCTTAAGCAATTTATATAAGGCAAATACCGCGTGCCGAAAGGTTAATCTGTTCAAACAACTTGTACGTTTTACAATTAAGCCAACAGAAAAAATTTGTGTGCAAATCGGTGAATTTCGAAATATAATCGACGATTTAAAAACTACAGGAATAGAATTAAATGAGGATTTTTTAGCAGTATTGTTGTTGTGCGCGTTGCCGGATGAGATGGAGAGCTTCGTGGTCGCAGTTGAAAGTCGAGACCAGTTACCTGACCTAGATCAGCTCGTATCGAAAATTCTCGAAGAAGAAAGGCGACAGAGTGTAAAAGGCAACGTTAGCGACGAACGGCTTTTGTGGGCAAAAACGTCAAACAGCGAATTCTCACGAAATCGAAACAACAACAACAACAACAGCAATCGATTTAAGCAGAACAAAGGAGATAGCAAAAAATGGAATGGAAATTTTCGAGGCAACAACAACAAGAACAATAACATTAATAACAGCAGCGTCGAATGTTATAGGTGTCATCAAAAAGGGCACATACGATCACAGTGTCCTCAACGCCCTCAATCGGCAGCGACGACGACTCAAACGGCGGCGTCGGCATTTAGCGCAGTGAACAGCAACGTAAGCAGCGACTCGTGGATTTTGGATAGCGGTGCAACTTCTCATATGTGTCCAAAGAAAGATATGTTCGAACATATTGATAGCTGGAAACAAAAAATTGTACTCGCTTCGGGTGACAGCGTATACTCGGAGGGAAAAGGAACGATAGAAATTAATACGAAAACTGCAAAAATTACTCTTTTGAACGTGTTATATGTCCCTGACTTGGAGTGTAATTTTCTATCAATGAGTAAAATATTAAAATCAGGTAATTTGGTAATGTTTTCAAAAGACGGCGCGATCGTAAGAAACAAAAACAATGAAAAACTGTTTGAGGCTCGTGAAAACGATGACATTTTTATAGTAAATTTTGCGAAAAACTTAAAAGTGCAGCATTGTAAATCTGCGTGCTCGGAAAATGAGTGGAAAAAATGGCATTCGCGTTATGGACATTTAAATTCAAATGACTTTAATAAATTATCTGACAAAAATATGGTCATCGGGCTAAATATTAAAATGCCAGAAAGAATAGAGTGCGTTACGTGTGCTTTGTGTAAGATTCATTCAAAACCATACAAAAATTATGCACAAATAAAAACAAAAGAGCCACTTGAAGTGATACACAGTGATTTGTGCGGGCCATTTACTACTAAATCACTTGGCGGTTCGTTATATTTAATAACATTTATTGATGATTTCTCTCGATTCGTTTCGGTTTATTTTTTGAAGCAGAAATCGGAAGCTTTTGAAGCGTTCAAAACGTTCGCGGCATTAGCGGAAAATATGACGGGACGATCAATTAAAACAGTCAGAACTGATAACGGCAAGGAATATGTGAATTCGAAATTTACGTTGTATTTTAAACAAAGAGGCATACAGCATCAAACTACGGTAAACTATTGCCCTCAACAGAATGGTGTAGCGGAAAGGGTGAACAGGACTCTCAGCGAAATGGCGAGATGTTTGTTGCAGAGTTCTGGCTTACCTCAATATCTGTGGGCAGAAGCGGTGAACACGGCTGCATATCTGCGGAACAGGTCACCAACGAGAGTGTTAAGTGATACAACTCCATTTGAGCGATGGTTTGGAAGGAAACCTTCGGTGTTTCATCTCCGTGTGTTTGGGTGTGACGCGATTATGCTAAACAAAAATAGGAGCAGCGGAAAATTTTATCCAAAGGGGTCGAAATGCGAACTTGTTGGCTACGAGACATCAACAAAGGGATACAGACTCTACGATCCAGCAAAACGTCAAATAATTAAAGCAAGAGACGTCACTTTCTTCGAAAAATCGTTCAATAAACTTGACAAGGAACAATCTCTGGAGGAATCTGAATCGTTCTGTGTTGCGATTCCATACCCAGATAATACGACTGACGTGATTAATAGCGTTGACGTAGAGGAACAGTTTGAAACGGCAAGCAGCGAATCGGATACTGGAAACAGAAGAGAGGACCAATTTGGAACTGAAATAAGTGAATCAGATGCTGAATACAGAAAGGATTCGGAAATAATGAAAAGTGAGGCTGAACCTGCAAGGCGTCAAACACGAAATCGTGCAAAGCAGCAAAAATTAAGTTTGTACACGGGAAATCCACAAACCGTAGAAGAGGCATTGCAATCTGAAGATGCAGAAAACTGGAAGAAAGCTATGGACGCGGAATACCATTCTTTGATCAAAAACAAAACGTGGTCACTCGAGAGTAAGCCGGAAAACAAAAATATCATAGGATCAAGATGGGTATTTACGATTAAAAAGAAACCAGATGGTTCAGTGGAAAAATTTAAAGCAAGATTGGTTGCGCAGGGGTGCTCTCAAAAATATAACGTCGACTATTCAGAAACGTTTGCCCCCGTGGTGCGTTATTCGACCATTCGCTTATTGCTCGCACTGGCAGCAAAACATCAGCTCTTAGTTAATCATGTGGACATCGTATCGGCGTATCTGAATGGTGATTTGATCGAAGAAGTATATATGCGGCAACCACCTGGATATGAGGACGTCAATAATCGCGATAAAGTTTGTAAACTCGAAAAAGCTCTGTATGGTCTAAAACAAGCAGGCCGAGAGTGGAACAGAAAGGCAACAGAAGTTCTTGAAATAATGGGTTTTAGCAGATGTCGTTCTGATAGCTGTGTGTACGTCAAGCGTCAAGGTGGGAACGTAAGTGTCATCGGGTTATATGTAGACGACATGATAATAGCAACATCATCGGAAAACGAGATGAAGCGGACTATCGAGCAGTTGAATGAGCAGGTAGAAGCAGATAATCGTGGCCCGATATCATTTTACCTTGGAATGGAGATTGAGCGAGACGGATTGCGAGGCGCCATTCGGATTCATCAAGCCAAGTATACACTGGAACTACTGAAACGCTGGAACATGAACGAATGTAAATTGGGATCTACGCCATGGCCAAGTGGTACAAATCTGCAAAAATGTGAAGGCGATTGTGATGGGCTCGCAATCAAAGAGTACCAAAGTCTAATCGGTGGGCTCATGTATCTGGCAATCATCTCACGGCCGGACATCGCACATGCAGTTTCAAGACTCTCACAGTTCAACTCGCATCCTCATCAAAATCACTTTCAAACCGCTAAACATGTATTGAGATACCTGAGGGGAACGTCGAAAGGTATAACATCTTATAGTCGTAATCAGGACGAATTTCTTATTTTTACAGATTCTGATTGGGGTTTTGATCCTATTGACCGAAAATCGTACTCTGGCTTCGCAATTTTTATGGCGGGGGGTATTGTGGCCTGGGAGTCTAAAAAACAAGCAATTGTCGCACTGAGTACTATGGAAGCTGAATATGTGGCGGCTAACCAAGGTGTCAAAGAAATCGTATTCATGCGTAGCTTATTGCGTGAAATGGGTTTTGAAGAATATGTAGCTACACTGACAAAAATTTTGTGTGACAATCAAAGCGCTTTATCAATGGTCAAAAATGCGCAAGTCCAATCTAGAAGCAAGCATATTGACATCAAGTACCGCTACATTCGGGACAAGTTCAACGACGGATCAATTGAAACCGAATATGTGAGCTCAGAAGAAAATGCAGCTGATATTTTTACGAAGATTTTGTCTAAAGAGAAGCACATAAAGGCGTGCAACTTGTTAAAGTTGAAATTTGCTTGATTTTTAATTGAATTTTTTGAAGTTTTGTAATTTAAAGTTTCTTTATTAAAATAAGTGTGAATGCATTTGGATTGAGCTGGAATATGTTGCATAATGTCGATTTGGCAACTCTGCAATCCAAACGCATATTTAATTCTCTCTCATTTATCATTCTCTCTTCATTTACCTTTCTTAAAGACTTCACACAATAATTGTTAGAACTAAGAATTCACTTGAATAAATTCTGTAATCAAAGCCGGTTGTCTATATTTCGTTTTTGCGTTTTTAGAAGTATTTGGTGAAACAACTCACAGAAATCAATAAAAACTAATGTCACACAAAAAAGTTATGATGTTTTGAATAGGTAACACTTCATATCGTTCGTTCTGTACAGCAAAAGCATATCGCTTATATGACAGGAAAAAACGAGCAATTGTAGAGCGGCGTGATGTTAAGTTTGTAGAAGGCGATTTTTGTGAAAGTATTACGTCAGAAAGTCGCTTGTCTGATGTAAATGATAATTTTGCGACAAATATTATGCGTCTTGTATCTGCTGAAATTCAAGAAAATGAAAAATTAGCAGATAAAGCAGCCGACCATGTAGTAAAAAGCGACTTCGGCGAAGAAGAGCATGCAAGTCCTGACGAAGCTGAAAGTGATGAGCAAGGTGAACAACATGAAATACAAAAACGCGGACGTGGGTGACCAACATATGATTATACAGGTCAACGAAGCAGGCCAAAGAAGCAGTTTCAAACACTTAATAATATACATTTTTTAGAAGACAGCGAGACACCAGAAACTCCTGACGAAGCATTAAATAGTCAATATGCTCATGAATGGCGAAGTTCCATGCAATTAGAGTACGACTCTCTTATAGCAAACAATACGTGGACTATGGTTGATTTGCCAAAGGGGCAAAAGGTCGTAGGATCGAAATGGGGTTTTCGAATAAAAAGAGACGAGCATGGTGATATCGGGAGATTTAAATCAAGGTTAGTTGCTAAAGGTTGTGGCCAACAACTGGGAATCAACTACTGGGAGACGTTTTCTCCAGTAATTCGTTATGAAACTATACGTATGCTTTTTGCGATAGCTGCAGAAAAACAGATGTATATTATATGCACCAGGTGGACATATCGAACGCGTATTTAAATGACAAGCTATACGAAAATGTTTATATGAAACAATCACAGGGTTTCATCAGCAAAGAGTATCCTAACAAAGTTTTGAAACTTCAGAAAGCGATTTATGGATTGAAGCAGTCCGGCCGTGTATGGAATAGCACTATAGATGCAGTTTTAAACGATATGGGCTTCGAAAAATGCAAATATGAACCGTGTTTATATGTGAGAAAAGACAAACAGCAGTTTAGTTACATCGCTGTGTACGTTGATGATTTACTCATAGTTTGTTCCAGTGAGATTGAAATATCAGCAATTAAAACGAAGATAGCGTCGAAATATCAAATGCATCAATGCGGTGCTGTAAGGCATTTTCTTGGCTTAGAAATTCAGCGACAAAGGAAATAGGAACAATTTCTCTAAATCAGAAGAAGTACATTAAATCTGTGCTTGAAACACACGGAATGCAGGAGTGTAGAGAAGTTGCAACACCACTTGATCCAGGTTTTCAAGTCGGATGAAGAGACGAGAAATATGTTAAGGTAAATGTCACTGAATATCAATCACTAATAGGTTCTCTGATGTATTTAGCAGTCTTGAGTCGCCCAGATATTTTGCACGCTGTTAGTAAGCTTTCTAGGCGTAATACTGATCCACATACAGAACACGAAACAGCGGCTAAACACACATTGCGTTATCTTTCGGCTACAATGAATTTAAGTATTGTATATCGTAAGACTGGTGACTATGTAAAAGGGTTCGCTGATGCAGATTGGGCTAATGATCCATACGACAAAAAGTCATATTCGGGTTATGCATTCCATTTGGGAAGCAGGGCATTTTCATGGGCTTCAACAATACAAAATGTAACAGCTTTAAGCAGCACTGAAGCCGAGTACGTGGATTTAGCAACAGCAACGAAGCAAGCAGTTTACATCCAAAGATTATTAAATGAAATAGGTTGGTCGAATACAGCTCCAATGGTTTTTTATGGTGTAATATCAGTGCGCAGCATATAGCATGTAATCCAGTTCATCACAAACGGACCAATCACATACCTGTAGATATTACGTATCATTTCATTCGTGGAAGTAGAAAATAATGAAATTGATTTACAGTATATTTCTACCAATGAAAATGTTGCTGATATTTTAACCAAATGTTTAAACAAGAAAAAACATTGTCATTTTGTAAATTTGCTTGGGTTAAAATAAATTATAGTAAATTTAGTTTTTTTAAACAAATATTTAACCTTAAGAAGAAGTGTTCAAATAAAAAGATTAATATTGGTCCTGTGTGGCAACAATGCATATGAAATGTCATCCACTACTTTGTACATTTTTGAGTTTATAAGTTTGGATTAAACCTTTGAGACAATCAGCTGCGCGTTTAATTTAAGAAAACTGATTCTCTGTAACATATATTATATTATATTACATTACATTATACTATATTATATTATATTATATTATATTATATTATATTATATTATATTATATTATATTATATTATATTATATTATATTATATTATATTATATTATATTATATTATATTATATTATATCGAGCCATTACCGCCAAAATAATGTATCCCACACCATAATCGATTTTTGTTTTGTTATCGAAATCGATAGTTCAACATCATTTGCATCATCTGTCAAAATTTCATGGCTGTAGATTAAACCGTTATGATTTTATAACAAAAACAATTTTAATGTAAATGCATAAGGTGACTTGTTTACATTTTCTTTGAACGCTTGTGTGGGATACAATTAAATTCTCTTTTAAAATAAATGAAACACAAGGGAAAAAAATAAAAAAAAACACAATTTTTTGAGACTTTAATTAAATATAAAGCTTTAGAACAATATGTTCAAGGTGTGAATTTGTTTTTTTTTTTGCAAAATATGTTTTTGTTTCCAATTATTGGATATTTTTACAGCTCTCCCTGGTACCGTATAGCGATTCAGATGAATCTTTCGTTGATTTAAATGGTTTGGAAAGTTTAAAAGAAGTCGAGGAGGAAACGTGTGTTGGGAAAAGGGGCTACAGAAAGCAAAAGAGAATACCTAAAATGTTGCAAAAGGTTAAGAAAAAAAAAATACGAGTGTTTTGCCTAACCCGTGCTTAAAGAAAAAATGTCCAAATTCTTGTCATGATAAAATTTCTGAAGATGAACGAGTAAGAATAAATGAACATTTTTGGGGAATCGGCAACAAAATTAGACAGAAAGATTGGCTGTCTTCTTGTATTAAACAAGTCGATATTAAAAGGCGATATGGAGAAAGTGACAGAAAATGTGCATCTTTAATTATTTTATCAATATCAATAATAGCAGTTTTAAAGTTTGTCAACAATTTTTATTGAAAACGTTGAACATTTCACAATAAGGATTTGAAAACGCTTTGTTAAAGATTTGCTACCTGAAACCGACCAGGAAGATATTATTTAGCGTTCTTTATATATTTTTATCTATCGTTATTCAAGTTTACAAGATTTTAATATGAATAACATTACTTTGTTAACAGAAAACTTTAAATATATGAATTACATTACTTTATTTTTGTTTTATCGAATATATAGGGTTTTTCAGTAAGAGCGCTTCAACTTTTGAACTTTTTTGAATAAAACACAAACGGTTTGACTTTTTTAACTAATTTTATTTTTTTATTATCGAGTTTGAACATATACATTTAAGTATGAAAATCGATTTCTTTTGCATGACCACCGCGTGCACGTTTTACGAAGTCCAATCGTTGAACCCAATTTTCGACCACTCTTTTGCATAAATCGGCCGAAATTCCAGCAATTTCGCGTTCAATACTGGCTCTGAGCTCACAAATCGTCGCCGGCTTGTTACTGTAGACCAATGATTTCACATGACCCCAAAACGGGACGGCTTGTTAAATGGACCGTAAAATGGCCGTAATGCTCTTAAAGTAGCAGCAACAGAACGATTATTTTCATAAAAAATTTGCACGATTTGCAATCGTTGCTCAAGTGTGTAGCATTCCATGATGAAATGTATACTAATGAAGTTTACAAATGACAAGCGAAAAATAAAAAATATTGCGTCGTTCGCCCTCCCTATCGGAAAAAAGTTGAAGCGCACCTATTGAACAACCCTATACTAAGAAATGTATACATTTTTTTTTTTTAAATCATATGTAATTTGATTTTAAGTACTAAGTAAAAAAATTAAATAAAAAAAAAAACGGGAAGTCACTTCCTTAAAATAAATTTTTGTGTAACCCACACACTTTTTTAATAATAGGTTGCCAGAAGGAAAGCAAAAAAAATGTATCCCACAAAAACAACCCTTATGATGCAAATATCTATTTAAAATTATTAAAATTAAATGTATTACACAAAAAAATATTTACATTATAAATTTTAAAATAATGGCTTTATTCAAACTGATTTAATTAAAAAAAAACCTTCCCCTGTAAAATTTCGAATTTGTGGGATACATTTTTTCGGCGGTTATGGCTCGATATTATATTATATTATATTATATTATATTATATTATATTATATTATATTATATTATATTATATTATATTATATTATATTATATTATAGTATATTATATTATATTATATTATATTATATTATATTATATTATATTATATTATATTATATTATATTATATTATATTATATTATATTATATTATATTATATTATATTATATTATATTATATTATATTATATTATATTATATTATATTATATTATATTATATTATATTATATTATATTATATTATATTATATGTTGAATTCTAAATACAACTCTGCAAACCAATCCTACTCTCTTGTACTTCACTTACATGGAACTTTATACTTGTACAATTAAACATTAGATAGTAGGCGATGACAAAAAATGTAAAAACGGCAGTTAGAATAAAAACGTGAACTACATCGACACAGCTTTTTCTTTCTCTGCGCGGAAATACTGCTTCAAATGGTTATGGGCCCAGGTATCGACTTGGGTTTCTAAGTTCACGGTCAACATACATAAATAGAAGTGGTAATAATTCGGTTGATTTGCTTATCCGGTGTTAAAAGCAATAGTCGCGGTAAAATGGCTAACACTTTAGCCAACATCGACAAATTAAGTGGGGAAAATTATACCACTTGGTGTATTCAGTTGAAGAGTTTACTGATTACTCTAGATTTGTGGAGTGCAGTCGTGGATAAGTGTCCGGAGGAGGAGCCTGGAAAGACCATCTGGATAGTATGCGACAGAAAGGCTCTCGCTACTATAACGTTGAGCGTCAAGCCAAGTGAGCTGATACATATTAAAAACTGTACCACAGCAAAAAGTGCATGGGACACGTTGAACGCGCTCTACAAGGCAAATACAGCGTGTAGGAAAGTGAACCTATTTAAAAAACTTATCCGATTTCAATTCAGAAGCAGCGAGAAGTATTCAGCTCTATTGAAGGAGTTCTGCTGTATTGTACATGACTTAAAAGAAGTTGGCATATCCATGGAGGACGACTTTTTATCAATTTTGTTGCTTTGTTCATTACCAGACGAAATGGACAATTTTGTGGTGGCAATCGAGAGCAGGGACGCATTGCCGAAATTGGATAATCTCGTCGCGAAGATTCTGGAAGAGGAGCAAAGGCACGGCGACAAATGCAGTAGCCCAGAAACGGCTTTTTCGGCAAACGAATCGAAAAGGCGCGTTGGAAATTTTCGAAATAAAAACATAAGCAGCGGCAGAGGCGTAAGGAGTGAGGTTGGTGTAGGTAGCGGCAGAGGTGCTGGCAGCGGTAACAGAAGCAGAACAAGACAAAAGGAAAATGGAAGAGCGAACGAAAGCACAACTTTCAGTAGGTACAACAACAACAACATAAAGTGCTTTAAGTGTGGACGGAGAGGTCATATACGTTCTCAGTGCAGTTTTCAATTTAATAATTCACTCGTAGATGATAAAGCTTGGTCGTTGGTAGATAATTTGAGCGAGACTTGGATAATCGACAGTGGCGCAACGTCTCACATGTGCAAAGATGCTAAATTGTTTAGATCTCTTGTTTGTGTAAAACATAGAATAGTTTTAGCTTCAGGTGCTTGTGTTTATGCACGCGGAAAGGGCACGGTTAATCTGAAAACAAAGTACACAACTGTTAATTTGAGAGACGTTTGGTATGTACCTGATCTACATTCCAATTTTTTTTCCATCGCTAAAACTGCGGAGAGTGGAAATGTCATCACATTTACAGAAAATAATGCCATAATGCAAAACAAAAATAAAAAACAATTCTTGCTGGTGCATTGGAAAATGGCATATATGTTGCTAACGTTTTAGCAGAGAATGTTAATGCAATGAGAAGGAGCAAATGTTAAATGAGCTTTTTTCGAGTTCTAATTTATAGATTCATAATAAGGTCATTTCAAATTCAACTATCTTCACGAGTGGGGAATTGCAGATATTTACCACGCGAGTGACGCGAGTGGAGGGTTTCTATATTTACTTACCACGCTAGGACAAGAATTCAGATATTTTCTGCGTTTACCAAACTACTGAGGAAGTTCATAAGATTTTTCGGCACACTACTAAGGAAATCGAAGCGAATAAATTTGCGATTAAGAAGGCCGCGCGGCAGTTAGTTTGTGGTGCAGAAGCTAAAGTCGGCGGAATTATTCGTTTTGTTTTTTGGCACGTATATAATTCAGGTTCAAGTCCTGAAGACATTTTTTTTTCTTACACATTTTTTTTTTTACAATTCAAACCAGGAAAGTTTGGTAAAATTTTTGAGTTTATTTTAATTAAAATTTCTTTAAAATACTGTTTTTTTTTGTATTTTATAAATGGAAATTTCTTTTCGGTATAAAATAGTTCATACTGGATATGAACTGACTTTTATATAAATCAATCAAAACAGAAAATATGTACATATATCTATAATCTATTTCATCAAATCCAAATTATATTGATGAGAAAATATCATTCTAATATCCGTCCAGAAAGCCAAACGCGCATACACACATGCATATTCATATAATTACGCATACAAACTTTCAACTAACGCAGAATATGTGCATATAAAACTGCGAATCGAATAAATGAGTGATTTAGAAAAGATCATTAATAATTGTAGATTAGCGCAATCGTGAAAGACGTGTTGTGTATGCACTACATCGTCTCATATTTGACTCAGGTTCAAGTCCTGTGCACAGTTTTTTGTTCGATCACTGATCAAAGAGAATACAAATCGGCCTGCCGGGGGTGTTTGGAGGACTGGGTTAAACGTTGGCACATGTGTGTAGCTTCAGACGGGTCATATTTTGAAGGAGATAATATAAATTTGCCTTAAATTTAACTCTGTTATGTTTAATTTAAACATTCCCGGTACTTTCTGATCATAAGGTACATATATGCGGCTTTGCGGACAGCAATGTGTGATTCGCTGGAAGTCGCATTAACTCGCGACTGTCGCACAGTTAGAAGACATATTTACATACATATAAGGGTGCATACATACATACGGAGCCGCGGCCACTCGACATGACAAAAATTTAAGATTTATCAAATATTGGCAAATAATTCCATGCGAAATATTCCAATATTGACTATTTTCGAATGGTCGCGAAAATTGGCATATGTGCGGCTCGTTTTATGAATGAAATTGAAATATGAGCTCTAACTTATGAATGAACTTTTTGTTTTGTTCTAAATTGTTCAGCGCCGTCGCTGATAGAATCATGGCCGCTGCGACTGCGTCTACGAATGTATTTTGTTTTTGTAGTCGCTAGGCTTAGATTTTAGCTTTGGGCGACATGCGCATGTGAGGTATGTGTTTTTGTTGTGTTCTAGAACATTTTAGAATGTGCGGTGGCAAAGTGGCCATGGCGTTGCGCTTGCTGTTGCTTTTGCGTCTATCAAAGTACATATCGTGTTTTTGTAAGTACAATATTAGGAATATCGACTGGTGAAAGACAAAAGTACACGGAAGCAAGAAGGCAGCGCTGTGCTCGCGCATATACATATGCATGAATGTATGAACGTGCATGGATGTAGTAACATATGAATACAATTATTTTGTAGGAAGTTTAGAAGGCAAGTAGGTATACATATATGTATGTATATATGCTAGGACATAATACATACATAGAGCAGAATTGTTTTTGCACTTGTTAGGAAGAAACTCGCTAGTGCGTATGTGTATTTGTCTTGTAAGAATGTGATGTGCTGTGACTTGTGTACATATGTACATAAGTCAAGGTTATTTGGACATACATGCATATGTACATATGTATGAAAGGAAGATGATGTTCTTGCGCTTGTGCATTATTGTTTTTCATATACAAATGTACATACCTACATATGTATGTAAATGCTGTCGAATACATAAACTATAAATTGACATACAATATAAAATAAGTGTTGATTTATCTTAAACCGTTTTTTTTCTTAATGCAAATACCTCCTATTGACATGTACATACATATTATGTATGTATATTGTCATATACCATCATTTATGTACATATAGAGTATACGTTCATTTATGAATGTATGTAATGAAAAACTTCATGAATTACTTTCAGAACTTTATTAAAATTAATTCGCGTCGCGCGATTTATGTTATCACCCCACGATAGTGTTAAAAAAAACAACAAGTTAATTCTTCGACAGCAATATGACAAGTGTTTATTAATTGATTCTTAACTACTATTTATACGTTTTATGCTTATTGATAAGTATTACAATGTTAAATTTGCTTAATACGCAATTTATTACATATAACCTAAATTCTACAGAAATATTGTTACAGTAAATGATTAATAAGCTATATTATTACAATAAATGATTAATAAGCTATATTATTACAATAAATGATTAATAAGCTATCTTATTGCAATAATTGATTAATAAGCTATATTATTGCAATAAGTATTAAATTTCTTAATTTTAAACAATTACTGCTACGTCCGCATTTCCGGTGTTGATGACTGCTAGGTTCTTGCCCTTGGTGGCTTTTCTGGTGGTTGTCGAGTTGGTGTTGTTGTTGAGGTTGCGGTAGCGGCCGTAACTCCTCCCCCCATAAAGTAAAGCGAAGGCCACAAAGATGTCTTTGGGGCAGGAGCGTTGAAAATATGGTTCGGCAAATATTTTACCTTCGTTTTTTTTGGGGATATATGCGATGATGAGGATGACGGCAATCCCAAAGGTGAATATTACTATTAAAATCCCTTTGTTCTTCTTTGATGATGCCTCGTATTTCTCTATTTGGTATTTCCTTAATTTTTTCAGACTTAATTTTTCTTTTATGACCCTCGGTGTTATTTTCGCATAATTAGCTGGTGGTATGAAAATTTCTTCCTTGTACTGTAGAGGGGTGTCTTTGAAGACTTCATCGTTAACGTAAATTGTGCAGTTAATATAGTGTAGAAGAGCTGTGCCGTTTATATCGTATGGCTCTTCATTGCAGCTTGATTTGATCACGGTTTTGTTAACGTTGATGAATAGGATGTAGTTCGGCTCTGGTTGGGTGATGGAGCTTATCTCGCCGTTATCTTCCAGGTCACATATTGCGTCTCTGTTGTTTATTAGTGGGGCGATACATGTTGAGTTCGTGGTGTGTTGGGAGTATTGCGACAACTTGCAGTAGTACTGACCTTCTATCTTTGGACAATTTGTGTCAAAAAACTGAATGTTGTTTTTATTATATGTTATATATGGTTTTATTTTAATTTTTTTGGTTTCATTTATGGGTAGGGGAACAATATGGTAAAGTTTATATGTTTCTTTCGATAGATTTGGTATTTGAATATTGAAAATAATATTTGAATTGTTGTAGTAAGCTTGTAATTGAAGCAGCTCATATATTTGTTCTTTTGATATGATTTTTAATGATTGGTTTTTCATTTGTTCATATATTTCGTCTATTTCTTCAGTACTTAATATAAATTTCGGTATTATTTTTAGTTTTGCTAATATAATTGATTCAGCGATATTGGCTAAGTGATTATTTAAAAGATCTATGTTGTAATTAATTTGGTTAATATATTGGAGCTCTAAAAATCTATTATCTTCTTTTGATATACTATTCATTAGTTTGTTAAGGTATAGCTCAATTTTATCCTGTTCTGTGTTAATGTGATTAGTAACATTGAGTACTCTATTTTGCAAAGCTGTGTTAAATTTATGCTGATATCCTAGAGTGCTTTCAATTTGGTGTGTGTTTGATTGGATGGTTTCAATTTGTTTGTTAATGGAAATTGCATCGTTAGTATCCATATTGCCTGTTATAAATTTAATTGCAGTGCCTAACCCATTAATAAGACCACGTTTAGATCTGTTGAGTGGTGATAGTGTGTGTATTTTGTTTTCGAGTTCAGTGAGTTTTAGTTTGGTTACTGTTGTAAGTGTAGTGGTCCCGTGAAGTTTATTGAAGGTTTTTATGGTAGTGTGTATTTTGTTTGTGTTGTTTATGTATTCTTCAAGGTTAATGATGTGTATAAGATTATTATAGTTAGTAATTATTCTTGCAGGTCCAAGCTCAAATTTCACTATTTTCTGTCGGGCGTTTATGTCTCGGATGTCAATTTGTTGGGGAAATATGTGTGGTAGCCTAAGGATAAAGGGATTATTTTAGTTGTTAGTTTTTTGTGGTTTGTGTATTCTTTTAAATTTTGATTTATGAAATTTTTTGTTTTTTGTAGTAATTATTGTCAGTCTATTATTGTGTTTTACTTTATGTTTTGAGAATCTTGGCGTTATTTTGTTACGCCTTGACTCTTTTCGGAAGATTGTTTTGTCTTCTAAATTTTCCGGTTCGGATCGATATTTGTTCAATTTGTCTATTACTAGGTTGGTATCTCGTTTCATTTTTTCTTTAATTAGAGGATATAGGGTATTCTGAAATTCATTGAGTTTTGTGAGGTATTCATGTTCGTTATTAAATTTAACTGTATTATTAAATTTGAAAGTTCTACCAAAAAATAATTCGAAGGGAGTTAATTTAGTTGCGGAGTGTATTGAATTGTTATATGTTATGAAAGTTTCAGTTAATATGTCATCATGGCTTTCACTTAGATTGTTTTCCTTTCTAGTTGTCGCCACAATTCTATATATTTCAGTAAGAGTGGAGTGAAGTCTCTCAACTGGAGCATTACTTGTGCTCTGTTGAAATGAAGTAATGTGCAATAGAATTTGAAATTGACGACAAAAATCTTTAAAAATGTTTGCGGTAAATTCTGATCCTTGATCTGCAACTATTTTTTGTGGTATGCCATATAGGTTAATGAAGTTTTTTAGAGATTTTAATATGCAAATACTATTTCGGGATGGTAGAGTATATCCTGCGGCAAGTTTTGAAAATTTGTCAATTATTGTAAGAATTTGTTGGTTATTTACGCTATAAATGTCCATGTGAAGGATATCTAGGGGTTTTTCGGGGGTTTCTGGTTTTTGGTAAACAGGTTTCGGGGGATTTCTGTCGTATTTGAGAGTTTGGCATTTGTCGCAGTTATTTATTGTTTGAGTAATTTTATTTTTCATAAATGGGAAATATAATTTTCTTTTAAGGTGGAGATGGGTTTCGTTTATACCCCGATGGTTATTGTTCTGATGATACTCTCTTATTACCTCTTCCTGCTCGTCAGTGTTTGTTATGTCATCTAATAAATCTTTGCAGCGCAATAGCTTGAAAAGCTTACTGTTCGAGAAAAATTTTGAATATACTGTTTGTATTATTCGGAAGGTGTCATCGTCCGCAAATATAGCTGACACCCGGTTTGGATTAAGAAATTTTTTGAAAATTTCGGTTATTACTTCTTCAGTGAATACCGGTTTTCTGAATATACGCCGTTGTTTATTTTTGAAAGGCATTTGTGTTAATGTTTCTGAACCGTTTGGATTTTTCTCGAATATATATTGAAGATTAAAATCATTTAAAGGTTTTTCTGAAATATATATACCGTCATTGAGGTTTTCTTCTGCTGAATGTACAGTGCTACCTGAGGTGCCTTGATTGGAGAGTGTGTCGTTTATATTTACGTCTACTTCGGTTGGTGGGTCTATTTTGATTCGGCTAAGTGCATCTGCGTTTGTGTTTAATTTCCCTTTTTTGTAGATTATTTCATAATCAAATTCTTCTAGTTTGAGTCGCCATCTGACCAGTTTTGAATTGGGTTCTTTTAAACTCATCAACCATGTTAGGGGTCTGTGATCTGTTATAATGAAGAATTTGCGCCCAAAGAGGTAAGGACGGAAATATTTAGTAGCCCATACTATGGCTAATAGTTCCTTCTCTATTGTCGAATAATTGCATTCTGAATCACTGAGTGTGCGACTAGCATAACAGATTGGTTTGTCGCTCCCTATGTGTCCTTGGGATAGAACTGCGCCTAGTGCAAAATTGCTAGCGTCTGTTGTTAATATGAATGGTTTTGTAAAGTCAGGATATTGTAGTAAGGGGTCGCTAGTTAGAATATATTTACATGTATTGAAGGCGTTTACATAGCGGTCATTTAGTTCAATTATTTTTTTCTTTTTTCAGGCATTCAGTTAGGGGTTTGGTGAGTTTTGAGAAATCTTTTATAAATTTCCGGTAGTATCCTACAAGACCTATAAAACTTTGGATTTGTTTTCGGGTTTTGGGTATTGGAAAGTTTTTTATAGCGCTTATTTTTGCGGGATTTGGCTTAATGCCATCTGTGGAAATAATATGTCCGAGGAAAGTGGTTTCTTTGTGGAGGAATTCCGATTTATCTGGCTGAATTTTAAAATTGGAGGATCGCAATTTGTCGAATACCAATTGTAGGCTGTGGATGTGTTCTTGAAGGGAAGTGGAGTATATGATAATGTCATCAAGGTAGACAAGACATATCTTGCCTACAAGATCGCCTAGAACATTGTCCATTACTCGTTGGAAAGTTGAAGGTGCATTTTTTAAGCCGAAAGGCATTCGTACGTTTTCGTAATGACCACCTTCTACTGTGAATGCAGTTTTAGGAATATCCTTTTCATCCATTTCAATTTGGTGGAAACCACTTGCTAAATCAAGCGTGGTAAAGTACAAGCATTTTCCTAATTTATCTAAAATCTCATTAATATTTGGAAGAGGATACCTGTCTGAAACAGTTTTTTCATTTAGTTTTCTGTAATCAATTACTAACCGCCATTTCTGTTTGCCACTTGCGTCTGGTTTTTTGGATACAATCCATACTGGAGCACTCCAAGGGGAATAGCTTGGGCGGATGATTCCTTGTTTAAGCATGTCTGCGATTTGCCGTTGGACTTCTGTTTTGTGTATATGAGGGTAGCGATAAGATTTCGTATGTATAGGAATATCGTCTGTCGTAGTTATCTTGTGCTTAATTTTGTTTGTGAATGTTAAATTTTCATTTTCTTTAAAAAATATGTCGGTGTAGTTTTGGCATAATTTTAGAAGTTTTTGTTTTTCTTCTATATTCAAATGTCCTGTTCGGATTAATGGGAGAAGGTCGATATTTTCACCATTTGATAGGTTTGCATCAAAATTAAAAGTTTCGATGAATTCGTCGTCATTATATTTTTCTACTTTTATGGGTTGTTCGATGAGTAGCAGTTGCTGATCGTCTGAAATATTTATTACTTCCACGAGACTATACCAGTTTTTCGCGTAATATATTCCTTCTGGTATGTAAAGCGTTTCGTTGATATAAGTCATATTTATGAAGATATTTCCATCTTGGATGTCTACAGGGATTTTTAGAACTACTTTTGAGTTGCGAGGAATGATATGTTTGCCAGAGGAAAAGTTTGGTTTGAAATTTAACGGAATTACTGCGTTTTTCGTTTGGACATGTTGCTTTTGCAGATCTATTTTAGCTTCTAACTGAGTCAGGATATCGATGCCAATTAGACCATCAAAATAGTTGTGGAAATCAAATACTAAGAATCTTTGTTTTCCTGGTTGTTTAAATTCAATAAAGTTTGGAAGCGTCACTTCTCTGTCTAATTTATATTTATTAAGAATTGTTGTTATAGTTATTGGTTTGCAGTTTGTAAGGTCTGAAGGGTTAACAAATTTTGGACTTATGAAAGATGCGGATGCTCCTGTGTCGATTAAAAACTTGAGCGGTCTGCCGAAGGGAGATGAAATATTGATGTAACCTAGTTCGGAACCGTGTTTGTTAATGTCTAGGTATCCTGTTGGTGGTTCGAGGCTGGGTGGCGAAAATTTTGGTTATCTTCAATGTTTACTAAGATTCCACGTGGATCTTGGT
The DNA here is from genome assembly GCF_027943255.1 of Anastrepha obliqua. Taxonomy (NCBI): domain Eukaryota; kingdom Metazoa; phylum Arthropoda; class Insecta; order Diptera; family Tephritidae; genus Anastrepha; species Anastrepha obliqua. The sequence goes on along the minus strand of NW_026562182.1, from coordinate 1,076,135 downwards.
ATTCGTCCAGGTTTTTTTTATAGCCATTGTTTGGTGGTAGGGGTTCTAATGGATTGGAATGTTGGAAGTTAAATAGTTCGTTCTTTTGGAACTCGAGTCTTCTTGGAGTAATAGAACGCATAGTTTGGTCTGTTCTAAAGGATCTTTGGGTAGGGGCTTGGGTTTTTATGTGCGTGGAACTTGTGTCCATGGGTTCTGGTTTGCTATACTGATTATAATTATTGTGATTTCGGAATGGATTTTGGGCATTGTATTGGTTTGGGAAGTATGGGTTTTGATTTACGGAACTATTTTGGTAATTATTTTGCCGTTGGAATAATGGCTGGGTATTGTAGCTTGGAATTTGATTTCGGTGTTGAGAATATGTGCGTTGAGCAGGTGTGTATCTATGGAAATTGTTGTTATTCCTAAAGTAGTTGTTGGTTTTTGGTTGCCAATTATGCTGAAATCTGCTCGGTTCTGATTTCATGTAAAATATGTTTTGCTCTTTTATGCATAAAGAGAATGCTTCTGCGAGAGATTCTGGTTTAGATGCTCTTATTGTTGACCCTAGGGGTTCTCTCAACCCAATAAGAAAACTGTTAAGACACATTTCAGCAAACAAATCTTTCTTTGCTTTGATTATTTTTTCGTCATGCTCGTGAATCTGTACGTTACTGAGGAGAGATGCTTGTAATTCTATTATCTCGCTATAGAATTTTTCAACGTTATTGAATTTCTGGCGGAGACTATGTAGGTCTCTAATTAAAGAAGTTTCAGATCTTTTATCTGAATAGTGAAGAGTCAGGTTTTGTTTTATTTCATCCCAATTGAGGGATGGCCTGCCCAATAATTTTATTTCGAATCGCGCGTAGTAGTATTTGTCCCTGTGGAGTTGCGTCACAATTTCTAATGTGGAGTAGAATCTCTTCCACATTATTAATAAATTCGTGTAACAGACGAGGATTTCCATCATATGCAGGTAAATCCTTTATTGCATCTGGAATTCGAAGAGTTTCGAAAGAGAAGCAACCTGTAGGGAGACTCCTGGAAAAACTTGGTTGTTCTTCGTTAGGGTTTGTCATTTTGTTTATTTGGTCTGGTAGTAAGGTACTTTCAAATTCGTTGATCTCTGGGATTGAGCTTAAGCTTCTGCTCTTGAATAGTTTTCCTATTGAGCTTGGATATGGTTTGAATTGAAAACGTTTCCCTATTGTACTCTTTTTGTGCATTTGTATGGACAAGGGGAAATTTAAACTGTCTAATCTTTTAAATGCGAAAGGTGTATTACATCAATGGGAAAATATATTTTAAATGTTAGTGTTTATTTATATACGTATTGGATATAAATGGTATATGATAGTATAGTAAATGGTAAATATATTAGTATATAGTATTTTAATTTTTTATATCAATCTTGTAGGGATCACTGTGACGATATTCCCTCGGCACTCCTGTTTTTGAGTCAGCGATATGCCCTCACTGTTAAAAACGTGGATGGATATACAACAAGGATATATATAATTTCGCTTGTTTTTTTTTTTTTTTTGAAAAAAAATTTTGTTCTTTTATTGTTCTTTTTTTTTTTTTTTTTTGTTTTATATCTGTCCTGTAGGGATCTCTCTGGCGATATTCACTCGGCACTCCTGTTCTATAGATCAGTGATATTCCCTCACTGTCCAGAAGGAAGGATGGATATGCCAGGCAGATATATTGTATATATATTGTATATTACTTTTAATAATTCAACAATTCTTTATTTCGTTTTACATATCTTAAAATCTTTTTTGTTTGTTTTTGCTTAATGCTTCATTCTTGTATGTATATTCATATAAACTTTTGTGTGTTTTTTTTTTTTGTTCCCACTATTTGTTATCGCTCTTATAACCTGGAGGGTCCGGCTTTATGGGCTACGGAATCGCAGATTTGAGTTAAATTATAATGACTTTACTCCAAGATAGGAATAAAAGTCGATTTTTGTATGTTTTTAGAGGATGTACAAGCCTCATATGTTATTATATAGTATTTTAATTTACGTTTGGCGTGCATACAGATGTGCAAGCGGTAATTAATTTATATTTATATTATTTTTCTTATTATAATCAGTTTTTGACTTACCATAAGGCCAGCAAGAGTGTGCATCGCATTTTCAGGTTCTCCAGTGTTAGGTAGTTGAAACTACTCCAGTCCGGTTGTGCTTCTGGGTTGCTTTCTTCCGATATGCCCTCGGAATTTTTTGCAGCTGGAACCACTTTGGATTCGTTGGTCTTTCCGATATGCCTTCGGAATTTTTCAACTGGAACCACTTTAAATACGTTGATTTCCTTCAGCCTGCTCTGATATGCTCTCAGAGGTCACTTAGGGATTTTTCAACTTTTCTTTAGCACTTCCGAACCGTTCACTGGGCAGCCGACTGCGCCATTTATGTTATCACCCCACGATAGTGTTAAAAAAAACAACAAGTTAATTCTTCGACAGCAATATGACAAGTGTTTATTAATTGATTCTTAACTACTATTTATACATTTTATGCTTATTGATAAGTATTACAATGTTAAATTTGCTTAATACGCAATTTATTACATATAACCTAAATTCTACAGAAATATTGTTACAGTAAATGATTAATAAGCTATATTATTACAATAAATGATTAATAAGCTATATTATTACAATAAATGATTAATAAGCTATCTTATTGCAATAATTGATTAATAAGCTATATTATTGCAATAAGTATTAAATTTCTTAATTTTAAACAATTACTGCTACGTCCGCATTTCCGGTGTTGATGACTGCTAGGTTCTTGCACTTGGTGGCTTTTCTGGTGGTTGTCGAGTTGGTGTTGTTGTTGAGGTTGCGGTAGCGGCCGTAACTCGCGCATGCACAAAACCTTGGTTCACAACGCAGGCGCAGAAATAAACGCACTGCGTATTTATCCTCCCCATGTGACTCGGCATCAATTCTCGGCGCCAATTTTTTTTTTTTTTAAATGTGTTGTTTTTAATGTAATCGTAAAAAATTTTTAATACATTTTATGTATCCGCTTATCATTTCAAAAGTAACAAAATGGTAAAAAAATAAGCAGTCGAAGAAATAAATGCACCGCCTATTTTTCCTCGCCACATGTTAGACTCGATTTCAATTCCCAGTGCAAACTTTTTTTTATTAATTTTTTTTTTTAAATTCGTTTTTTTTTTATGTAATTAAAAATAAATTTTACGTATGGGTAAGACTCCGTCAGAAAATATGAGATTTGCAAGTGGTCTTTCGATTTCTTTGAAACTTTGGGAAATATTAGTTCTAGGTAAGATACATTCAAGCCTAAAAGGATTTTGAAAAATTTTCAAAATTGAGTCATCTACGCCATGTTGAATATCGGGACCGTGTTTTTTCAAAAATCAATATTTCTTGAACCGGTGGATGGATTTCAATGCAAGTTACAGACAATATAGAAACAAATAAGTAGTTTAAATTAGTATTATGTAAAAAAAAAATTTCGAAATTTTGACCAAAAAAAAAGTCAACAAATTTTTTTGAATCAATTTTTAGTTGATTTGGCCACTTTTTTAGATTTTCTGTTATACACGTAACGATTCCTTATGATTTAACCTTTATTTTGAAAAAAAAAAATTTATGATGTCTATAATAGTTCTCGAGATATTGCGATTTTAGTGGAAGCGAACACCGTGAATTTCGCGGTTACGCAGCGCAGGAGTAGAAAAACGCGCACAGACCTGCAGCAGTCTGCTCCAGTCACTTCATACAGGAACACATAACGCAGCGCGAACCGTGCGTGCGTACGCGAAAGTGCGTGCGCGCTTCCACTAAAATCGCAATATCTCGAGAACTATTATAGACACCATAAATTTTTTTTTTTTCAAAATAAAGGTTAAATCATAAGGAATCGTTACGTGTATAACAGAAAATCTAAAAAAGTGGCCAAATCAACTAAAAATTGATTCAAAAAAATTTTTTGACTTTTTTTTGGTCAAAATTTCGAAATTTTTTTTTTACATAATACTAATTTAAACTACTTATTTGTTTCTATATTGTCTGTAAATTGCATTGAAATCCATCCACCGGTTCAAGAAATATTGATTTTTGAAAAAACACGGTCCCGATATTCAACATGGCGTAGATTACTCAATTTTGAAAATTTTTCAAAATCCTTTTAGGCTTGAATGTATCTTACCTAGAACTAATATTTCCCAAAGTTTCAAAGAAATCGAAAGACCACTTGCAAATCTCATATTTTCTGACGGAGTCTTACCCGCATTCGCTTATTATTTCAAAAAATACGAAAATAGTAAAAATTTAATTAGTTTAATGTATTTATCCTCCCCACGTGACTCGGCATCAATTCTCGGTGCACATTTTTTTTTTTTCGTTTTTAAATTTTTTTTTTAATGTAATCGTAAAAAAATTTTTAATAAATTTTATGTATCCGCTTATCATTTCAAAAGTAACAAAATGGTCAAAAAATAAGCAGTCGAAGAAATAAACGCACCGCCTATTTTTCCTCGCCACATGTTAGACTCGAGTTCAATTCCCGGTGCAAACTTTTTTTTATAAATTTTATTTTTTAAAATCGTTTTTTTTTTTAATGTAATTGAAAAAAAAAATTATGTAATAAATTTTACGTATTCGCTTATTATTTCAAAAATACGAAAATAGTACAAATTTAATTGGTTTAATGTCGAGGTGAGAAATGTGTTGTGTGTTGAGGTGAAAGATGTGTGGTGTTTCTAATTTTTGTGTGGGCAAAAGTCAGTGAGGTGTCTATAAACTCGGTGTGCTAAATGACCTTATTACAAATCTTTCAGATCTCAATTGTACTAAAAAAAGCTTACAGTAACATTTGCACCTTCTCATTGCATTAACATTCTCTGGTTTTAGTGAACAAAAGTGCGGACTGTGTAAATGGGGTTAGTGATGACGCGAGTGATTGGCATAAGCGGTTTGGCCACATAAATACAAATGATTTAAATAAACTTTGAAAAATGAATATGGTAAATGGTTTGAACTTTAAAATTTCAAAAAACATTGAATGCTTTATGTGCGCGGTATGCAAAATCCATAGTAAGCCTTATGTGAGCAGAGAATGTTAATGCAATGAGAAGGTGCAAATGTTACTGTAAGCTTTTTTTAGTACAATTGAGATCTGAAAGATTTGTAATAAGGTCATTTAGCACACCGAGTTTATAGACACCTCACTGACTTTTGCCCACACAAAAATTAGAAACACCACACATCTTTCACCTCAACACACAACACATTTCTCACCTCGACATTAAACCAATTAAATTTTTACTATTTTCGTATTTTTGAAATAATAAGCGAATACGTAAAATTTATTACATAATTTTTTTTTCAATTACATTAAAAAAAAAACGATTTAAAAAAAAATGTATAAAAAAAGTTTGCGCCGGGAATTGAACTCGAGTCTAACATGTGGCGAGGAAAAATAGGCGGCGCGTTTATTTCTTCGACTGTTTACTTTTTTACCATTTTGTTACTTTTGAAATGATAAGCGGATACATAAAATTTATTAAAAATTTTTTTACGATTACATTAAAAAAAAAATTGAAAAACGAAAAAAAAAATTTGCACCGAGAATTGATGGCGAGTCACGTGGGGAGGATAAATACATTAAACTAATTAAATTTTTACTATTTTCGTATTTTTTGAAATAATAAGCGAATACGTAAAATTTATTACATAATTTTTTTTAATTACATAAAAAAAAACGAGTTTAAAAAAAAAAAATTAATAAAAAAAGGTTTGCACTGGGAATTGAAATCGAGTCTAACATGTGGCGAGGAAAAATAGGCGGTGCATTTATTTCTTCGACTGCTTATTTTTTTACCATTTTGTTACTTTTGAAATGATAAGCGGATACATAAAATTTATTAAAAATTTTTTACGATTACATTAAAAAAAACACATTTAAAAAAAAAAAAATTGGCGCCGAGAATTGATGCCGAGTCACATGGGGAGGATAAATACGCAGTGCGTTTATTTCTGCGCCTGCGTTGTGAACCAAGGTTTTGTGCATGCGCGCGACGCGAATTAATTTTAATAAAGTTCTGAAAGTAATTCATGAAGTTTTTCATTACATACATTCATAAATGAAGGTATACTCTATATGTACATAAATGATGGTATATGACAATATACATATATAATATGTATGTACATGTCAATAGGAGGTATTTGCATTAAGAAAAAAAAAACGGTTTAAGATAAATCAACACTTATTTTATATTGTATGTCAATTTATAGTTTATGTATTCGACAGCATTTACATACATATGTAGGTATGTACATTTGTATATGAAAAACAATAATGCACAAGCGCAAGAACATCATCTTCCTTTCATACATATGTACATATGCATGTATGCCCAAATAACCTTGACTTATGTATGTACACAAGTCACAGCACATCACATTCTTACAATTCAAATACACATACGCACTAGCGAGTTTCTTCATAACAAGTGCAAAAACAATTCTGCTCTATGTATGTATTATGTCCTAGCATATATACATACATATATGTATACCTACTTGCCTTCTAAACTTCCTACAAAATAATTGTATTCATATGTTACTACATCCATGCACGTTCATACATTCATGCATATGTATATGCGCGAGCACAGCGCTCCCTTCTTGCTTCCGCGTACTTTTGTCTTTCACCAGTCGATATTCCTAATATTGTACTTACAAAAACACGATATGTACTTTGATAGACGCAAAAGCAACAGCAAGCGCAACGCCATGGCCGCTTTGCCACCGCACATTCTAAAATGTTCTAGAACACAACAAAAACACATACCTCACATGCGCATGTCGCCCAAAGCTAAAATCTAAGCCTAGCGACTACAAAAACAAAATACATTCGTAGACGCATTCGCAGCGGCCATGATTCTATCAGCGACGGCGCTGAACAATTTAGAACAAAACAAAAAGTTCATTCATAAGTTAGAGCTCATATTTCAATTTCATTCATAAAACGAGCCGCCCATATGCCAATTTTCGCGACCATTCGAAAATAGTCAATATTGGAATATTTCGCGTGGAATTATTTGCCAATATTTGATAAATCTTAAATTTTTGTCATGTGTCATGTCGAGTGGCCGCGGCTCCGTATGTATGTATGCACCCTTATATGTATGTAAATATGTCTTCTAACTGTGCGACAGTCGCGAGTTAATGCGACTTCCAGCGAATCACACATTGCTGTCCGCAAAGCCGCATATATGTACCTTATGATCAGAAAGTACCGGGAATGTTTAAATTAAACAAAACAGAGTTAATTTTAAGGAAAATTTATATTATCTCCTTCAAAATATGACCCGTCTGAAGGAACACACATGTGCCAACGCTTAACCCAGTCCTCCAAACACTCCCGGCAGGCCGATTTGTATTCTCTTTGATCAGTGCGATGGCGCGTTATCACCATGCAAAATCTGAGAATTGTTTGCTCACATTTCCGGCGGTTTGCAACACACAGCATCTCTCTAAGGTTTCAAAACGAATAAATAATATTCTCTATTGACTGTCTGGCCCGATGGAAGGTACTCATGGTGGACTATGCCTTGGCAATCGAAGGAAACAGTCAACATCACCTTTCCGGTTCTTTTTGCTCATAGGGTATACATATCCCATCTTTTCACTGACGGACAAGAAGACGGTCGCAGTTGTTGTTTTTTATATGCATACATTTTGCGTTCGTTGAAGGTTTGTATATATTTGTATACATATGCGTGTATGCGCGTTTGGCTTTCTGGATGCATCCATGGATATTAGAATATTTTCCCATCAATATGTGTATGTAAGTAGTTCAGATTTGACTGAAGAGATTAAATTTGGCATATGGGCGGCTCGTTTTATGAATGAAATTGAAATATGAGCTCTAACTTATGAATGAACTTTTTGTTTTGTTCTAAATTGTTCAGCGCCGTCGCTGATAGAATCATGGCCGCTGCGAATGCGTCTACGAATGTATTTTGTTTTTGTAGTCGCTAGGCTTAGATTTTAGCTTTGGGCGACATGCGCATGTGAGGTATGTGTTTTTGTTGTGTTCTAGAACATTTTAGAATGTGCGGTGGCAAAGCGGCCATGGCGTTGCGCTTGCTGTTGCTTTTGCGTCTATCAAAGTACATATCGTGTTTTTGTAAGTACAATATTAGGAATATCGACTGGTGAAAGACAAAAGTACGCGGAAGCAAGAAGGGAGCGCTGTGCTCGCGCATATACATATGCATGAATGTATGAACGTGCATGGATGTAGTAACATATGAATACAATTATTTTGTAGGAAGTTTAGAAGGCAAGTAGGTATATATGTATGTATGTATATATGCTAGGACATAATACATACATAGAGCAGAATTGTTTTTGCACTTGTTATGAAGAAACTCGCTAGTGCGTATGTGTATTTGAATTGTAAGAATGTGATGTGCTGTGACTTGTGTATATACATAAGTCAAGGTTATTTGGGCATACATGCATATGTACATATGTATGAAAGGAAGATGATGTTCTTGCGCTTGTGCATTATTGTTTTTCATATACAAATGTACATACCTACATATGTATGTAAATGCTGTCGAATACATAAACTATAAATTGACATACAATATAAAATAAGTGTTGATTTATCTTAAACCGTTTTTTTTTTCTTAATGCAAATACCTCCTATTGACATGTACATACATATTATGTATGTATATTGTCATATACCATCATTTATGTACATATAAAGTATACGTTCATTTATGAATGTATGTAATGAAAAACTTCATGAATTACTTTCAGAACTTTATTAAAACTAATTCGCGTCGCGCGCATGCACAAAACCTTGGTTCACAACGCAGGCGCAGAAATAAACGCACTGCGTATTTATCCTCCCCATGTGACTCGGCATCAATTCTCGGCGCCAATTTTTTTTTTTTTTTTAAATGTGTTTTTTTTTAATGTAATCGTAAAAAATTTTTAATAAATTTTATGTATCCGCTTATCATTTCAAAACTAACAAAATGGTAAAAAAATAAGCAGTCGAAGAAATAAATGCACCGCCTATTTTTCCTCGCCACATGTTAGACTCGATTTCAATTCCCAGTGCAAACCTTTTTTTATTAATTTTTTTTTTTTAAATTCGTTTTTTTTTATGTAATTAAAAAAAATTATGTAATAAATTTTACGTATTCGCTTATTATTTCAAAAAATACGAAAATAGTAAAAATTTAATTAGTTTAATGTATTTATCCTCCCCACGTGACTCGCCATCAATTCTCGGTGGACATTTTTTTTTTTCGTTTTTAATTTTTATTTTTTTAATGTAATCGTAAAAAAATTTGTAATAAATTTTATGTATCCGCTTATCATTTCAAAAAAAACAAAATGATCAAAAAATAAGCGAAGAAATAAACGCACCGCCTATTTTTCCTCGCCACATGTTAGACTCGAGTTCAATTCCCGGTGCAAACTTTTTTTTATAAATTTTATTTTTTAAAATCGTTTTTTTGTTTTTAATGTAATTGAAAAAAAAAAATTATGTAATAAATTTTACGTATTCGCTTATTATTTCAAAAATACGAAAATAGTACAAATTTACTTGGTTTAATGTCGAGGTGAGAAATGTGTTGTGTGTTGAGGTGAAAGATGTGTGGTGTTTCTAATTTTTGTGTGGGCAAAAGTCAGTGAGGTGTCTATAAACTCGGTGTGCTAAATGACCTTATTACAAATCTTTCAGATCTCAATTGTACTAAAAAAAGCTTACAGTAACATTTGCACCTTCTCATTGCATTAACATTCTCTGGTAGTATGGTAAACGCAGAAAATATCTGAATTCTTGGCCAAGCGTGGTAAGTAAATATAGAAACCCTCCACTCGCGTCACTCGCGTGGTAAATATCTGCAATTCCGACCTCTTCAGGAAAGTTGAATTTGAAATGACCTTATTATGAATCTATAAATTAGAACTCGAAAAAAGCTCTTTTAACATTTGCTCCTTCTCATTGCATTAACATTCTCTGGTATCGGTGCGCAGTGTGCTAATTACAACGGACTTGTGGGGCGCTGTTTGCGATGGATTGCCAGAAAAAGCAACTAGTGAAATAGAGCAAAAATGGAAAGTAACAGACCAGAAGGCGCTGGCATGTATATTTTTAAATGTGAAACCTACGCAGTTAATGCATACTAAAGTATGCAAAACTGCGTCAGAAGCATGGCAAAAGTTAGCCAAATTCATATGCCAGTTGGTCCTGTTAGAAAAGTTCAGTTGTACCAGAAACTATTAGATTTGAACATGCAGCAAGATGATAATGTATCAAAGTATGTACACTCATTTGTTGAGACGATCGACAAGCTTGCAGAGCTATACATACATATAAATGACGAATTGAAAGTTATTATGCTCTTGTCGAGTCTTCCCAATTTGTGGGAAAACTTCGTTGTTGCTGTTGAGACACGCGACTGTTTGCCGACGTTCGATGCCATTAAGGCGAAAATTCTAGAAGAAGGTGTTCGTAGCCAAGAGCGAGATGAAAAAGAGGGCATGCAAGCAGTTTATGTATGTGCGAATAAAACTAAACAAAAGAGCCTTGTACCAAAGCATACAAACACGGATAACACACACAACGATAAGCAAATTGAGGTGAATTCAAAGGCGACAAAGAAACCGAGGAAATCTCAGTTTAAGGGGAAATGCTTCAATTGTCAACAAATAGGTCATCGGGCTTATGATTACCGAAATAACAGAACATTCAAACAAAAGAAGAAACGCAATCAACGTCAAATTGCTTAATGTATTGTAGTAGCGATCATATGCAAAAGAAAAATATTTGGTGCATTGACAGTGGCGAAAGAAGTTAAAGTAATGTTTCCAGCAGATCAATTTGTTGAATCACACGGCATAGGTACTGTAGAATTACAAAATGGTAATAAAAAAATAACCCATCAAAATGTTTTGTATGTTCCATCGTTGCGTATGATTTTTTTGTCTGTGAGTAAAGCAGCAGAATTTGGTAATTTCACAACATTCACATTTGAAAAACAATTAAACACAGTGAGAGATGAAACGAATGCAATAGTATTGCAAATACACTGAAAACAAATTAGTTAGTGTAAATATGTTAAGTGTTGATTCAATGGCAACGATGTGGCATAATAGGTATGCACATTTAAATTTTCAAAGCCTAAAACAACTTGGTGAGAAAGGTCTGGGTTGAGGTATAAATTTAAAAAATATGCCAAGGCAGGTAAATTGTGATACATGCAATAAAGCGAAAATGTGTGCATTGCCATTTCCACGCAAAGTTGAACGTTCAACAAAGAAAGTGCTTGAACTTATACACACAGATGTGTATGTGCCTATGAATGTAAAATCATTGGGTGGCAATCGGTATTTTGTCACATTCATAGACGATTTTTCTCGAAAAATATTTGTATATTTTGTGAAGGCCAAAAATGAAGTTTCTAAAAAATTTAAAGAATTAAAAATCTATGTTGAATGTCAAATGGACTGTAATATTAAAACTTTGCGAAGCGATAACGGCACAGAGTATGTTAATGGTAATTTTGAAAATTATTTAAAAAATTGTGGCATAAAAAGAGAACTGACGATACCGTATACACCACAACAAAACAGTGTAGCAGAGCGAGCCAATAGAACTATAGTTGAGATGGCGAAAAGTTTATTGATTCATGCAAATTTTGTACTAAATCAAGTGACTCCATTTGAAATATGGAAAAGCGCAAACCTTCGGGGAACCATCTACGTATTTTCGGGTCAAGAGCATTTGCAGTTAATAAAACAAGTAAGAAGAAGTTTGAAGCAAAATGCCATGAGTATATATTTGTCGGATATTCAAATACAGAGTGAGGGATATGAAGTGTTACCAACTTCCCACTGCTTGTATCTGTAAAACAGCTCATGACATCAACGTCAAAATTGTTCTAATGACAGTTCAATATATTGTTTATAAGTCTTCAAAAGCATTTTTGAATTTTCTTTTTCTGCGATGGAATTCAAACGTAATAGTGTGATTGCGTTATATTTGGCTAGAAAATCACAACCAGCCATTGTTCGTGAGCTCAGTCACCTCAAAGTGAATAAAATGTTTGTGTATCGCACTATAAAACGTTACAATGAGATTGGTAGCATTGCAACACGCTATAGAGGTGGACCAAAAATAACCGCAACAACGCCAGAAATGGTTCGGAAAGTGAAGGCTCAACTTGAATGGAATCCACGTCGAAGTGGAAGCAAAATGGCCAAAGAACTGAAAATATCGCAAGACAGCATTCGATGCATATTGGAAAATGAGCTCACCGTCAAGGCTTACAAGCTCCAGAGAGCACACGATCTTTCACCCCAGCAAGAAAGTTCGGTGCGATAGAGCAAAGGAGTTGTTGTGCTTGCACGAACGTGGCGAATTTCCTAACATTGTGTTTTCTGATGAAAAAAAAATCCCAATTGAGCAGTTCATAAACACTCAAAACGATCGTGTTTACTTGACCCAATGCTCTTACGACAATTTGAGCCTACGTATGGCCACTCTAAGCAATATTCGACAATTTTGTTCGTTCACATTGCCGTTTAAATCGAAATGGGCCTCATCAGACATGAAAAGGCAGTTTAACATGTTTTGGTCTTCTTCCACCATTTGCAGGATCTTCTGGCAAAATTCCAAGCGAATCGGCAAGTCTGCTGCATTCAGTTTGTTAACCATTTGAATTTTGTAGGGAAATAAGTCTAAATCTATGTGCATTATTGTTTGCAAAGACTGGTGTCAGCCAACTTGAGCAACTAGCAACTAGCAACTAGTGAAATAGAGCAAAAATGGAAAGTAACAGACCAGAAGGCGCTGGCATGTATATTTTTAAATGTGAAACCTACGCAGTTAATGCATACCAAAGTATGCAAAACTGCGTCAGAAGCATGGCAAAAGTTAGCCAAATTCATATGCCAGTTGGTCCTGTTAGAAAAGTTCAGTTGTACCAGAAACTATTAGATTTGAACATGCAGCAAGATGATAATGTATCAAAGTATGTACACTCATTTGTTGAGACGATCGACAAGCTTGCAGAGCTATACATACATATAAATGACGAATTGAAAGTTATTATGCTCTTGTCGAGTCTTCCCAATTTGTGGGAAAACTTCGTTGTTGCTGTTGAGACACGCGACTGTTTGCCGACGTTCGATGCCATTAAGGCGAAAATTCTAGAAGAAGGTGTTCGTAGCCAAGAGCGAGATGAAAAAGAGGGCATGCAAGCAGTTTATGTATGTGCGAATAAAACTAAACAAAAGAGCCTTGTACCAAAGCATACAAACACGGATAACACACACAACGATAAGCAAATTGAGGTGAATTCAAAGGCGACAAAGAAACCGAGGAAATCTCAGTTTAAGGGGAAATGCTTCAATTGTCAACAAATAGGTCATCGGGCTTATGATTACCGAAATAACAGAACATTCAAACAAAAGAAGAAACGCAATCAACGTCAAATTGCTTAATGTATTGTAGTAGCGATCATATGCAAAAGATAAATATTTGGTGCATTGACAGTGGCGAAAGAAGTTAAAGTAATGTTTCCAGCAGATCAATTTGTTGAATCACACGGCATAGGTACTGTAGAATTACAAAATGGTAATAAAAAAATAACCCATCAAAATGTTTTGTATGTTCCATCGTTGCGTATGATTTTTTTGTCTGTGAGTAAAGCAGCAGAATTTGGTAATTTCACAACATTCACATTTGAAAAACAATTAAACACAGTGAGAGATGAAACGAATGCAATAGTATTGCAAATACACTGAAAACAAATTAGTTAGTGTAAATATGTTAAGTGTTGATTCAATGGCAACGATGTGGCATAATAGGTATGCACATTTAAATTTTCAAAGCCTAAAACAACTTGGTGAGAAAGGTCTGGGTTGAGGTATAAATTTAAAAAATATGCCAAGGCAGGTAAATTGTGATACATGCAATAAAGCGAAAATGTGTGCATTGCCATTTCCACGCAAAGTTGAACGTTCAACAAAGAAAGTGCTTGAACTTATACACACAGATGTGTATGTGCCTATGAATGTAAAATCATTGGGTGGCAATCGGTATTTTGTCACATTCATAGACGATTTTTCTCGAAAAATATTTGTATATTTTGTGAAGGCCAAAAATGAAGTTTCTAAAAAATTTAAAGAATTAAAAATCTATGTTGAATGTCAAATGGACTGTAATATTAAAACTTTGCGAAGCGATAACGGCACAGAGTATGTTAATGGTAATTTTGAAAATTATTTAAAAAATTGTGGCATAAAAAGAGAACTGACGATACCGTATACACCACAACAAAACAGTGTAGCGGAGCGAGCCAATAGAACTATAGTTGAGATGGCGAAAAGTTTATTGATTCATGCAAATTTTGTACTAAATCAAGTGACTCCATTTGAAATATGGAAAAGCGCAAACCTTCGGGGAACCATCTACGTATTTTCGGGTCAAGAGCATTTGCAGTTAATAAAACAAGTAAGAAGAAGTTTGAAGCAAAATGCCATGAGTATATATTTGTCGGATATTCAAATACAGAGTGAGGGATATGAAGTGTTACCAACTTCCCACTGCTTGTATCTGTAAAACAGCTCATGACATCAACGTCAAAATTGTTCTAATGACAGTTCAATATATTGTTTATAAGTCTTCAAAAGCATTTTTGAATTTTCTTTTTCTGCGATGGAATTCAAACGTAATAGTGTGATTGCGTTATATTTGGCTAGAAAATCACAACCAGCCATTGTTCGTGAGCTCAGTCACCTCAAAGTGAATAAAATGTTTGTGTATCGCACTATAAAACGTTACAATGAGATTGGTAGCATTGCAACACGCTATAGAGGTGGACCAAAAAAAACCGCAACAACGCCAGAAATGGTTCGGAAAGTGAAGGCTCAACTTGAATGGAATCCACGTCGAAGTGGAAGCAAAATGGCCAAAGAACTGAAAATATCGCAAGACAGCATTCGATGCTTATTGGAAAATGAGCTCACCGTCAAGGCTTACAAGCTCCAGAGAGCACACGATCTTTCACCCCAGCAAGAAAGTTCGGTGCGATAGAGCAAAGGAGTTGTTGTGCTTGCACGAACGTGGCGAATTTCCTAACATTGTGTTTTCTGATGAAAAAAAAATCCCAATTGAGCAGTTCATAAACACTCAAAACGATCGTGTTTACTTGACCCAATGCTCTTACGACAATTTGAGCCTACGTATGGCCACTCTAAGCAATATTCGACAATTTTGTTCGTTCACATTGCCGTTTAAATCGAAATGGGCCTCATCAGACATGAAAAGGCAGTTTAACATGTTTTGGTCTTCTTCCACCATTTGCAGGATCTTCTGGCAAAATTCCAAGCGAATCGGCAAGTCTGCTGCATTCAGTTTGTTAACCATTTGAATTTTGTAGGGAAATAAGTCTAAATCTATGTGCATTATTGTTTGCAAAGACTGGTGTCAGCCAACTTGAGCAGATAAGCTTCTTGTTGAAACCCTTGGATTGCTTTGTATAGCTGCAGCTACAGCAGCGATCGTTTCCTCCGTCCGAACTGGTGGGTTTCGATGATAAGGCCTTCTTGCGACTGTTCCTTGCTCAACAAAATTATTCACCAGTCTCATTATGGTCCATCTGCTCGGGGGATCGCCGCCAAACATCCGCCTGTACTCTCTCTGTACTAAAACTACGGACTCCAGTGCGTGATAGCGGCGGACTATCCAAATTCTTGTTTACGTGTCCCAGTTATCTATTTTAATAAATTTTAAAGATCAATCTGCAAATTAAAACAAAAATGGAACAGATAACTTAAAAAGAGAAAAAGTTATTCAATTTTTTTTTGGTAGCGGCTTTCATCAGCCACCCTGTATTTACCTAGACAACCTGCTCTGATTTTAGTTAGGGCTGGACAATTGCAAAGGAAGTGCTCAACTGTTTCTTCCTCTTCCTCATCTCTGCAACTTCTGCAATATTCATGGGAGAAAACTCCTAGTCTCGAGGAATGCCTGCCAAATAGCCAGTGACCGGTTAAACAAGCCAGGACCTTCGAGATATTGTCTCTTGAGAGACTAAGCAATTCCTTTGTTCTTTTCTTGTTTATTTGCGGCCATAGTAGCCTAGCTGTTAGACACGTATCTTCATTTCTCCATGACCTATTGGCCTCTTGGATAAAGTGGTTTTTTATTATTAGTTTACTCGTGGCCATGGGTATTCCAATGGTACTCTTACCACTCAGCAGTTGGAGAGCGGTACCCTTTCTGGCTAGCTCATCTGCTTTACAGTTTCCCTCAATATCTCTATGTCCCGGAACCCAAATAAGGCTGACCTGGAATACGTCACTAATATCATTTAGAGCTGCCCGGCATTCCTGTGCAACCTTCGATCTTAGTAAAGCCGCATTCATTGATTTGATGGCCGGGTGGCTATCCGAGAATATATTTATAATCGTTTTTGTTAGGGCGTGCGTATTTAGGTATGTCGCCACTTCTTTTATAGCTAGTACCTCTGCCTGATAGATTCTGCAGTAGTCTGGTAGTCGAACGGATAGTTCCAGTCCTAATTCCTTCGAGAAAACTCCGTAGCCAACCTTATCGTCTAGCTTGGAGCCATCTGTATAAAAGTTTAATTCCCCCCTTCTCCATGGCCTTGTTGTATGCCACTCCCTTCTTGACGGTATACTCGTCTTGAAGAGTCTTTCAAAGGTGAGTCTAGGGATAGAGTAGTCTATTTCTTGTTTATGACTATTCAGAGAGTGCAAAATGGAATTTTAATCTGAGCGCCGAGGCGGCGGCCACGTGTTTTCCTACTAGATTTAGGGCAGGTAAGTTGATTAGCACTTCCAGCGCTTTGTTTGGAGTAGTCCTTAAAGCGCCAGAGATGCACAAAAAAGCTGTTCTTTGGACCTTACTCATGGTTTTAGCGTAAGTCGCCTTTTGAGCAGATGGCCACCATACAAGTATTCCGTACATTAAGATTGGCCTAACTACCGAAGTATAGAGCCGGTGCGTAATACGGGGTGTTAGTCCCCATTTGATACCGACCGCTTTTTTGCAAGTGTATAATGCAACGTTGGCCTTCTTTACTCTTTCCTCAATATTAGATTTCCACGTGAGTTTCCTGTCTAATATGAGTCCTAGGTACTTGACATTCTCTTTCAAAGGAATCTCCACACCCTTAAAAGTTAGCGGGGAGATTATAGGGAGCCTATGTTTCTTTGTAAAGAGAATTATTTGAGCTTTTGAGGGGTTTATATCGAGTCCCCTGCTCTCAGTCCAGCTTCTAAGCGTGGCCATGTTAGAGCGCAGAATATCCATAAGGGTGTTAGGATATTTGCCTTTAACGGCGATTGCTACGTCATCTGCGTAAGCTGTGACGTGGCAACCCCCTCTTTCCAGGGTCAGCAACAGGGAGTTTACTGCCAAAATCCAAAGAAGAGGGGAGAGGACTCCACCTTGCGGTGTGCCCCTGCAGACCTTTCTGCTTAGAGTTGGTTGGTTGGTTAGAGTGGTGATTCATCCTGAATCCAACTAGCGCTTCCGCACCATTTTGTTGCCACATCCTCGTTACCAACTTGTTATTTACGGCATGACTATACCCAGTCTGTGCGGTTCAGGAACCTTATTAGGTTGTTGACATCTAAGCCAGACAGTTGTTCGAGCTCCTCGAACAGCGGTTTGCCCAGGGTTAACATTCTGTCCTTCCATAGGGCAGGGCATTCACAGAGGAAATGGAAGATTGTTTCCTTTTTCTCCGGTTGTTTGCAACTGTGACAGGCTGTGTTGTGAGGGATGCCCATTTTGGCTGCCTGTTCTCCGACAGACCAAAAGCCAGTTATGACTGCCGTTAGTCTCCAGGCATCCCGTCGTTTCATGTTTAACAATATTGATGATTGTTTAAGGTTGTAGGTGGGCCATAACGTTCTGCTGATTTTGCATTTCGTCTGGCCCCTCCATCTACACTCCGCCATTTGGAGGTATTTTAGGGAAATTGTACTCTTGACTGCACCTAATGGTGTGAATACCGGTTCTGCAAGAGCGTTATTCATGGCAGATCCCCCTCTTGCCAGTTCATCTGCTTTTTCGTTACCTTCAATATTCCGATGTCCTGGGACCCAGATTAAGGTAACATTATGTTTTTCGCTCAAGGTGGAAAGGCTATTCCTACTTTGTTCCACCACCATTGAGGTTGTAGTCGCTGAATCCAGTGCCTGGATTGCAGCTTGGCTATCCGAGAGAATAGCGATATTGCTCTTAAAAGAGAAGTCTGTGATTAGTAGCCTACAAGCTTCCCCAATTGCCAGTACTTCCGCCTGGAAGACACTGCAGGTATTGGGGAGGCGCACAGATTTTTCAATTTTAAGTCTATGAGAATATATACCAGCTCCAACACCACAATCCATTTTAGAACCATCTGTATAGACTGTAGTGTCGAAGTTGTTTAATGAGAATCCCTTATTCCACTCTTCCTTAGATGGAAAGAGAGTGGCAAAATTCCTATTGAATGTTACAGTCGGGACGATGTAGTCAGTCCTCACCGAGGTTAACTGAGTTTGCCGCAATAGTAGACAGGCATGACCATAAGTGTTTTCTTTCCAGCGGCCCGCTTCGTTTAACCTAAATGCACTCATGGTTGCCGTCTTCTTAATATGTAGGTCTATTGGAATAACGTGTGTCAGTGCGTTCAGAGCCTCCCTAGGACATGATCTGATTGCGCCGACCGTTATTGCACAGGCTGATCTTTGTATTCTGCCGAGTAATTTGATGTTGTAATCTCTCCCTAGAGCTTTCCACCAAACTACCGAACCATACGATAAAATTGGTCGTATAACCGCCTTGTACAACCATAATGTATGCTTAGGTTGAAGACCCCATCTTCTTCCAAGCATACGTTTACAGGCATATAGAGCAATTTCAGCTTTCCTTACCCGTTCTTCGACGTTTAATTTCCAGCTAAGTTTGGAGTCCAAAATTACCCCTAAGTACTTTGCACTGGGTGAAAGTGAGAGGGTTTGTCCATTAATATTTGGTAGGGTAAAGCTTGGTACCTTGTATCTGGTGGTAAAGAGCATGAGTTCTGTTTTACGCGGGTTTAAACTTAAGCCACAGCCTGTTGCCCAAGAATTAAGCTCGCCTAACGCCCTTTGAATGATCCCACTGATCGTATTAGGACACAGTCCTGACGCCATTAGCACCACATCATCAGCGTACGCCACCGCTTTTACCCCTTCTCTATTAAGTTTTATTAGGATTTTGCTAATCACACATAACCAAAGAAGTGGAGATAGTACTCCCCCCTGTGGAGTACCCCTGTGGACTCTCTTAGTTATGTTGATGTTACCCATATTAGCTCTAATGATCCTGGTTTCTAGCATAGAGATGATCCAATTGGTGATACAATTTTCCACCTCTAAGTCTATTAACGCCCGTTGGATAGCATTCGTGCTAACGTTATTAAATGCGCCCTCTATGTCAAGAAAAGCTGCCATCGTATACTGTTTGTTTACTAGAGACCCCTCTATTGTTCGGATTACCTCGTGAAGCGCTGTCTCCGTCGATTTGCCTTTGAGGTAAGCATGTTGTGCAGTTGATATACTAAAGCTCTCCAGCGAACTTCTAATGTGCATATCTAAAAGCCGTTCCAAAGTTTTAACAAGGAAGGACGACAAACTGATCGGCCTAAAGTCCTTCGCTGATTCATGTCCTCTTCTGCCTGCCTTTGGTATGAAGACGACCCTAACAAGTTTCCAGCTGTTTGGAATATAACCTAGATTTAGACACGCTTTGAAAATTTCCATTAGCCATGGTAGAATACTATCAAGAGTTTCCTGTAACATCTTAGGAAAGATCCCATCAGGGCCTGGAGATTTGAAAGGTGAGAATGATTTGATTGCCCATGCAACCTTCTCTTTCGTAACTATTACATCGACAAGATGCTGTGGGTCATATCGGCTCCGCCGGATTCTCCCAGCATCACTGTCATGGGTGCTACATCCCGGAAAATGTGTATCTAAAAGAAGTTCTAGAGACTCTTCCGCCGTAGAAGTCCAAGTGCCATCCGGCCTCTTGACCCAAGAAGCCATTGAATGATCCTTGGACAGAATACGGCTAAGTCTCGCAGAATCTCTGGTAGATTCGATAGAAGAACAGAAATCTCTCCAGCTCTCTTTCTTGGCGGCCCTGATTGCCTTCTTGTATTGTCTCCGACTTTCTCTATACAACTGCCAATTACTTAGTAGCTGAGATTGAAATTTGATCTGGCTTCTTCCCTTAATTTTGAGAGCTCATTGCTCCACCAAGGAGGATAGGATTTTTTGCTATATTTAATTGGACATGACGTTTTGTAGGCCCTACTGAATGTCTTTTCCAATGTTGTGACCCTACTCTCAATGTTTTCTGCGAGAGTGATTTGATGGATCGGAATCCTTCCTATCCTATTCCCTACTACATTTTTGAACCGTTTCCAATTTGTTCTAAGTGGGTTTCGATATGGTAAGGGTGGATCTACCTCAAGATCCAGGTGGTAGAGGATCCAGCTGTGGTCCGAAAAGGACTTTTTGCTTGAGACTCTCCAATTTTCTACCCTCACTGAAGTATTTTCAGACAGTAATGTCACATCTATTACTTCCGACCATCCTCTAAAGCTTTCCGTGCTTGGAAAGGTGAAAGTCGGGGTATTACCTCTGTTACATACTGTTAGGTTAGTATTGATGATAAATTCATATAGGGACTCACCTCGATCATTCGTTTCGGTACTCCCCCATAGGGAATGCCTCGCATTGGCGTCACATCCTAGTAGCAGGATACTGTTTTTGCAGTCAAGCACCAGCCTACGAGCCTCGTCAGGTGGTGCTGGTTGGTCGTGTGCCATGTAGATGGAGGCAATTTTGATCCTGACGCCGTCAGTAGCCTCCATTTCGATGACCGTCACATCCGATGAGCTGTAGGATGGGATTAAAAATACATTTAGATGTTTTTTTGCTACAATACATGCCCTGGGGTTACCCTGGGTCCGCTTATAGTACAAGTTGTAGTTTTTGAGAGAGAATCCGCTTACCTCAGTACTCCGCACTCTGGGTTCCTGTATCAGTGCGATGTATACGTCCTCCTCCGATAGGAGAACGGCTAGGTTGTCCGTTGCAGTCCTGGAGTGCTGCAGATTGATCTGGACAACCTTGAGACCCATACTTACTGGTCGTTTTTAGGGGCGTCAAGCTGCATGCCCGTATGCTGCTCATTAGCGCCATCGTTTTGGGTGGACCCGGCTTCTTCCAGTTGCATGCCCATGAGCAACTCATTAGCGTCGTCAACCTCGTCCTGCTCATCCTCCGGATTTTCAGAACGGAATAACTTCAGATGCGCTTTCCTCACGCCAAACCGAAGTTTGTTGTCCACTTTTCCCAGTGGCTCAATACTCTCCTCCGAGATTTGGAGAAGGAAGGACACACTGTTCTTTTGCGGAGCCTCCGCTTTGATGATACTCCAGTCATCCATTGGAACAGTGCGGTTGTGTGCTTGCAGGTATGGTATTAACTGCTTAGCTTCGAACTCCATGTTCGGTATCCAGATACGAGCCCTTGGTCGTCTTGGGATCTCACTGGCTGGGATTAGTTTGAGCCTCAAACCTTCCCAGTCGCTCTGGATTTTGCTAATAGCGTTTTGAAGGAAATCAACAGAGAACTGATCGTCGCATTTGATCACCCTGTATCCACGGACCACCTCCATTGAATCATAACCTGGCACTTGACCCTCCAGGCTTGCCATGACGTGATCAACGACAATGCGAGACAGCCGTGCCTCGATTTCGGACCACCTTTCTAACGCAGGTTTACCGCGGTTCGTTAACTCGTCCACCAACGCCGTTTGCAGGTGATCCCGTGCCACCTCGTTAAACGCGCGTTTGGCTTCTTTGGGCGTCAGAGCAGTGTGAGACGTCTTGTGCTTTTTTGCAGTTTTACAGCCCTCGTCCTGCGAACGATTGCGTTTTACGGCTTCTGCCTTCTGGGTGGCCTGGAACGCCAGGTACTCATCGACCACCTTTTGGCACCTTGCCTTATCGGCCGCATCTTTGGGATGAGTTTTACCTTCGGCCTCATTTTTGCTTATTCTGCCGAGAATAGCTAGAGACCGCTGGTAAAGCTTATATCTAGACGGGCCTTTTTTTGGGTATTGACGCTTTTGCCCCTTGGCATCAGCGGATGTGATCGGTTGATTTATAGTTGATGGCGTGCTGTGGCCCACAGCTCGGTCATCAACTGTCTCTTGACTAGAAGCCAAGAGCTCGTCCTCTGAGGGAGTTCCCAACTTCCTCAGCTCGATTGTGTCCGTTCGTTTGTCTGTCCGTTTTGTCATTGGGTCCGTCCGCTTGTCTGTCCGACTGTCGGTTCGTTTTGTCTTTGTGTCAGTCCGTTTGTCCGTCTGTTTGTCTGTCCGTTTGGTAGCGTTATCCGATTTTTTGTTTTTTTGTTGATTGTTCATTTGTCTGTTTCTTACGGTCACCTGCCCTTCCAAAGAGCTGCCCATGTCGCCATGTGCGGTGACCAATGAGGATGGAGGGGAAATAAACGGTCCGCCATGGCAGCGCCCCATACCATGGTAAGGCCACCGTTACAACCTGAGGCGGCCTGATATCAGGAGGGCTCCGTTAGGAGACAGCCTAATTTTATCCCCCGGCTGCCAAACCCACCCAATAGGCACGGGTCGCGTTACACCTTGGGTTGAGGGAGTTTTTTTAACGAAGTTTACGTCTTCGACCTGTGTGGTTCGCGGGAGACCGATTCTCCTGCCTTCCATATCTGGGAGGCGTTCCCCTATCCACCACCTGGGGACGCGCCCTATAGGGATAACAGGTTCCCCCAAGGGTCTGCTTAGAGTAGTGCTTCCTAATTTAGCCGTTACCTTTCTTTTGATGAGTATATCTTCTATCAGGGCTACGACATGTGGTTCAACTCCAAAATCTTCTAATGAATCTACTATAGCGTTTGCATTTATATTGTTGAAGACGCCTTCTATGTCTACGAAAGCAACCAATGCAAACTCTTTGTCTGATAAGCTTTTTTCCACCAACCCGACGAATGAGTGTAAGGCGGTATCTGTGGACTTCCCTTTAGTATAGGCATGTTGCGCCGAAGAGAGCCTATTTAAAGGCACGACACCCCGTATGTATTCATCTATTATTCTCTCCAGGATCTTGAGAAGAAAAGACGTTAGACTAATGGGTCTGAAGTCTTTAGGGTTAGTGTGTGAGGACCTACCTGACTTTTGCCTCCCTCCATCCTAGCGGAATGTAGCCCATGTTAAGACAACTTCTAATGACAATTTTGATATACGGTAGTACAATGCCCCGTGATTGCTGCAGTTCAGCGGGGTAGATACCGTCCATTCCTGGCGATTTTTAAGGACCAAAAGTATTAATAGCCCATTCGATTTTTGAGTGTGTAACTAAGAGATTTCCTAGGTCGGATTGCCTTTCATTATTGGCGGAATGGTTTTGTTCTACCGGCTTGTTTCCTGGAAAGTGTGTGTCTAGGAGAAGACCTAACGACTCCTCACTTGACGTAGTCCATGTATTCCCTTGACCTTGTAGGTAGCCTAGGTTACATGGCGTCTTTGAGAGAATTTTTCTTAATCTGGCCGCTTCTGAAGTCTCTTCAATTTCTTTGCAATAATTTTGCCATGATTCCCGCTGCGCAGTTCTAACTGCTTTTTTGTAGTTTTTCAATTCAGCCTTATAGGCTTGCCAGTCCTCTGACCTTCTCGTGGCCTTGGCCAGATTAAATAGTGTTCTATGGGATTCTCGTAGCGAGGTTATCTGCTTGGACCACCAAGGTGGTTTAGACTTCCCTCTGGGTCGGACAACCGAACAGCTGGCTGCTAACGAGCTATTCATTGCTTTAGTTACCTGATTAACCAGTTTATCCAACTCCCCACAAGTAGTGGGGTTTTTGGGGGCTTTCTTTAGCAGTAGAGCTCTTAATTTTTTATTGTAAACTCCCCAGTCAGTTTTCCGTATATTCCTGAACTGACTAACTTGGGAAGACCTAGTGTCGATTTCGAATTCAATATACCGATGGTCTGAGAACGAATTTTCGTTTGAAACTCGCCATCTTTTAATGTGATTAGAGAACATGTCGGAAGCCAGGGTGTTCATAGTAACAAAAGTCGGCTCTGAGCCTATATTCAAAACACTAATTCTATTTTCTAAGATAAAGTCCAGTAGTGACT
The DNA here is from genome assembly GCF_027943255.1 of Anastrepha obliqua. Classification (NCBI taxonomy): domain Eukaryota; kingdom Metazoa; phylum Arthropoda; class Insecta; order Diptera; family Tephritidae; genus Anastrepha; species Anastrepha obliqua. The sequence continues at coordinate 1,051,879 of NW_026562182.1, read as the reverse complement.
CACCTCTAGAGTTAGTGTCGCTGCTCCCCCACAGGATGTTGTGAGCATTTGCGTCGCAGGAGACAACCAAATGTTTGTTCTTCCGGGCTGCCTCTTGCACCAGAGTACGGACTTCGTCCGGCGGAGCATCCCTGTCATAGGCCATATAGGCAGAGGCTAGCCAAAAACCGGTTTTCCCGAGCTCGATGCTTGCCGCTACCATGTCGCCGCTACTAAGCTGTGGGAGCAAGAAGATATTTATATTATTTTTAGCGAGGATGCAGCTACGGATCTTACCTCTGTGTTGTACGGCAATCAGTTTAAATCCCTTCACTCCGAGGCCGCAGATTTTATTGCCGTATATCCACGGCTCTTGAATGAGGGCTATGTCAAGTCCACCGGCAGCCAAGCGGACGGAAAGATGCGCGGACGCAAGTTTGGAGTGGTGGAGATTAATTTGGATCAGCTCCATGAGAATCTGTCCGTTTCATCTCCACCATCGTGACCTCGACGTCCTCTTCCGAGATCTCCCCACCCTCAATGTCAGCGAGGAGATCATCTTCGTTAAACAGCGGCCCCACACCGGTCAGCCTCTCCGAGTCGGTTGAACATTGGCTGTTGGCCAACCCTTCTGCAGTATCGCTCCGCAAGCTGGCTTTGTCACTCTCCTCATCTGAGTTCAAAGCTGGCTCGTCGCTGCGATAGATTCGAATGGTTGCGTCAACGAACCCGAACCTCACGACATTGTTTTTCTGCGCCAGTGGGCCGAGCGATTCTCCATTGAGGATGAGCATCACCTGTCGCATACCTTCTACTGGCTCCTCTATTCTACCTACCTTCCAATTATGCGTTGGCAGGTCTCTGTTGCAGGATTTGAAAATTTCCTCAATTTTGTTTGGCTCTGCCGGCTTGGCCGGAATCCAAACTCGAGCTCGAGGCCTGCTTGGAATTTCATCCTTGCTGACCGCATCGAGTTTGGCACCCGGCCAAACCTCTCCTATCTTGTTTACGGCCAACCTGTAGAGCGTGGCTGACCTAGTGTCTTCGCAGGCGATGAGTTTAGCTCTACCTTGATACCAGCCTGCGTCATGACAAAGGGGCGGAGGTCCGGGGTGTTCCTCTAGGATCTGGAGGTACACTTCGTCGACAGCCTCCTCAAACCACCTTCATTTTTCCTTAGGAATCACTCCTTCCTCCTCTCCTTTGTCGATGACGGCCAGTATCTCACCGCCGCCTTTAACCACCTCACTAAAGGTTGGATGTTTTTGGCCACCTACCTTCTGTCTTTTGGCGGCCCTTTCCATTGTCTGCTCTGCAGACCGTTGTCTTTTGGGAGGAGCATCCGCCGGTTTTCCCAAGTCGGATATTACTCCCTTTGCCCACTCTAGCGATTTAGCCTGGTCTTCGGTTAGCTGGTCTGTTGCTACCTCTCCTAATCTAAATAAGACTCTGCTGGCCGCCTTCTTTTCGTAATAATTTTGTTTGGAGGGACGCACATGTTTAGCCTGGAAAGTATTCAAGTGACAACGCTATCATCCATTGGTAAGGTCTGGTTAGTGATTCGACTAAGCCTCCGCACCACGGCAAGGTGTCTGCCATCGCGAAGGTTCAACTAATGTGAAACAGATTCATTTGCAAGAACATTGCTTTATTCAAATGTTCCTAAATATTATACTTGGAATGCATCATCAAGGTCCTGGGTACGATGGCAACGAGGAATACCTGTAGATGGATATCCAGGTGTTCATTTGGGTGATGCAATCGGACGACTTTACACTGTGCATCCAAGTAAAGTGGAATGTTTCTATTTACGTTTACTCTTAGTTGATATTCCCGGCCCAAGATCATTCGAAAGTTTGAAACTAGTTAATGGTCATCTTTGTTGTACTTATCAGCAAGCATGCAAAGAATTGAATTTGCTTGAAAATAATAATCAGTGGGATGCAACTCTTGTGGATGCATGTGCAACAAGTTCTCCTTACCAAATAAGAACACTATTTGCCATCATTATTGCTACATGTTTCCCAGCAAACCCAAAAGAATTGTGGAGTACTTACCAAGAATACATGACAGAAGATATCCTACATCAAGTACGTCGCATTACTGCAAATCCAAATTTGAATTATACAGATGAATTATATAATGAGGCATTAATTAAAATCGAAGACTTTTGCCTGATGATTGCAAATAAAACTCTGAGTGAGTTAGGTATGATCGCACCAAATCGTCCGATGCATGATGCATACAATGCAGAATTATGACGTGAAAAAGAATATGATCGAAATGATCTGAACACATTTGTAACAACAAACCTACCAAAATTAAACACAGAACAAAGGCAGGCATATGACACAATTAAAGCCAATGTTGCTAATGAAAGAGGAGGAATATTATTCTTAGATGTACCAGGTGGGACTGGAAAAACGTTTTTGTTGTCGTTAATTTTGGCCACCATTCGATCACAGAATAATATTGCATTGGCTTTGGCATCATCTGGAATAGCGGCAACTTTATTGGACGGCGGTCGCAAGTAAATCAAGAACCAACTTGCAACATTTCTAAAAATTCTGGAATGGGAAAGGTTTTACAAACATGTAAAATTATTGTATGGGATGAATGTACGATGGCTCTTAAAAAATCACTGGAAGACTTAAATAGAACACTGGCAGATTTTCGAAATAACACAAACATATTTGGTGGTGCACTAATTCTATTGGCAAGTGATTTTCGACAAACTTTGCCTGTTATTCCCAAATCAACAGCAGCTGATGAATTGAGAGCGTGCCTTAAATCTTTTAATCTGTGGAGATATGTTCAAAAACTCACATTAACTACTAATGTTCGTGTGCAGTTACAGAATGATCCAACAGCTGCTGAATTTTCCGAACATTTGTTGCAAATTGGAAATGGACGAAAGCCAATTGATAAGAATACAGGCATGATCACACTTCCGACTAATTTTTGTACCGTAACAGAATCAAGAGTACAATTAGTGCAAAATGTATTCCCAAATATTGCACAAAACTATCGAAATCAAGATTGGCTAAGCGAGAGAGCTATATTAGCTGCCAAAAATGTCGATGTCAATGAAATCAATGCCAGTATTTTGACTCAAATTCCAGGTGAAGTTGTCACCTATAAATCAATTGATTCCATCACTAATCCCGACGATGTAGTGAATTATTCAATTGCATTTTTGAATTCACTTAATTTGCCTGGCTTGACACCACATCGTTTGCAATTGAAAGTCGGCGCAGTGATCATTATGTTGCGAAATATCAATCAGCCGAAACTATGCAATGGGACAAGATTAGCAGTGAAACGGACAATGAACAATGTAATTGAAGCAACAATTTTGAAAGGCAAATTTAAAGGTGAAGATGTTTTGATTCCGCGCATTCCAATGATTTCAACAGATTTGCCTTTTGATTTTAAGCGACTTCAATTTCCCATTCGCCCTGCTTTTGCTATTACAATCAATAAGTCTCACGGAATGAAAATAAACCCAAAAATTTTGTGTATCAGAAGGCTTTAGAATAAGTTGTTAGTTTACAATCATTAGAGTAAGTCACTAAAATAAATAAAACATAGTTATTAGAATAAGTCACAAAATAATGGCCGAGCATGAATTAAATGATGAAACAAGAAAAAAAACAAAGAGCACTTTTCATTTATATTTTTCTTTCACCCAGCGAAGCGGGTGAGGGTCCGCTAGTGTTTTTAATAAATTACGTCAAACGTTTTATAGCAAATTTCAAACCTTGTAGTCATTATATAGCCGTTGCGGTATAAAAGCGTTGAGACTTAGCAGCTTGTTTGTTATATATTTACGTACGCTAGTAGAATTTTCTAACTCATAATCATAAATTAGTTTTTGTAACAGTGACCGGGCCATATTGGTTGCTTTATTGAGATGAGGCAAATCTAAATTATAGAAAAAATCATATAGCAAAGAAAATGTTTGCAGAGAAACTACTTTTTCTCACTAGCCATTTCGTTTTCTTGTGACCACGCTCATGCTTCATTGGCGCTTTCCTTGGTAATTCGGTGTACCCATATGGGAAGAGGTGATAATCCGAAGCCAGAAAGCAGCTTCAATGCAGCAGTATATAAATCACAACCAGATTTGTCAATTATTGTCATTTCTTGTAGACCTTTGTACGTCTTTTCGATAAGCAGCGAGTCGAACCAGTGCTTTGTATGATTCACCACGGTCTAGTAATGATACAGCCACAATAAATTGTCCTAAAATTTTAAATTCATTAAATTAAAGGCCAACCGCGAGTCAATAAGCTGGCAAACGTGAATAAATGTTCCATTTGCATCAATAGCTCAGTAAACACAAATGTTAACATATGTATGAATGTACATACCAATACAAACAAAGCATATCATTTTGACGTAAACCATATCTACGGCGAAAAATTCAGGTGGGTGAATGCTGTCTCCTATAATAAATCCACCTTCGCTGTTGTCGAGTCTTCCCAATTTGTGGGAAAACTTCGTTGTTGCTGTTGAGACACGCGACTGTTGGCCGACGTTCGATGCCATTAAGGCGAAAATTCTAGAAGAAGGTGTTCGTAGGCAAGAGCGAGATGGAAGAGAGGGCATGGAAGCAGTTTATGTATGTGCGAATAAAACTAAACAAAATAGCCTTGTACCAAAGCATACAAACACGGATAACACACACAACGATAAGCAAATTGAGGTGAATTCAAAGGCGACAAAGAAACCGAAGAAATCTCAGTTTAAGGGGAAATGCTTCAATTGTTAACAAATAGGTCATCGGGCTTATGATTACCGAAATAACAGAAAGAACATTCAAACAAAAGAAGAAACGCAATCAACATCAAATTGCTTAATGTATTGTAGTAGCGATCATATGCAAAAGAAAAATATTTGGTGCATTGACAGTGGCGCTACCTCACATATGTGTTGTGATAAAAGTGTATTTATTTCTTTTATTACGAAAGAAGTTAAAGTAATGTTTCCAGCAGATCAATTTGTTGAATCACACGACATAGGTACTGTAGAATTACAAAATGGTAATAAAAAAATAACCCATCAAAATGTTTTGTATGTTTCATAGTTGCGTATGAATTTTTTGTCTGTGAGTAAAGCAGCAGAATTTGGTAATTTCACAACGTTTGAAAAACAAGTAAAAAACAGTGAGAGAGTGTAAATATGTTAAGTGTTGATTCAATGGCAACGATGTGGCATAATAGTTATGAACATTTAAATTTTCAAAGCCTAAAAGAACTTGGTGAGAAAGGTCTGGTTTGTGGTATAATTTAAAAAATATGCCAAGGCATGTAAATTGTGATACATGCAATAAAGCGAAAATTTGTGCATTGCCATTTCCACGCAAAGTTGAACGTTCAACAAAGAAAGTGCTTGAACTTATGCACATAGATGTGTATGTGTATGAATGTAAAATCATTGGGTGGCAATCGGTATTTTGTCACATTCATAGACGATTTTTCTCGAAAAATATTTGTATATTTTGTGAAGGCCAAAAATGAAGTTTCTAAAAAATTGAAAGAATTAAAAAGCTATGTTGAATATCAAATGGAGTGTAATATTAAAACTTTGCGAAGCGATAACGGCACAGAGTATGTTAATGGTGATTTTGAAAATTATTTAAAAAATTGTAGCATAAAAAAAGAAGTGACGGTACCGTATACACCACAACAAAACGGTGTAGCGGAGCGAGCCAATAGAGCAGTTGAGATGGCGAAAAGTTTACTGATTCATGCAAATCTTTAAGAGTTTTTGAGGGCTGAGGCGGTGCAGACCGCAGTGTATTTGCGCAATAGATGTCCTACTCAAGTACTAAATCAAGTGACTCTATTTGAAATATGGAAAAAGCGCAAACCTTCGGTGAAACATCTACGTATTTTGGGGTCCAGAGCATTTGAAGTTAATAAAACAAGTAAGAAGAAGTTTGAAGCAAAATGCCATGAGTATATATTTGTCGGATATTCAAATACAGGGTGAACGATATGAAGTGTTACCAACTTCACACTGCTTGTATCTATAAAACAGCTCATGACATCAAAGTCAAAATTGTTCTAATGACAGTTCAATATATTGTTTATAAGCCATCAAAAGCAATTGCGTCTCAGTTTTGTTGAATTTTTCTTTTTCTGTGATGAAATTGAAACATAATAGTGTGATTGCGTTATATTTGGCTAGAAAATCACAACCAGCCATTGTTCGTGAGCTCAGTCACCTCAAAGTGAATAAAATGTTTGTGTATCGCACTATAAAACGTTACAATGAGACTGGTAGCATTGCAACACGCTATAGAGATGGACCAAAAAAAACCGCAACAACGCCAGAAATGGTTCGGAAAGTGAAGGTTCGATTTGAACGGAATCCACGTCGAAGTGAAAGCAATATGGCCAAAGAACTGAAAATATCGCAAGACAGCATTCGACGCATATTGCAAAATGAGCTCACCGTCAAGGCTTACAAGCTCCAGAGAGCACACAATCTTTCACCCAAGCAACAAAATTTTCGGTGTGAAAAAGCAATGGAGTTGTTGCGCTTGCACGAACGTGGCGAATTTCTGAACATTGTGTCAAAGTGAATGAGACTAATAATCAGGAAAATGTTTTAGAAGCTGCTTTAGAGCCGTGGACACGCAAACCTTTTGGTCGTAGACCATGGACGTTCCAACAGGACTCGGCACCGTCTCATAAACCTCGTGTGTATCAAAAATGGTTAAAACATCAGGTTCCACACTTCATTTGGTCCACACAATAGCTTTCGAATTCGCCAGACGCAAATCCGATGGACTATTCCATCTGGTCCATTCTGGAGAGCAAGGTGAGGACTAAACAATATGCTAGTATGGAAGAGCTAACAAACGCGATTATACGAGAATGGGCTCAAATACCTCAAAATCACATTTGTGCAGCATGCAACTAATTTTTTGACCATTTGAAGGCTATAGTCAAGGCAAAAGGTGGTCATATCGAGCTAAAGTGAATGTACATGTGTTAAAATTGTAATCATTTTTGAACAATTTTGTCTTTGAAATCAATAAAAACTAATTTCACACAAAAAAGTTATGATGTTTTGAATAGGTAACACTTCATATCGTTCATTCTGTACAGCAAAAGCATATCGCTTCAAAAAAAAAAAAAATAATTGGCGCGTACACTTCTGTTAGGTGCTTGGCCGAGCTCCTCCTCCTATTTGTGGTGTGCGTGTTGATGTTGTTCCACTAATGGAGGGACCTACAGTTTCAAGCCGACTCCGAACGGCCGATATTTTTATGAGGAGCTTTTGCATGGCAGAAATACAGTCGGAGGTTTGCCATTGCCTGCCTAGGGGCGACAGCTATTAGAAAAATGTTTTTATTAATTTTGCTTTCACCGAGATTCAAACCAACGATCTCTCTGTGAATTCCGAATGGTAATCACGCACCAACCCATTCGGCGACGGCGTCCGCGAAAAAAAGCATATCGCTTATATGACAAGAAAAGACGAGCAATTGTAGAGCGGCGTGATGTTAAGTTTGTAGAAGGCGATTTTTGTGAAAGTGCGACCAACATATGTTTATACAGGTCAACGACGCAGGCCAAAGAAGCAGTTTCAGACACTTGATAATATACATTTTTTAGAAGACAGCGAGACACCAGAAACTCCTGAAGAGGCATTAAATAGTCAATATGCTCAAAAATGGCGAAGTTCCATGCAATTAGAGTACGACGCGCTTATAGCAAACAATACATGGACTATGGTTGATTTGCCAAAGGGGCAAAAAGTCATAGGGTCGGAATGGGTTTTTCGAATAAAAAGAGACGAGCAAAGTGATATCGAGAGATTTAAATCAAGGTTAGTTGCTAAAGGCTGTGGCCAACAACTGGGAATCAACTACTGGGAGACGTTTTCTCCAGTAATTCGTTATGAAAATATACGTATGCTTTTTGCGATAGCTGCGGAAAAACAGATGTATAGTATATGCACCAGGTGGACATATCGAACGCGTATTTAAATGGCAAGCTATACGAAAATGTTTATATGAAACAGCCATAGAGTTTCATCAGGAAAGAGTATCCTAACAAAATTTTGAAACTTCAGAAAGCGATTTATGGATTGAAGCAGTCCGGCCGTGTATGGAATAGCACTCTAGATGCAGTTTTAAACGATATGGGCTTCGAAAAATGCAAATATGAACCGTGTTTATATGTGAGAAAAGACAAACAGCAGTTTAGCTACATCGCTGTCTACGTTGATGATTTACTCATAGTTTGTTCGAGTGAGATTGAAATATCAGCAAATAAAATGAACATAGCTCTAAATCAGAAGAAGTACATTAAATCTGTGCTTGAAACACACGGAATGCAGGAGTGTAGAGAAGCTGCAACACCACTTGATCCAGGTTTACAAGTTGGATGCAGAGACCAGAAATGTGTTAAGGTAAATGTCACTGAATATCAATCACTAATAGGTTCTCTGATGTATTTAGCGGTCTTGAGTCGCCCAGATATTTTGTACGCTGTTAGTAAGCTTTCTAGGCGTAATACTAATCCACATAGAGAACACGAAACAGCGGCTAAACACGTATTGCGTTATCTTTCGGCTACAATGAATATAAGTATTGTGTGTCGTAAGATTGGTGAATATGTACAAAGGTTCGCTGATGCCGATTGGGCTAATGATCCATACGACAGAAAGTCATATTCGGGTTATGCATTCCATTTGGGAAGCAGGGCATTTTCATGGGCTTGAACAAAACAAAATGTAACAGCATTAAGCCTCACTGAAGCTGAGTATGTGGCTTTAGCAACAGCAACGAAGGAAGCAGGTTACATCCAAAGATTATTAAATGAAATAGGTTAGTCGAATACAGCTCCAATTGTTCTTTATGGTGACAATGTCAAACGGCCCAAACACATATCTGTAGATATTAAGTATTATTTCATTTGCGAAAAAGTAGAAAATAATGAAATTGATTTACAGTATATTTCTACCAATGAAAATGTTGCTGCTATTTTAACCAAATGTTATAGTAAATTTAGTTTTTCGAAACAAATGTTTAACCTTTTTAAGAAATGTTCAAATACTAAGATTAATATTTGTTCTGTGTGGCGACATTGCATATGAAATGTCATCCACTACTTTGTACATTTTTGAGTTTATAAGTTTGAATTAAACCTTTGAGACATTCAGCTGCACGTTTCATTTAAGAAAACTGTTTCTCTGTAACATATATTATATTATATTATATTATATTATATTATATTATATTATATTATATTATATTATATTATATTATATTATATTATATTATATTATATTATATTATATTATATTATACTAGCAAACCCGGCCCCCTTCGCTGGGCACACTAAAATAGAATAGATATGGTTTAGAACAGAAAATATATGGTTTTCATATTATTTATTTCTTTATTCTTTATTCAAGCGCTTTGGCATAAATAATATTTTTTGTTTTTCTATTTGTTTTTGAGTAAATATAGAATATAAATTGAAAATCAGGAAAAAAGAAGATTGTTTTTAAATTTCAAATCAACGCATACGAATAACTAAGAAACAATCGTCTTTTTTCCTGATCATCCATGAATTTTTCTCTTTTTTAACCATTATCCATTTATATTTTTCAAAAACAAAAAAACAAAAAAATTGTTTTTTCCACGAACACATAATTTCATTCGGATTTCACATTAATTTCTCAAATTTCGTAAGAAATTATTCACTGTTCCAAAATCCACTCCAAAAAAATTCACAAACAATTTTTACATGTTGCACTTACGTTTTTTCCTTATGGCATCCAAATCAGAAAGAAATATTGACACATTGTAACTCTCACTGTCAATTTGACAGTTCAGTTCCGCCCCAAGCGTTAAAAAAGTAAGCGACATTATGGCTGGCTCAAAAGAACGCTGTACCCTTTGCCACTGCTCCGAATTACAACCAAACTTTACGAAACCCATTTTCAATACTTACTTAACAATGTGGATAAGTTTGGTTTAATTCGGTGCAAAGACACGGCGGGTCCACGTTTTGGCATATATTTCGAGACCCTAGTCATCAATAGGTATGAAAATTACCCCGTATTGAAGCACTTATCAACAGCTTTCATTTGATACCCATATTGTACATACACAACCAAAGGTTACCCGGGTCCACGTTTTGACCTATATCTCGAGACCCCAGTCACGTAGCGGCATGAAAAATACTCTGTACTAAGGCATTCACCAACAGCTTCCATTTGATACCCATATTGTACATATACATCCGAAGGTTACCCGGGTCCACGTTTTGACCTATATCTCGAGACCCTATCTACCAATAGGTATCCAAACTATACGGAAACCATCTTCAATACCTCCTTAACAATGTGTGTAAGTTCGGTTTGATTCGGTGCAAAGACACGACGGGTCCACGTTTAGTCATATATTTCCAGACCCTAGTCATCAATACGTATGAAAATTACCCCGTATTAAAGCACTTATCAACAGCTTTCATTTGATATCCATATTGTACATACACAACCAAAGGTTACCCGGGTCCACGTTTTTACCTATATCTCGAGACCCCAGTCACGGAGCGGCATGAAAAATACTCTGTACTAAAGCATTCACACACAGCTTCAATTTGATACCCATACTGTATATACACATCCGAAGGTTACCCGGGTCCACGTTTTGACCTATATCTCGAGCCCTATCCACCAATAGGTATCCAAACTATACTCAAACCATCTTCAATACCCTCTTAACAATGTGTGTAAGTTTGGTTTAATTCGGTGCAGACACGGCCGGTTAGCGAACACACACAAAAAGTTGACTTTATTTAATATATAAGATTTTTTTCAGTTTGTGTCCGAAAAATCCAAATATCTTACGGAACCCTATTTTTTTCCAAAATAAAATGTAATCCATGTTACTTGTGGATAATGTAGTTTTCGAATGGGAAAAGAATTTTTAAAATCGGTCCAGTAGTTTTTGAGCTTATTCGTTACAAACAAACAAACAAAGTTTTCCTCTTTATAATATTAGTATAGATTATATTATATTATATTATATTATATTATATTATATTATATTATATTATATTATATTATATTATATTATATTATATTATATTATATTATATTATATTATATTATATTATATTATATTATATTATATTATATTATATTATATTATATTATATTATATTATATTATATTATATAAGGTTGTCAAAAAAGTCTTGCGGTATTTTTATTGAATTTTCAATTGTTCATAAAATTGGTTATAATAATGCGATTTAAGTCAAATATGCGCCGTTTTGTTCGATGACGAGTTCCCAACGAGATGCCAACTTCATAATGCCCCTCTTATAGAAGCTCGCTTCCCTATTGTCAAAAAACTCGGAGAACCAATTTTCACAGGACTCTCTTGAGGACAACTTCCGACTACCAAGCTCGTTCGCCATGGACAGAAATAGGTGGTAATCACTTGGAGCGAGATCCGGACTATACGGTGGATGCAAAAGAACCTCCCATCCGAGCTCCCGCAGCTTCGGGCGCGTCACCAAAGATGTGTGTGGCCTGGCGTTGTCCTGATGGAAGACAATTCGGCCTCTGTTGATCAAAGATGGCCTCTTCTGCATGAGCGCTGCATTCAAGCGTTCCAGTTGTTGGCAGTACAGGTCCGAATTGAGCGTTTGGTCATACGGGAGCAGCTCATAGTGGATGATTCCCTGCCAATCCCACCAAACACACAGAAAAACCTTCCTGGCCGTCAATCCAGGCTTGGCCACCGTCTGGGCAGCTTCACCGCTTTTCGACCACGACCGTTTGCGCTTCACGTTGTCGTAAGTGACCCACTTTTCATCGCCAGTCACCATCCGCTTCAAAAACGGGTCGATTTTGTTGCGATTCAGGAGCGATTCGCATGCATCCATACGGGCAAAAATGTTTTTTTGCGTCAAGTCGTGTGGCACCCATACATCGAGCTTCTTTTTGAATCCAAGCTTCTTCAAATGGTTTATAACGGTTTGAAGATTCATGCCCAGCTCTTGGCCGATGCTACGGCTGCTATTATGCCGGTCTCTTTCGATCAATTCAGCGATTTTATCGCAATTTTCGACGACAGGCCTTCCGGACCGTGGCGCATCTTCGATCACCTCTGCACCAGAACGAAAACGTTGAAACCATCGTTGTGCGGTGGAAATGGAAACTGTATCGGGTCCATAAACTGCACAAATTTTATTGGCAGCATGAGATGCATTTTTGCCTTTATCGTAGTAGTACTGTAAAATATGCCGTATTTTCTCTTTATTTTGCTCCATGTTTGCGACGCTATAACTCACGAACGACTAAAAGCAAACAACAATTAATCAAACACGTGTTAGCACGTGAAAAAAGCTTTCCAAAAAGGTCTAGCGTGAACCGATGCGACGAATACAACTAGAACTACGCGCTTGCAAAAACAAGCTTGCGGAAATACCGCAAAACTTTTTTGCCAACCTTATTTTATATTATATTATATTACATTATATTATATTATTCTATATTATATTATATTATATTATATTATATTATATTATATTATATTATATTATATTATATTATATTATATTATATTATATTATATTATATTATATTATATTATATTATATTATATTATATTATATTATATTATATTATATTATATTATATTATATTATATTATATTATATTATATTATATTATATTATATTATATTATATTATATTATATTATATTATATTATATTATATTAATAGGACTATGAATAAGTTCGTGCGGTTTTACAACAGATGGCGTAACTTGATTATTATTCCATCGATCCACATTTCCAAACATTCATTGGAGAGCTACTGTCGTAAGGCACAAACGTCAGTATAAGTTTTTTATTTGAAGCGTAAACAACAATATTTTTACCACACTTGAAAATGTCGAATTTCGTGCCAAATAATGTGTTTTTGCGGGGAATTCTTCTTCATTATTTTAATATGAAGAAAAAAGCAGCCGAAAGTCATCGTATCTTGGTGGAAGTTTATGGTGAGCATGCTCTAGCTGAGCGAACGTGCCAGAAGTGGTTTGCACGCTTTAAAAGTGGTGATTTTGGCTTGGAAGACGAAGAACGCGAGGGTGCGCCGCCAAAGTTCATGGATACCGAATTGGAGGAATTGCTCGATCAAGATCCGGCTCAAACGCAAGAAGAGGTTGCAAAAACTTTGGGAGTTGATCAATCAACCATTTCCAAACGTTTAAAAGCCATGGGAATGATCCGAAAGGTAGGCCATTGGGTGCCGTATGAATTGAAGCCAAGAGACGTTGAACGCCGTTTTATGGCATGCGAACAACTGCTTCAACGGCACAAAAGAAAGGGTTTTTTGCATCGAATTGTGACTGGCGATGAAAAGTGGGTCCATTACGACAATCCAAAACGTCGGGCAACGTATGGATACCCTGGCCATGCTTCAACATCGACGTCGGCGCAGAATATTCATGGCCTGAAGGTTATGCTGTGTATCTGGTGGGACCAGCTGGGTGTTGTGTATTATGAGCTACTGAAACCGAATGAAACGATTACGGGGGATGTCTACCGACGACAATTGATGCGTTTGAGCCGAGCACTGCGAGAAAAACGGCCTCAATACGCCGATAGACACGACAAAGTTATTTTGCAACATGACAATGCTCGGCCACATGTTGCACAAGTGGTCAAAACATACTTAGAAACGCTCAAATGGGATGTCCTACCCCACCCGCCGTATAGTCCAGACCTTGCGCCATCCGATTACTATCTCTTCCGATCGATGCAACATGGCCTGGCTGACCAGCACTTCCGTAATTACGATGAAGTCAAAAAATGGATCGATTCGTGGATTGCGGCAAAACCGACCGAATTTTTCACAAAGGGAATCCGTGAATTGCCAGAAAGATGGGAAAAAGTAGTAGTAAGCGATGGACAATACTTTGAATATTAAATTTGTAACCATTTTACGTCAATAAAGTTTCAAATTTCGAAAAAAAACCGCACGAACTTATTCATAGTCCTATTATATTATATTATATTATATTATATTATATTATATTTGTTATCTATGAAAGTCATGTTAGTTACACTATTTATAACTCGAGAACGGCTGAACCGATTTGGCTGAAAATTGGTGAAAAGGTAGCTTAGAACCAGGACACGCACATATGATACCTTTTATCCCATTCGAACGCGTTTTCGTGAAGTCACTATAAAATGTGGTGTAACAAAACCGCATCTGATATGGAAAAACCAAACGCAAATGACAGCTAAACGTAGTTTTGTCTATGGTTAAGTAGAAATTTTGATAATATAAATTTTGTCAGAAATATATGATCTCAGTAATTTGTATTCTCTTTGAATCATCATTATCAATGACGCGACCAAGACGACCGAATCTTTCCCGACAAAGCCGTAATGCAAGAAGGATACGAAACATTGCGAATGAAACGACTGACCAAGCACAAGGAATTGACCGTGAAGAGTGCCGCGTTAGTGTGGCTCGACTTCGTGCTTCTCAATCACAATAGCAAAGCGAGGCAGCCCGTGAAACGGCTCGGTTGGCAATGCGAAATCGTCGAGCGAATAACAGAGATTAACAAGTAGATCATTTTCGACGCACAAGAAGAGAATCAAGTGCTGATTTGAATAGAGCAGCGTTTCGATATGATTGCAACACTTATTACTGCTTGCATCCTAGCTTTTGCATTGGGCCAATGAACGTTGTTTGCGAGTATTGTAGCGCATTGGAGTTTTCCACAGAAACGCCCGGATTGTGCTGCCTTATATTACGTTTCCACCAAAAGCAAACACCGTGTTTGCAGGAGTTGTGTTTGGGAGAACTGTCAACTGTTTCCACCGAAAGTTTGGGAGAAACTGTGTTTGAACTGTCTTTTGTTGACATTGTGAAATGAGAATTATAAAAATTGATAAAATTATAAAATGGTGCATAAAATTCAATTTGTTATGTTGATTTTATCATTTTATTTTAAAATAATTGATAGTGAGTTGGTCACATATTATTTAAAAAAAAGGTTAAGGGAAAATAAAATAATTTTAAGCGTTGCTGCCAATTTAATGCGTTCGCAAAGCGGATGGTCTTTGGTATGGTAAACAGATTTATGATACATTATTTGTGTATAATGTACATGTATATTTTAGGAACATTCCAGTACCTTTTGGGAAGTAGACTGCCAGAGTAATGGGGACAAGTTTTTCAAAAATCATTTCCGTATGGAAAGAACCTGCTTTGAAAAATTGTGCAGCAAACTTGAAAAAATGGCCAAAAGAACAACGAACTATCGAAACCCGATTTCTCTAAAAAAGCGCGTGGCAATTGCTCTGTATGCACTAGGATCTTCTAGTGAATACAGATCAATTGGACATTTGTTTGGAGTAGGCAAAGCAACTGTTTGCAAAATACTCATCGAGTTTTGCAATGAAGTTGGGACATCTTTGGCTCCAATATATTTGAAAAATTTTCCACTGACAAGGGCGCAAATTGAGAATGGAGTCGCAGATTTTAATGCAATGGGCTATCCACAATGTATTGGAGCAATAGGTAGGTTTATAAGTAATGCGATAAAAATAACGTTTAATCAAAAGCATCTTTATTATACAGATGGATGTCATATTTTGAAATTCATCCAAGAAAGGAAGAAGCCATTGATTACTACAACTACAAAGGGTGGTATTCCGTAGTACTATTGGCTTTGGTAGACGCAAAATATAGATTTGTTTATATACATTGCGGCAGTCCTGGAAGATGCAACGACTCCGGAATTTTTGAAAAATCATCGCTAAAGCGCGAGTTGCAAAGTTGTGCACTTCTTGATGAATTGAGCTTGCTGTATGGATCCACAAAAATACCAGTCCATATTATAGGGGACTCTGCTTTTCGTCCCTCTCAGCATTTAATGAAGCCATATCCGCATAGTGTGACCAATACACCCGAACAAAAAAAAATTCAACTATAGATTGTCTAAGTGCCGGCGTGTTTTGGAAAATGCTTTTGGCCATTTAAAAGCCCGGTAAATACAACTTAGAGATTCTAATATTTTTAAAAATTGGTAATACAGGTTCTATTTTAGATTTAGGAGAATTGGAAAAGGCGTGGATAACCACATCAAAAATGTAAACACAGTTATTTCATGTGCATGTGTTTTACATAATTTTTTGATTGCTGAGAAGGATTTAATTTTGGAAAATTGGCTAGTGGAAATGCATCGCGATTCCAGGCGCAATATTCAATACGGCACCAATGCAGTTGACCGATCTGAAGGAGAATCGATAAGAAATGCGTTAAAGGAATATTTCAGTGAGTAATATAACTTCTTTCATGTAGATTCTCGCGTATGTTTTATTAAATTAACCATAATTTATTGGTTAAAAAGGTTATTTGGTTTAAACAATTTTATCTTCAAACCAAATATTTATTTACATATTTCGACCTACAAAGAGTCCAATTGGTTTAAATCTGAAAAACAACTTTTCACCAGAACAATAAAATTTGTAATACATAGTTTTATAAAATAACATTTTATTCATTTTGGAAAAAGGCACAATTCATTAAAACTTAAATATAAATTAAATAACAATATTTTATTCATTTTGGAAAAAGGCACAATTCATTAAAACTTAAATATAAATTAAATAACAATATTTTATTCATTTTGGAAAAAGGCACAATTCATTAAAACTTAAATATAAATTAAATAACAATATTTTATTCATTTTGGAAAAAGGCACAATTCATTAAAACTTAAATATAAATTAAATAAGAATATTTTATTCATTTTGGAAAAAGGCACAATTCATTAAAACTTAAATATAAATTAAATAACAATATTTTAGTTAATTAGTTTCTCTCTAAGAAACTAACCACACTTTTGGTCAATGCCTCAATAGCAGCAACCTTTTTTTTTCGATTTCAATTAGTTCTGCAGTTAACTTATTGTTTTCTGTCATACAAGATTTTATTGTTTCGTTTAATTCATATATTTTCGAATTTTTTGTTTTTGCTGCAGGTGCGGAAGCTTCGTCCAGTGCTGGAGACGTTGGTGGCGAAAATGTAAACGAAGCAGACGGAGCAGCTGAAAATGAGGAGCATGAAGGTGAATTTGATGGAGCTGGCGAATCAACCGAATCAGGCATGCCTACATATATAAATAGAAATTAACATTATACAATTAGATGTAAATACAAATAAAATTACATATATAAATAAAACAAATACCTGTTATACTATCGACAACGACCGCATCAACATTATTCACTCTATCCGTTCCTATTATTTGGTGCACCCTCCGATAGTGCTTCCAAGAAACAGGAGAACATCCTGTCCCCTGCTCTGCTTTGCATTTTCTGCAAAGGAAATTTTGAGGCTGTAACAAAATTACTTTAATGAAATAATATATTATATGACTTACCTATATTTCATTGTGAAATTGTGGATTTTATATTTCACGTCAACTGGACGGACCTCATGTCCAAGCACTCCCAGCGACTGAGCCATCTCCGCATATATGTGCGAGTTCTTGCGTGGCCCTCGCAATTCAGCTGCCTTATCACCCCATATATCAAGGAATGCTTCGTCCGCGGAAGGAAGCCAAATTGTTTTACATTTTTTAATGTTTTCCATTACAGCGAGTTGATTCAGTATTCCTGAGGAAAGATTGTAGATTTATTTGGCCAGCTTAATATTATATTAATGAAATTAGATGTAAATACAAATAAAATTACATATATAAATAAAAGAAATACCTGTTATACTATCCGCAACGAGTTGATTCAGTATTCCTGAGGAAAGATTGTAGATTTATTTGGCCAGCTTAATATTATATTAATGAAATTAGATGTAAATACAAATAAAATTACATATATAAATAAAAGAAATACCTGTTATACATACTATCCGCAACGAGTTGATTCAGTATTCCTGAGGAAAGATTGTAGACTTATTTGGCCAGCTTAATATTATATTAATGAAATTAGATGTAAATACAAATAAAATTACATATATAAATAAAAGAAATACCTGTTATACTATCCGCAACGAGTTGATTCAGTATTCCTGAGGAAAGACTGTAGATTTATTTGGCTTATTTCACTTATTTTATATTTTGCGCGCACCACTTAACGATTACCACAAGAAAAATATTAAACGTCAATCAAATGTCATATTGACAAATTGCAATCATTGTTGCCATATTTCGATAAGAATGCAATAATAAATGAGGAAAATGAGCAACATTGCCACCACTTAATAATTAAATTAGACGCAAACCCAACAAAACACGCTTTGAAAAGTGGGTTTAGGTATGGAGTTGTGTTTTAATTTTGTATGGGATTTGACAGGTGTTTTGTTTCGTGTTTGCGCTAAGAACACGATAGCGGCAGAAAACCCAAACTCCGGCTGCGGTGGAAACTTAGTATTAGTGGAAGAGTGAAGTTGCCATTATTGACTTTTTTCAAGGCGCAAGGATTTTACTGTGTGGCGACTTCCGCCAAACACTACCAGTAATTCCAAGAATGACGAAATAAGCGCTTGCCTCAAATCAGCTGACAACAAACATGAGCGTTGCATTACTTAATGATACATCTGCTGAAGATTTATCTGAGCAATTACTGACTATCGGTAATGGCCGAGTACCTGTCGACGAATCGAGCGGATTGATTTCATTTCCTCAGAATTTCTGTAACTTTGTCTCATCGAAAGACGAACTTATCAATAAAGTATTCCCAAACATCATTAATAACTACAAAACTAATGAATGGTTGAGTGAGCGAACAATTTTAGCAGCTAAGACTAATGATGTAGATGACCTAAACTACATAATTCAAAATGATATCTTTGGAACAATGCATTCATTCAAATCCACTGACTGTGTAACAAATGAAGATGAAGCCACCAACTATCCAATTGAATTTTTAAACTCCTTGGATGTGCCTGGCCTACCACCGCACACTTTACGCCTAAAAGTCGGCTCCGTAGTAATCATGCTTCGAAACATAAGCCCACTAAAACTTTGCAACGGTACGCATTTGGTGATAAATAAATTGATGAAAAATGTGATTTACGCGACGATACTCAAAGGAAAATTCGAAGGTGAAGAAGTTCTCATTCCGAGGATCCCGATACTTCTTAAAATACTTCAATTTCCGATCCGTCTTGTATTCTTTGAAAGTTTGTGGTCTGAGTCTACAAAAACAATGTTTCTCACATGGTCAATTATATGTGGCATGTTCACGGGTCGGAAAACCATCTGCGTTGTTTGTTCTTGCACCTGATAATAAAACAAAACATGTCGTGTTCATTGAAATACTTGATTAATGTCTATGGATAAGTTCGTGCGGTTTTACAACAGATGGCGTAACTTGATTATTATTCCATCGATCCACATTTCCAAACATTCATTGGAGAGCTACTGTCGTAAGGCACAAACGTCAGTATAAGTTTTTTATTTGAAGCGTAAACAACAATATTTTTACCACACTTGAAAATGTCGAATTTCGTGCCAAATAATGTGTTTTTGCGGGGAATTTTTTAATATGAAGAAAAAAGCAGCCGAAAGTCATCGTATCTTGGTGGAAGTTTATGGTGAGCATGCTCTAGCTGAGCGAACGTGCCAGAAGTGGTTTGCACGCTTTAAAAGTGGTGATTTTGGCCGCGCCGCCAAAGTTCATGGATACCGAATTGGAGGAATTGCTCGATCAAGATCCGGCTCAAAAAAACCGCACGAACTTATTCATAGACCATAATAAAATCAAAAATCTGCTTTTTTATTGCCTCTAGAGTGGAACAAAGTTCGCCGGGTTAGCAAGTATCTATATATACAATATAAAAGAAAGTCATGTAAGTTACACTATTTATAACTCGAGAACGGCTGAACCGGGTGAAACTTGGTGGAGAGGTAGCTTAGAACCAGGAGACGGACATAGGATAATTTTTATCCCATTCGAACGCGTTTCCGTGAAGTCACTATAAAATGTGGTATAACAAAAAGATATGGAATAACAAAACGCAAATGACAGCTTAACGTAGTTTTGTCTATGGTTAAATAGAAAATTTTGAATTTGCCACCTGAGCCATTGCATTCATTGCTTTGTGGCGAATCACCAAAATCACGTCATTTTTTTGCAAACCCTCAAAAATACAATGGTTGTTTCCAAATGACCTCATTTGGGGCAGACATTATCGAAGAACGGGGATTTAATCCGACGTTCAAGGTATTTATTGGTTTGTTTTTGAACTTACTATAATTATTCATACGTATTATATTTGCTGATTATAAAAAAAAGTGTTTATAAATAAAAAATACTGACTTTGCTTTTTATAGATACAAGGAAAGATTCACCATCGAATTGGATCACTGCATAAATTTTTACAAATATACTTCATGGGCCACATGGAAGAAGAACTTGATCGACGTCCAGGGATCAATGCAGCAATGAAAAGAGCAATTCCTAAAGATCTGCAGAAACTACTTCATGAACATCATGCGTTGGTCAGGCTGTTCAAGAGTGCTTTGGAACGCATGCCAAATGATGACTACAAAGTCGTGATCAGAGCAGATAAACTACCATCTGGAACACACGAACGCTCCAACAATAGATGAAGTTGCCATCCTGATTGTTGGTGAAAACTTGGAAAAACGCGATATCGTACTTACACGTCGTGATACTGGGCAACTGCAACAAATATCTGAAACACATCGTCCATATGACTCGTTGCAGTACCCGTTGATGTTTTGGCAAGGAGAAGATGGATACTATTTTAATATCAAAATGATAAATAAGTTGAATGGTGAGTATCAATATCATGGTTCAACATGACATACATTTTACATTCTTTGGTTTTGGTTTACAATAAAATACCAATTACACTACTTATTACCAGGAAAAGATAAGGGGTTATTTGTAAAGATAAAATTGAACAAGTGACTGGCAACCGATTTAAAATCATTTATCTTCACCCCTTTATAATTATGCTAAAAATTTACATAGGTACAAAATGCTAAGTAATGTTTTAATTTCAGGTGAAGAAACTACAAAGAAAGTTAGCTCGATGAATTATTACGCATATCGTTTGATGATTCGTCAAAATGCTGACAACTAATATATTTGCTGCGGTTTCATCGATTGTTTCAGTAGTATTGCGTCGACATGTACGTCAATATAAAAACGGAGCGTTTAAATTTGATTAGGTTGAACCAAGCCAAACTGCGTTCTGAGGAGTATGTACATTTACGTGATGCAATTGGTACTGAAGGAAATGCAGCTAATATTGGTCAATTAACTATTCTGCCAGCGACGTACATAGGTAGTCCATGTCATATGCATGAATATGCGCAAGATGCAATGACATATGTTCGTCATTATGGTAGGCCAGATCTCTTTATTACTTTTACCTGTAATCCAAAATGGATAGAAATTGCTCAATTGCTGCTTCCCGGACAAACATCAAGTGATCGACACGATATCACAGCACGTGTATTCAGACAAAAAATGCGGTCCCTGATGAGAGATACTCGATGCTGAATGTATTCAATCGAATGTCAAAAACGAGGCCCGCCGCACACATTCTTTTTTGGTTAGTGGAAAGAATTCAAGCAGGCCAAATATATGATATCATATGTGCCGAGATTCCCGACCATGAAGCCGATCCAGACCTACATGATGTTGTAATTACAAATATTATTCATGGACCGTGTGACGCCATCAATACCCAATAATCTTGCATGATCGACGGCAAACCAAACCATATCCACGGAAGTTAACGGCGGAGACTGATACTGGCAACGATGGTTATCCACGGTCGAACTATCGCAACAAAAGTGAAAAGAATGAATTTCGTTGTCGACAACAGTTGGATTGTTCCATATTCGCCACTTATTTCCAAAACGTTCAAGACACATTGCAACGTTGAGTATTGCAATTCAGTAAAGCCCATAAAATACATTTGCAAATATGTCACGAAAGGCAGCGATATGGCGGTTTTTGGTAGTGTGAACTGCAGTGAAGCGATTTGGCGTATATTCGCATTCCCTATTTACGAACGTTATCCTACTGTTGTGCATTTGGCGATTCCTTTGGAGAATGGTAAACGAGTATATTTCACGGCTTCGAAAGTTGTTCAACGTGCCGAAACACCTCCAGTGACAACATTGACCAGTTTCTTTGCGATCTGCCAAATCGATCGGTTTGCACGAACTTTGCTTTACTCGGAGAGCCCACGGTATTACACTAGGAATGCTTCATCGAAGAATTTTCAACGACGGAAGCATGGTGATACGGTTCCTGGTTATCCGAATGTGCGTTCTACTGATGCTCTTGGTCGTATGTATACAGTTCATCCAAAGAATGATGAATGCTTGTTGCTGGTAAATGTGCGTGGGCCAACGTCATTTGAGTCACTACGGAATGGTAATGGTACAATATTCCCAACATATCGTGCTGCATGTGAAGAACTCAATTTACTAGAAAACGATACCCATTGGGATACGACAATCGTTGAAGCCATTATATCTGCATCTCCAAGTCAGATACGCACATTATTTGCTATCATCATTTCGACATGCTTTCCATTGAACACATGTATGTGCCATATACAAAGATAATATATCAGAAGATATTTTACATCAAATTCGTGTCAGTTCCAGAAATCCGAATCTTGAGATGAATGAGGAGATACATAATCGGGATTTACTTTTGATTGAAGACATGTGTTACCTTAGGTGCGGTAGTTTATTAGTCAGGTTAGGAATGCCAGGTGGTTTATATTTTCTTGATGCCCCTGGTGAACTGGTAAGACATTCCTCACGTCAGTAATTTCACGTCAGTTCGTTCAAGATCCAACATTGCGCTTGCAGTTGCTTCTTCTGGAATAACAGCCACATTGTTAAAAGGATGCCGTATGGCTCATTCAGCATTGAAATTGGCGTTAAATCTTCAAAAAATTGAAGAACCAACATGTAAGGTTTCAAAAAACTCGGCAATGGTCAAAGATTTATCAGCATCGAAAATCATCATCTGGGACGAGTGCACAATGGCGCATAAACGTGCATTAGAAGCACTTAACCGAACATTGAAAGATATACGCCATGACTCGGGATGTTTTGGAGGCGCAATGATTTTACTGTCTTTCGCCAAACACTGCCAGTAATTCCAAGATCAAGGGCTGCTGACGAAATAAACGCTTGCCTCAAATCATCGAATCTATGGCGCTATGTGAAGAAACTTCAGCTGACAACAAACATGAGAGTTGCATTACTTAATGATACATCTGCTGAAGATTTATCTGAGCAATTACTGACTATCGGTAATGGTCGAGTACCTGTCGACGAATCGAGCGGAGTGATTTCATTTCCTCAGAATTTCTGTAACATTGTCTCATCGAAAGACGAACTTATCAATAAAGTATTCCCAAACATCATTAATAACTACAAAACTAATGAATGGTTAAGTGAGCGAGCAATTTTAGCGGCTAAGACTAATGATGTAGATGACCTAAACTACATAATTCAAAATGATATCATTGAAACAATGCATTCATTTAAATCCATTGACTGTGTAACAAATGAAGATGAAGCCACCAACTATCCAATGCTTCGAATCATAAGCCCACCAAAACTTTGCAACGGTACGCGTTTGGTGATAAATAAATTGATGAACAATGTGATTTACGCGACGATACTCAAAGGAAAATTCGAAGGTGAAGAAGTTCTCATTCCGAGGATCCCGATACTTCTTAAAATACTTCAATTTCCGATCCGTCTTGTATTCGCCATAACCATTAACAAATCACAAGGCCAATCCTTGAAAGTTTGTGGTCTGAGTCTACAAAAACAATGTTTCTCACATGGTCAATTATATGTGGCATGTTCACGGGTCGGAAAACCATCTGCGTTGTTTGTTCTTGCACCTGATAATAAAACAAAACATGTCGTGTATCACAAGGTGCTTAACTGAAGAGTGCAATCTATTAAAGCTTCATTGAAATGCTTGATTAATAAAAAAATTAACTTAATAAAAATAAAAAGTTTGCTGGGTCAGCCAGTTATATTATAAAGGTTGTCAAAAAAGTCTTGGGGTATTTCCGCAAGCTTGTCTTTGCAAGCGCGTAGTTCTAGTTGTATTCGTCGCATCGGTTCACGCTAGATCTTTTTGGAAAGCTCTCTTCACGTGCTAACACGTGTTTGATTAATTGTTGTTTGCTTTTAGTCGTTCGTGAGTTATAGCGTCGCAAACATGGAGCAAAATAAAGAGAAAATACGGCATATTTTACAGTCCTACGACGATAAAGGCAAAAGTGCATCTCGTGCTGCCAATAAAATTTGTGCAGTTTATGGACCCGATACAGTTTCCATTTCCACCGCACAACGATGGTTTCAACGTTTTCGTTCTGGTGCAGAGGTGATCGAAGATGCGCCACGGTCCGGAAGGCCTGTCGTCGAAAATTGAGATAAAATCGCTGAATTGATCGAAAGAGACCGGCATAATAGCAGCCGTAGCATCGGCCAAGAGCTGGGCATGAGTCATCAAACCGTTATAAACCAACTGAAGAAGCTTGCATTCAAAAAGAAGCCCGATGTATGGGTGCCACACGACTTGACGCAAAAAAACGTTTTTGCCCGTATGGATGCATGCGAATCGCTCCTGAATCGCAACAAAATTCGCCCCGTTTTTGAAGCGGATGGTGACTGGCGATGAAAAGTGGGTCACTTACGACAACGTGAAGCGCAAACGGTCGTGGTCGAAAAGCGGTGAAGCTACCCAGACGGTGGCCAAGCCTGGATTGACGGCCAGGAAGGTTCTTCTGTGTGTTTGGTGGGATTGGCAGGGAATCATCCACTATGAGCTGCTCCCCTATGGCCAAACGCTCAATTCGGACCTGTACTGCCAACAACTGGACCGCTTGAATGCAGCACTCATGCAGAAGAGGCCATCTTTGATCAACAGAGGCCTAATTGTCTTCCATCAGGACAACGCAAGGCCACACACATCTTTGGTGACGCGCCAGAAGCTCCGGGATCTCGGATGGGAGGTTCTTTTTCATCCACCGTATACTCCGGATCTCTCACCAAGTGATTACCACCTATTTCTGTCCATGGCGAACGAGCTTGGTAGTCGGAAGTTGTCCACAAGAGAGTCCTGTGAAAATTGGCTCTCCGAGTTTTTTGACAATAGGGAAGCGAGCTTCTATAAGAGGGGCATTATGAAGTTGGCATCTCGTTGGGAACTCGTCATCGAACAAAACGGCGCATATTTGACTTCAATCGCATTATTATAACCAATTTTATGAACAATTGAAAATTCAATAAAAATACCGCAAGACTTTTTTGACAACCTTTATTATAAGAAATATGTGTATGTTTATGAACATTGAAGCAATATTTCCGCGCAGAGAAAGAAAAAATCGTGTCGATGTAATTCACGCTTTTATTATCAGTGCCGTTCTATATTTTTAGCATCGCCTACTATCTAATGTATAATTGTACAAGTACAAAGTTTCATGTAAGTGAAGTACAATTGTTCTTATAAGAGAGTAGGATTGGTTTGCAGAGTTGTATTTAGAATTCAACAAACGCCCCTTCAAACCAAGCCCATGTATTTAAAAATTCAAGTTTACATTTCAATATTCATTAAGTTACAATTCTTGTTGAAGTCACTGTAACAAACATCGCTTTATTGTGATGGTACAACCTAATGTAAGTTTCCTTACGCTTGTATGTATGTATATTAATATAAATTCATGTGATCCCAGCAAAACCTGCGTGACCGAAGCTCTAACACAATTACACTTTTTTATATGTTACAAACACATATGCACTCGTATTTCTTTGGAAATCGACTTTTTTTTTTATGCTCCGTCCCCTTTGGAAAAGGTGTAAGCAGTAAGCAAACTTCATTCATATATTTTTTCTCATTTTTGCATCAATAGAAAAAAAAAAAACAAAAAAAACGGCAAGTGGCTGTCAAAGCCATAAGTCAAAAAGATATCTTTTCTCTCTTTTTGATATCAAAGTAGGCCGAGAATCAAATTGTCAACCTTTGGCAAATATGTAAGCAGTAAGCAAATTTCATTCATATATTTTTCCTCATTTTTAAATCAGTCAAAGTAAACAAACGCCGTAGCCGAGTGGGTTGGTGCGTGACTGCTATTCAGAATTCCCAGAGAAAACGTCAGTTCGAATCTCGGTGAAAGCAAAATTAATAAAAACATTTTTTAATAGCGGTCGCCCATCAGCAGGCAATGGCAAAACACCGAGTGTATTTCTACCATGAAAAAAATCTGCTCATAAACATATCATAAAACAAAATGAAATAAATGTATAAAAAAAAAAAATTTTTTTTGTGATTCGAACCAAGGATTTCGGATCGGAAGCCCACATTGCTAGCCGCTGGGCTATCGCGCTGTGCTGTCGCCGCTGGCCTAAAAGTTATTTTGTTCGTCGCTACGTTTATATGAAACTGGCACTGGCAAACGAATCCATATGTATG
Source organism: Anastrepha obliqua (assembly GCF_027943255.1). Taxonomy (NCBI): domain Eukaryota; kingdom Metazoa; phylum Arthropoda; class Insecta; order Diptera; family Tephritidae; genus Anastrepha; species Anastrepha obliqua. Next base: position 1,025,371 of record NW_026562182.1, on the reverse strand, counting down.
AAAGGGATAAAAAATCACACGTACACAAAAAATTTGGCACAATTATCCCAACGGCCTTAACAAAGTGATTGTAAAGGGGCGGGGCTAGTGACAGTTTAACGACCACGCGTGCAGGTCATGTGCAGGGTAACATGACCACCACTCTTCTTGCTGGGATATGTACACATATGTAAGTGTGTGTTTGTTGCAGTGACATGCAAAATGAACAAGACTAATTGCTTTGGTTAAAACGAGATAGCTTGTATTAATAAATACATAGTAGGCTTTGATTTTATTACATAAATACCTAATTCCTAAGACTCTTTATGTATACATAAATATGAATTATAGCGGGACTTATGTTCTTATTTCTTTGTCTTGAATTTTATTTTGTCGGTTAAGACGCGTTCAATTTGCATATGATTTTCTGCGGCGACGGGTCGTAAAAGAAGAAAAGAATTGAAATATAAAATTGATGAATTATAAAAACGAGGTGTTTTTTTATTTAAGAATTGGAAGCGGTTAAATTTAATTAAATATTTTAACAGGATATGGGCCCAGACACAAAATGTGGTCGTATCTTGTGTCTGGCTTAATTAAAGAAAGTGTTGCGTTCGGTTGAAGAAATAAATAAATAAAAGTGAGCTTTATTAGCAGAAAATGATGCGCTTTTTGTAATTGAAGACGAAAAACCAGAAAAAGAAAGTGAACTGTGGGCAAAAGCCGAAAGAACTGCGAAAAGTATTATAATTCAATTTTTAAGCGATTCGTTTTTAAGTTTTGCTAGTGCAGAGTGTACCGCAAGAGACATTTTTTTTAATTTGGACAAAATATACGAGCGTAAAAGTGTTGCATCTCAATTGTCCGTAAGAAAACAATTACTTTCGTTAAAACTAAAGCCAAATTTAAATTTAATGAATTTAATGTGTTTGATAACTTGGTCACAGAATTAATTGGTTCGGGTGCAAAAGTTGACGAAATGGACAAAGTGTCACATTTGTTACTAACTCTTCCCTCGTCGTATCATGGGACTATAACAGCAGTCGAAACTCTGTCTGAACAAAATTTAACTTTGGCATTTGTTAAAACCAGGCTGCTGGATCATGTAATAAAATTGAAATTGGCACAGAAAGATACGAGCTTAAAAGTTCTGCAAGCTGTTGGAAATTGTGAACCGAGTGAATACAAAGCAAATAATTAATTTAAAAATAATTTTAAATTTAAACCAAATAAAAAGGTTAACTTAAACTGTCACCATTGTAAGAAAATCAGGCATATTAAAAGAGACTGCTTTATATACAAAAGGCAACAGAACAATCAAAATAAAGATAAAGCTAAGCAAGCGCAGACGGCTGCTACTGCTGCTGTTCAATCTAATACCGGTTTCGCGTTCATGTTAAAAACTGTAATCAACTACGAAAATAAGACTTCGAAAAAATATATTTTTTATTTTGGACTCAGGTGCATCCGACCATATGGTAAATGATAAAAGTTTACTGTTAAACTGTACTGAGTTGGAACAGCCAATTAAAATTGCAATTGCCATCGTGCACGCAACAGCTATGGGTACGATGAAGATGAAAAACTCTTGGCAGTCAAATATATATAATATTCCTGTTATAGAATTTGAAGTTTGTTGTAGCAGAGAATGTTAATGCAATGAGAAGGTGCAAATGTTACTGTGAGCTTTTTTTAGTACAATTGAGATTTGAAAGATTTGTAATAAGGTCATTTAGCACACCGAGTTTATAGACACCTCACTGACTTTTGCCCACACAAAAATTAGAAACACCACACATCTTTCACCTCAACACACAACACATTTCTCACCTCGACATTAAACCATTTAAATTTTTACTATTTTCGTATTTTTGAAATAATAAGCGAATACGTAAAATTTATTACATAATTTTTTTTTCAATTACATTAAAAAAAACGAATTTAAAAAAAAAAAATTTATAAAAAAAAGTTTGCGCCGGGAATTGAACTCGAGTCTAACATGTGGCGAGGAAAATTAGGCGGTGCGTTTATTTCTTCGACTGCTTATTTTTTGACCATTTTGTTACTTTTGAAATGATAAGCGGATACATAAAATTTATTACAAATTTTTTTACGATGACATAAAAAAAAAAAATTTAAAAACGAAAAAAAAAAAAAAAATTTCCAAGCGTTTATTTCCTTGCCTGCGTTGTGAACAAAAGGTTTTGTGCATGCGCGCGACGCGAATAAATTTTAATAAGGTTCTGAAAGTAATTCATGAAGTTTTTCATTACACACATATGTACATAAATGAACGTATACTTTATATGTAAATAAATGATGGTATATGATAATATACATAAGTACATAATATGTATGTACATGTCAATAGGAGGTATTTGCATTCAGAAAAAAAGAATGGTTTAAGATAAATCAACACTTATTTTATATTGTATGTCAATTTATAGTTTATGTATTCGACAGTATTTACATACATATGTATGTATGTACATACATTTGTATATGAAAAACAATAATGCACAAGCGCAAGAACATCATATCACATATGCAAAGTATGCCCAAATAACCTTGACTTATGTACATATGTACACATGTCACAGCACATCACATTCTTACAAGAAATCAAATACACAACGCACTAGTGAACGAGTTTCTTCCTAACAAGTGCAAAAACCATTCTGCTCTATGTATGTATATATACCCACTTTATGCCCTAGCATATATACATACATACATATATACCTACTTGCCTTCTAAACTTCCTACAAAATAATTGTATTCATATGTTACAACATCCATGCACGTTCATACATTCATGCATATATGCGCGAGCACAGCGCTCCCTTCTTGCTTCCGTGTACTTTTGTCTTTCACCAGTCGATATTCCTAATATTATACTTACAAAAACACAATACCTTGATAGACGCAAAAGCAACAGCAAGCGCAACGCGATGGCCGCTTTGCCACCACACATTCTAAAATGTTCTAGAACACAACAAAAACACATACCTCACATGCGCATGTCGCCCAAAGCTAAAATCTAAGCCTAGCGACTACAAAAACAAAATACATTCGTAGACGCAGTCGCAGCGGCCATGATTCTATCAGCGACGGCGCTGACAATTTAGAACAAAAACAAAAAGTTCATTCATAAGTTAGAGCTCATATTTCAATTTCATTCATAAAACGAGCCGCCCATATGCCAATTTTCGCGACCATTCGAAAATAGTCAATATTGGAATATTTCGCGTGGAATTATTTGCCAATATTTGATAAATCTTAAATTTTTGTCATGTCGAGTGGCCGCGGCTCCGTATGTATGTATGCACCCTTATATGTATGTAAATATGTCTTCTAACTGTGCGACAGTCGCGAGTTAATGCGACTTCCAGCGAATCACACATTGCTGTCCGCAAAGCCGCATATGTATATGTACCTTATGATCAGAAAGTACCGGGAATGTTTAAATTAAACAAAACAGAGTTAAATTTCAGGCAAATTTATATTATCTCCTTCAAAATATGACCCGTCTGAAGCAACACACATGTGCCAACGTTTAACCCACTCCTCCAAACACCCCCGGCGGGCCGATTTGTATTGTCTTTGGGCGCGTTATCATCATGCAAAATCTGAGAATTGTTTGCTCACATTTCCGGCGGTTTGCAACACACAGCATCTCTCTAAGGTTTCAAAACGGATAAATAATATTCTCTATTGACTGTCTGGCCCGATGGAAGGTACTCATGGACTATGCCTTGGCAATCGAAGAAAACAGTCAACATCACCTTCCCGGTTCTTTTTGCTCATAGGGTATATATATCCCATCTTTTCACTGACGGACAAGAAGACGGTCGCAGTTGTTGTTTTTTGTATGCATACATTTTGCGTTCGTTGAAGGTTTGCATATATTTATATACATATGCGTGTATGCGCGTTTGGCTTTCTGGATGCATCCATGGATATTAGAATATTTTCTCATCAATATGTGTATGTAAGTAGTTCAGATTTGACTGAAGAGATTAAATATAGGAATGCATATTCATATGATTGACTTTATGGCTGTTTTACATATAAATCAATTCAAATGAATAATGTTATATAGAAAATAAATTTCTAAATAACTGGTATTAGAAAAACCTGAATACACTATTTTAAATCAATTTCAATTAAACCAAATATAAAAAATTAAATAAAAATATCGAACAAAAAACTGTGCACAGGATTTGAACCTGAGTCAAATATGAGACGATGTACTCCATATACAACACGTCTTTCACGATTGCGCTAATCTACAATTATTAATGATGTTTTCTAAATCACTCATTTATTCGATTCGCAGTTTTATATGCACATATTCTGCGTTAGTTGAAAGTTTGTATGCGTAATTATATGAATATGCATGTGTGTATGCGCGTTTGGCTTTCTGGACGGATATTAGAATGATATTTTCTCATCAATATAATTTGGATTTGATGAAATAGATTATAGATATATGTACATATTTTCTGTTTTGATTGATTTATATAAAAGTCAGGTCATATCCAGTATGAACTATTTTATACCGAAAAGAAATTTCCATTTATAAAATACAAAAAAAAACAGTATTTTAAAGAAATTTTAATTAAAATAAACTCAAAAATTTTACCAAACTTTCCTGGTTTGAATTGTAAAAAAAAAATGTGCAAGAAAAAAAATATGACTTCAGGACTTGAACCTGATTTATATACGTGCCAAAAAACAAAACGAATAATTCCGCCGACTTTAGCTTCTGCACCACAAATTAACTGCCGCGCGGTCTTCTTAATCGCAAATTTATTCGCTTCGATTTCCTTAGTAGTGTGCCGAAAAATCTTATGAACTTCCTCAGTAGTTTGGTAAACGCAGAAAATATCTGAATTCTTGTCCTAGCGTGGTAAGTAAATATAGAAACCCTCCACTCGCGTCACTCGCGTGGTAAATATCTGCAATTCCCCACTCGTGAAGATAGTTGAATTTGAAATGACCTTATTATGAATCTATAAATTAGAACTCGAAAAAAGCTCATTTAACATTTGCTCCTTCTCATTGCATTAACATTCTCTGGTTGTAGAGCATTTAAAACAGTCAAAATCAATAAAAGCTCATACCAATTGTGGCTCATACCAATAGAAATGAAACGAAATAAAATGTGTGAGGATACAGAGTTATTAGATAGTATTAAAATTGATAATGATGTCTGTGAGGCTTGTATAAAAGGGAAACAAGCACGATTGCCATTTTCAAAGTTTAAAGATAAGGACTATATAAAAAGGCCATTGTTTATAATACACTCAGATGTATGTGGTCCGATTACGCCTCCTACAGTTGATGGTAGAAATTACTACGTAATTTTTGTTGATCAATATACACATTATTGTGTAACATACTTGATAGCCCATAAGTCAGATGTGTTTGCTCATTTTAAAGACTTTGTTGCAAAAAGTGAAAATCATTTTAATCTAAAATTAGTAAATTTGTATGTCGATAATGGTAGGGAATATTTATCAAATGAGATGAGAGAGTATTGTGTTGAAAAGGGTATAAGCTACCATTTAACAATTCCGCATACACCACAACTGAATGGTGTATCTGAGCGTATGATAAGAACTATAAGCAGAGAATGTTAATGCAATGAGAAGGTGCAAATGTTACTGTGAGCTTTTTTTAGTACAATTGAGATTTGAAAGATTTGAAGTAAGGAAATTTAGCACACCGAGTTTATAGACACCTCACTGACTTTTCCCCCACACAAAAATTAGAAACACCACACATCTTTCCCCTCAACACACAACACATTTCTCACCTCGACATTAAACCAATTAAATTTTTACTACATATTTTCCTATTTTTGAAATAATAAGCGAATACGTAAAATTAATTACATAATTTTTTTTTTCAATTACATTAAAAAAAACGAATTTAAAAAAAAAAAAAATTAATAAAAAAAAGTTTGCGCCGGGAATTGAAATCGAGTCTAACATGTGGCGAAGAAAAATAGGCGGTGCGTTTATTTCTTCGACTGCTTATTTTTTTACCATTTTGTTACTTTTGAAATGATAAGCGGATACATAAAATTTATTACAAATTTTTTTACGATTACATTAAAAAAAAAAATTTAAAAACGAAAAAAAAAAATATTTGCGCTGGTAATTCATGAAGTTTTTCATTACATACATTCATACTCTATATGTACATAAATGATGGTATATGAAAATATACATAATATGCATGTATGTACATGTCAATAGGAGGTATTTGGATTGAGAAAATAAAACGGTTTAAGATAAATCAACACTTATTTTATATTGTATCTCACTTTATAGTTAATGTATTCGACAGCATTTACATACATATGTATGTATTTGTATATGAAAAACAATAATGCACAAGCGTAAGAACATCATCTTCCTTTCATACCTACATATGTACATATGCATGTATGCCCAGTAACCTTGACTTATGGACATATGTACACATGTCACAGCACATCACATTCTTACAAGAAATCAAATACACATACGCACTAGAGAACGAGTTTCTTTCTAACAAGTGCAAAAACAATTCTGCTCTATGTATGTATATATACCCACTTTATGCCCTAGCATATATACATACATACATATATACCTACTTGCCTTCTAAACTTCCTACAAAATAATTGTATTCATATGTTACAACATCCATGCACGTTCATACATTCATGCATATATGCGCGAGCACAGCGCTCCCTTCTTGCTTCCGTGTACTTTTGTCTTTCACCAGTCGATATTCCTAATATTGTACTTACAAAAACACAATACTTCGATAGACGCAAATGCAACAGCAAGCGCAACGCGAAGGCCGCTTTGCACCCACACATTCTAAAATGTTCTAAAACACATACCTCACATGCGCATGTCGCCCAAAGCTAAAATCTAAGCCTAGCGACTACAAAAACAAAATACATTCGTAGACGCCGTCGCAGCGGCCATGATTCTATCAGCGACGGCGCTGAACAATTTAGAACAAAAACAAAAAGTTCATTCATAAGTTCGAGCTCACATTTCAATTTCATTCATAAAACGAGCCGCCCATATGCCAATTGTCGCGACCATTCGAAAATAGTCAATATTGGAATATTTCGCGTGGAATTATTTGCCAATATTTGATAAATCTTGAATTTTTGTCATGTCGAGTGAACGCGGCTCTGTATGTATGTATGCACCCTTATATGTATGTAAATATGTCTTCTAACTGTTCGACAGTCGCGAGTTAATGCAACTTAGATTCCTTGAACAAATCCAGCGAATCACACATTTCTGTCCGCAAAGCCGCATATGTATATGTACCCTATGATCAAAAAGAACCGGGAATGTTTAAATAAAACATAACAGAGTTAAATTTCAGGCAAATTTATATTATCTCCTTCAAAATATGACCCGTCTGAAGCAACACACATGTGCCAACGTTTAACCCAGTCCTCCAAACACCCCCGGCAGGCCGACATGGCCATCAGCTCCTTCGTCGTATTCTCTTTGATCTTTTTGATCGGTGCGATGGAACGTTATCATCTCGCAAAATCCAAGAATTGTTTGCTCACATTTCCGGCCGTTTGCAATATACAGCATCTCTCAAAGGCTTCAAAACGGATGAATAATATTCTCTATTGACTGTCTGGCCCGATGGAAGGTACTCATGGTTCACTACGCCTTGGCAACCGAAGAAAACAGTCAACATCACCTTCCCGGTTCTTTTTGCTCATAGGGTATACATATCCCATCTTTTCACTGACGGACAAGAAGAAGGTCGCAGTTGTTGTTTTTTGTATGCATACACAGAGAACGTTAAATATAGAGAATTCTCACGAGCTACGAATAGTGTGAATTGTCAAAAATGAAGTCTAACCGCCGTCGGGGTGCCTCACAAATGCTAAAACAAATTTGCTTTGAATATTCATGTACATATTTGTATGTGCGTATTACACTATATCCCATATCCCTTCAAACAAATCAAAAAATTCTGTATACAAAACGCTTCATTACCAGGCACACAGGAAGATGGCATATGCAAATATAAATATGTGAATTGAATTCAAGCAAAACAATGCTTATTAATATACACATATGCATGTGCATACAACCGCACACACAGGGCACTCACTTTATTCCTCAAAATGCGTATGTCGTTCAAAGCTAAAATTCTATGCCTAGCGACTACAAGAACAAAATGCAGTCATAGACGTAGGCGTAGCGGCCATCATTCTAGTTGCCATAGCGCTGAATAGTCGCGGCGGCGCCGAACAGTTTCAACTATTGTACTGTACAACAAAAACTCATCATCAAAAAATTCATTGATAAATTCGAGCTCATACTTCTAAGAGCAAGTACTTTCATTCATAAAACGAACCGCCCATGTGTCAATTTTCTCGACAATTCGAAAATAGTCAATATTGGAATATTTCTCTTGAATTTTTGTCAAGTCGAGTGCCCGCGGCATCGTACATATGTATGCATCAATATATGTATGTAAATATGTCTTTCTAAATGCTCGACAACCGCAGCTGCTGTGCGTCAAGTGCGCGCATGAGCATACAGTAAGTTGCAGAAGAAAACAAGTAGCTTAAAAAAAAGGTCTGATTCGAACATTTTAATACTAAGAGAAAATTTGGAAACAATTATTTTATGTCAACTGATAGTAGGCAAATAGTTAATTAGTAGATTACTTTACGTATGTAGTTCTTGAATTGATAAAAAGTGCACAAAACCTATGCATATATCTGCAAAGTTAGAAACTTACTCTGAAATCAGAGCATTTGAAGGTGCCTGTAAACATGTCAAGGTTACTGTACAGTATGCAAAATTCGTATTTGTACACCCCCTTATAAATAAAAACACCACGTATATTTTCAAATTAATTTTAAAACAAATGCTTGAAACCGTTTTATTTTATAGATAATTAACTAAAATAAGGCCAAATAACAAAACCGCTCACAAAGTGTATTGAATTGCAAAAAAAAAAAATAAGAAAGAAAAAAATTAACACTTTTCACAGAAGCAAAATTCGTATTAATACACAGGTATTTTTCATGATTTAAAGAGTAAATAAAAGATAATTCAGAAATTTAATATTTTGTAGGATACCCTCGTTACCTTAGAACAGCAGACAATCTCTTCGGCATAGATTCCACCAATTTTTTGTGAGATTTGGAGAAATCTTCTTTCACTCTGATTTGAGGACTTTTTTTAAATGTTCTCGGTTCCTTATTTGATGATGTTTCAGTTGCTTTTTGAAAATCGACCATAAATTTTCTATGGGATTAATATCCGGGCTTTGCGGTGGTGTTTGGAGATAATTAAAGGATCCATAACCTTTTATCCAAAGCCGTGTGCTGAGGGTCGTTATCTTGTTGGAATATACATTTTTTTTGCAACCCAATTTTTTGGCACCTTTGCGTAGATTCTTTTTTGAAATATCAATATATTGCCTCGCAGTCATAATTCCATCAATAAAATGCAACTTTCCTACTCCGTTTGCCCCGAAACATCCCCATACCATCAGAGAACCACCACCGTGCTTGAAAGAAGGCTGCAGATTTCGTTTTTGAAGGCTAGTATTACACTCTCTCCAAATTTTTATGCGTCCATCGGACATTTTTATATTAAATTTACACTCGTCCGAAAAAATTACCCTTTTCCAAAACCGAATATTTTTGTTTAAATATTGCCTGGCGAATATAACACGCTTTCTTCTATTGACTGAGCTTACATACGGTTTTCTAACCACAGTTCTGCTTCTAAACCCCATTTTTTTACATAATTGCGCACTGTTTGAGGTGTAACTTTGATAGAAAAGTATTTTTCTAGTTCTGCAGCTAGTGAAACTCCACTGACGGTGGGATCTTTCCTGATAAGGCGTTTCAAATAAGTCTTGTGCCTCTGTCCAAGCTTTGCCCTGTTTACATTTCGAAGCTTTTTGTCAATCCTTCCACTGTCTCTATAAATTTTGACTACGTTTTGTATTGTAGACACACTTTTCTGCAATGTTCTCACAATTTCGGGTAAAGACTTTCCGTTTTTGTTCATATTTATTATTAATCTCCTAGTTTCGTTTGATAATTCACTTACTTTAGGCGACATTGCAAACTAACGAAACGAAATTCAACAAATGGCTACTAAAACACAACTGCCCAAGGTTAAACATTGAATGTTTAACACAATCGTTTCGAAAATAAAGGTAAATACCAACAAATTGTTTACAAATTCAACGCATACTAAGTGTACTAATACGAATTTTGCCTGCAGTAGAAATAGCTACACTGCTACTAAAGCTATTTTTTTCAATTCTATGCAAATGTTTCGGAGTTTTTGTTATTATTCTATTTTTTTATGAATTATACAATACAGTACTATGATTGAAATCAATTGCTTTAAAGTAAATTTGAAAATATACGTGGTATTTTTATTTGTAAGAGGGTGTAATACGAACTTTGCATACTGTACATACAATGCTGTGCCTATGAATGCTGGATTTCTGGATTTCTTGAGAAGTTTTACCGTTTTATTTTGAGCTGTGGCTGGTGAGCACACATACACACAGCATATACACACATATGCGCAAATGTATATAAATTCACAAATTTACATTTGCATATGCCATCTTCCTGTGTGCCTGGTAATGACGCGTTTTCTATAGAGGATTTTGATTCAGTTGAAGGGAATTCAACAAAGTTTTACAGACACCAGACAGACAGACATAACATACATATGTATATAATTTTGGATGATTTGGAAAAATTCAAATATATAATATAATATAAATATATATATTAGGTCATATTAAAAAGCTACCTAACATTCTTTGCTTCTAATCACCAACAAATTCTTATCGACTGCTGCTAAATTTACATAATTCAGCCCCTTACTGTTACCTTTTGGTGAAAAATGTTTCTGTGGTGCACCACGCGAGTTATGCAAGTCGCACAAACAAATAACATAATTGTTGATAGCGACGAGGTCAGCATAATCATGCAGAGGTACTTGAACCGAGATCGAATTTCAAAAGCATAAACAACGGAAGCGTCGCCGTCGCTCCCGTTGCTCGATCAACAATTCATGCAGAGGTACTTGAACCGAGATCGAATTTCAAAAGCATAAACAACGGAAGCGTCACCGTCACTCCCGTTGCTCGATCAACAATTTATGCATGTGCCAAAGCAAAGTTATGCAACCAATTAAAGTCGCCGTTGCTCGATCAACAATTATGGAATAAACGAAATGGGCATTTGCATATGCCAAAGCATATTATAATTTTAGTCTTAAGATTCAACTGTAACTGGACAGAAGTCCAAGTTCATTCAATAAAAAAAATATAATTGAATTAAAGTTCTTTAATTGGCGCAGTCGAAATCGGACAAATACGTTCAAAGTTAATCCGCGAGAAAATTTTAAATCACAATGGAAGCAGAATTGGACAAATTAAGAGCAGTATTGCTTCAACAGGAAGGAGAGTTGAACCTATTAAGGCAACAAAATCAACAACAACAACAACAACTGCAACAACAACAACCACAATATCAAGAGCAACAACATCAACAACAACAACAACCAATCCAGTGGCTGTCAAACAAAGATATCATCCAGCAGTTTCGCCAGCTAAGGCAGCTCGACGACCAACATGATGTGTTAGCCTTTATAAAATCTGTGGAGTTCCTCATGACATTATGCCAGGGAAACGCATTACTGATCCAGTTTGGCACTAGCATAGTCGCTAATGAAAAGGTGTCGGGAACAGCAGCAAATTTCATCAGACAATTGGGGATGGAGCCTAGCTGGGACCAAATGAAGACCAAACTGATGGAGCAAATGCGACCCAGGACGACCTACGAGGACGTATTCGATAAATGCAGATTCATCAAAGTGAGTAGTTTAAGAGATTTGTTCCAAGAGTTTGAGAAAGCAAAGTGCGAAATAAACAAAATATATATGTTCGACGAATCCAAACCAGCCATGTATGAAAATGATAAAGTAGATAGAGATTTGTTAAACATGCTAATGAATAAAATAGACACTCCGTTCAGGATTCATGTCGATCAGGGCATGTCTATGCATGCTTTACAAACGAAATATTCAAATATTAAAGCACTGGACGACCCCAGAGCTATTTTACAGAGGTATAGAAAAAATTCGAACAATACCTATAACAAACAGGGTAACACTAACGCTAACACTAACACTAGCACCACTCATAAAAACGCAACCCAGAATAATCAGTTTGCTAGTAATAATAACAATACCAAACAGAATCAGGGTGGCTGGCCAAACACCAATAATAACGCCGGCCCACCTCAGAGTGACCGAGTCAACCAACAATCGTATAACAGGTCACAACCCACCCAAAACCCAAATTTTAAACCTAACTATAACAACAAGGGTAACAGTTCAAAACAGACAAGAATGTCTCATATGAGCGTTGACACTCAAAAGAATGATCCCACACCCATGGAGATTGGGACTTTAGAAGAAGAAGAGGAAGAACAGGTAAATTTTTTGATTCCTTGCCTAGAGCAACCTTACCCATAATAGTGTGGACAATAGGAAAAGAAAAAATTAAATGCTTAGTCGACACTGGTGCGACGACAAGCATCTTAAAATCAAGAATTCTTGAATTCCAATACCCCAAAACAGAACTCACCAAACCATGCTCTTATAAAACTCTTAACGGCATTAATGTCGTGAAATACACCGTAACAACACCACTTCCAAAAGAGATACCCTACTCGGGGACACTACAGTGGAAACTTATAGATTTCTCAAACAAAAATTTCTCGGCAATAATAGGCCAAAATTTCTTAAAAGCCTTCAATGCTCAAATCAACAACACAGAGCGATATGTACAATTGCTCGATAGAAAATTTTATTTTTTGGATTACGAATACCCAGAAGCAATGCACAATGCTTGTGCTCTGCAACCCGTGAACAGAGAAGAAATACGAGATCGCTTCAACCTCGCTCATTTAAATGACGAGGAACGTCGAGCCGTCGAAACCCTATTCACGGAATTTGACGACTTATTTTTTCAAGAGGGGGACGTTTTGTCAGCAACAAACCAGATTTCCCACGAAATAATTACCACAGTGGATAGGCCTTTATATTCTAAAATATATAGATATCCCCAAATACATGAAAAAGAAATAAATAGACAGATAAAGGAAATGCTTGAGCAGAACATAATAAAAAAGAGTAACTCACCCTACAACAGTCCCTTATGGATCGTCGAGAAAAAACTCGATAATTCAGGGTCAAAAAAGTTCAGAATCGTCATCGATTACCGTAAATTAAACGAATTCACGGTCGATGACAGATTTCCAATCCCTAATCTAAACTCTCTATTGGATAAATTAGGTAGATCCCAATATTTCACAACCCTCGATCTGGCGAAGGGTTTTCACCAAATTCTCATAAGAGAGGAAGACAGACCAAAAACGGCATTTTCAACACCGTCAGGTCACTATGAGTTTGTCAGAATGCCGTTCGGACTAAAAAATGCTCCATCGACATTCCAGAGGCTCATGAATGAAGTCTTGAAAGATTATATTAATGACAACTGTGTCGTCTACATGGACGACATATTAATTTTTAGCACTTCCCTTCAGGAACATATGACCACCCTAAAGAAAATATTTAGAACCTTGAAGGAGGCAAATTTGAAAATTCAAGTAGATAAGTGTGACTTTCTTAAGAAAGAAACACAATTTCTTGGCCACATCCTGACCACTCACGGTATTAGACCGAACCCAGACAAAGTAAATATTATACAAAATTTAAAATTACCCAAAACGGCAAAACAGATTAAATCATTCCTGGGAATGACAGGATTTTACAGAAAGTTCGTTAGGGATTATGCAAAAATAGCATTCCCCATGTCAAGGTATCTGAAGAAAAACGAGACGATCAACACTGACGACCCAAGCTATATAGCTGCATTCGAAAAGTTGAAGACACTAGTTACAAACAGTCCAGTCCTACGATACCCAAATTTTTCCAAGAAATTCACTGTCACTACAGACGCCAGTAATTTCGCGGTGGGAGCAGTGCTATCTCAAGAGAGCCACCCAATCGCATATGCATCCCGAACATTAAATCAACATGAATGCAACTACTCGACTATAGAGAAAGAGCTTCTAGCCATAGTGTGGGCCGTAAAGTACTTTCGACCGTATGTTTATGGTAGAGAATTCGACCTCGAGAGCGATCACCAACCCTTAAAATGGCTGATGGCTAAATATACAGGCAAAGATATAAGCCCAAGACTGCAAAGATGGCTCATTAATCTAGGGGAGTACAAGTTCCATATAGAATACATAAAAGGAAAAAATAATAATATTGCTGATTTTTTGAGTAGGATTAAAGAAGACGAAATTAACCTAATGGAGGTCGAATCAACAGACGAAGAAGACAACAAATCCCTGACTGAAACGGTTCACTCTCAAGAAGAGGATCAGGGTTTTAACATGTCCATACTAGAAACGGCAGTCAACAGATTCAAAACACAAATAATTTTTTCAGAAAAGAAACCCAACACCATAGTACAAGTGTTTGGCAAAAAGAGAATTTATATTAGCAAAAAAGACTTGGAAAACAACCAAGCAGTAAACATCCTTAGACGAGAAATAACAGCAGGAAAGATAGGAGTTTTTTCACACCTAAGCGACCATGAATTTTACCAATTTCAAAAAATATTAACAAAGGAATACACTTCCAATCAAAAAGTAAGGTTCGTAAAATGTACCAGGTTCGCTACAGACATAGAGTCTGAAGATGAGTTGCACACCCAAATAGCTCTGTTTCATAAAAATGAGAGTGGCCATTGCGGGATAGTTGCCACCTATCAGAAACTTAAACTTAAAATTTACCATCCCAATCTAAAAACACACATCCACAGAATAATAAATAATTGCGACGTTTGCAGTGGTGGGAAATATGATAGGAAACCCATTAAAAACAACTTCCATCTAACAGAAACACCAAAAACCTGCAACGAGATAATACATGTGGACACATATGTGAATTCAAAACAATCTTTCATAATATTCATTGATAAATTCTCAAAACACGCCACTTGCTTGCCACTGACCGATAGAAATAGTATCACAATAGTAGAACACATTCAACAGTTCTTGTCCATTAAAGGGAAAGTCCAGAAAATTGTCTTCGACAACGAATTCAATAGCTTGAACGTCAGGGAATTCCTGGAAAAAGAAGGCATAGAATACCACTCAACAAAGCCAAATAGTCATACTGGCAATAGCGATGTCGAAAGACTTAATAATACATTGACAGAGAAAATTCGTACACTAAATATAGAAGAGAAAAGACCTATAATTGAACAAATGGCCAGAGCTGTATACTTTTACAACAATACACACCACACCACCACAAAATCTACACCGTTCGAAGTACAAAACCATAAAGTCGATCACAAAGAATTATATGACAGAATGTCAGCACAAAAAGCAAAAAAAATAGCAAAACTAAACAATAACAGGGAAACTTACATAGAAACCAGAACAGAAGGATTTATAAAAAATTACAAAAACTTAAGACACAAGGAAGAACCCAAATTTAGGAAAACAAAATTACAAAACATCCACACAACAAACATTAAAAGACCTACAAAATTTTCAGATAACGTTGACACTCCTCATCATGTGCCTGCTGCCAACACTGTCGACGGCAATGATCAACATAACCCCGATCCAGGCTGAAACCGGATTCATATCGCTGGGGGAAAGTACGGTGGAGCTGGTTAACGAATTCAAAATGGTCCTACATATAATAAGTCCAAAAGAAATATTAGAATTAACCAACATAATCCAGAATAATACGAAAATTCTGGTTAAGAAAGATAGGCATAGGCTAGATACAGAGATAGAAACTATAAAAATCAAAATAAGATCCATAACCCCAAATTCGCTAGCAAGACAAAAACGCGGCCTTATCAACGCAATAGGAAAAACTCAGAAGTGGCTCACCGGTCTCATGGATGATGACGATAGGGAAATCATTATGAATCATCTCCTTAATAACCAAGAAAACCAAAATAACATAATTAACAATATTAACAAACAAGTAAAAATAAATAACGACTTACAAAATTCTATTAACACACTTAAAGAAGTAATATTGGATGACAGGGAAAAAATAACCAAAACTCTTAACAACATTGAGACATATAATACCATGCTCAGAACAGACATAATGTATCATGATCAACTGTTGAAGTTGAAATTTCTGCATGATAAAGTAGACACCATCCTGGACACAATAGCGTCAGCTAAATATAACCTCTTCCACCCCTCAATACTAACGAACGAAGAGTTCATACTCTATAATATAGATTTTTACAAAATTAAATTAATTCGCATGGGAGTCATGACCTATAACACTAATATAATCATAGCAATAAAAATACCAACTAACATAATAACTACCACAGTATTCTTAATAACCCCACTAACTAATCAGAAGAACAAAAGAATCGACATGAGTCCCGAAAGAGTAATAAAAATAGAGAACAAAACTTATACATACGAGGAACAGAAAACAATAAATGAACTCAAGCTTAGCTCTAACTGTATAATTAAAAGAAATTGTAAAATGATAGAAGATGTAGAATTTAAGACAAAATTAATAAACGAAGGTACATTGTTAATAAGTAATGCACAAGATAATGAAATTCAATACAATTGCAACAATACCACCAATAGCGAAATATTAAGAGGAAACTTCCTCATAGAATTCACAAATTGCACAGTCCTCATAGATGAAACATATTACAAAAATAGCCAAGAAATTTATACACAATCATTTGCCAATGAAGAAGAGGAGGAAAACTCATTTAACTTCACCGAAAAGCAGACGTTTAAAGAAATCGTATTAAAAGAAATAGAAAACACAAAAACAATTAAAGAAATAAAAATACAAACAATAGTTTCCAACAGTTTCGGCATAGTATCAATTACTCTTGTACTCCTCTTCATAGGAATATATTCCTATAACAAATGTAAAAGAGGAATCCAGGAGAATCCCTCATCAAAGGGGGGAGGAGTTATGCAAGTCGCACAAACAAATAACATAATTGTTGATAGCGACGAGGTCAGCATAATCATGCAGAGGTACTTGAACCGAGATCGAATTTCAAAAGCATAAACAACGGAAGCGTCGCCGTCGCTCCCGTTGCTCGATCAACAATTCATGCAGAGGTACTTGAACCGAGATCGAATTTCAAAAGCATAAACAACGGAAGCGTCACCGTCACTCCCGTTGCTCGATCAACAATTTATGCATGTGCCAAAGCAAAGTTATGCAACCAATTAAAGTCGCCGTTGCTCGATCAACAATTATGGAATAAACGAAATGGGCATTTGCATATGCCAAAGCATATTATAATTTTAGTCTTAAGATTCAACTGTAACTGGACAGAAGTCCAAGTTCATTCAATAAAAAAAATATAATTGAATTAAAGTTCTTTAATTCGCGCGCAAAACGAGTACCCCTGAAAATTCCTTACGTTCCTGTCATTCAGACTTCTCTATATTTAACGTTCTCTGGCATACATTTTGCGTTCGTTGAAGGTTTGTATAAATTAAAGTTATAACGCGGGTGAGCGTTAAAAAAATAAAATACAACGATTGGTTGCAAAGTCAAACTTGAAGTGATTCTTTTATTCTTACGTTATTTCTTTTATACCAAATTTTTGCTTACTCTATACTTAACAAATAATTGTTTGTGTTTACAATAAATCTTTCACTACTGGATGAGCTTATTTCATCATCCTCTAATTTGTGCTTATGCTAGCTTTAAAAGTACTTGACAAATAATTGTTTATGTTTATAAATTTGTGCTTATGCTAGCTTTAAAAGTACTTGACAAATAATTGTTTATGTTTATAAATTTGTGCTTATGCTAGCTTTAAAAAGTACTTGCTTATTGTAATTCTATCCTTAACAAATAATTGTTTATATTTACAGTAAATATTTCACTATTGGATGAGCTTATTTCATCATCCAATTAGTGCTTATGCTAATATAGCTTTAAGAAGTATTGCTTACTCTAACTTTTTGTATATATTTGCCGTTATGCGGCTTACCAGAGTAGGGTATTAACTCTCCCTCCTCTAAATCGAAACGTCCCGTCTTCGAATATATATCGGTGATATTCTGAATCGTCAAATCAATATCACTCATTAACATTTCTTTTATATTTTTACTTCTTAATGCTTTTTTGACATATATTTTCTTTATTAATTTATAAACTGTATAAAAAGACAATGCCACTATCAATACTGTGGTAAGTGACCACCAAATCGGTTTTTCCTGAATTTCCTGTTTTATTTTATTTAATACATTCAAATTTTAAGTATTCATTTGTAGATTCAACATATTCAGTTATTTCAAAGTTATTTATACATATAATTAATTTTTACATAATTCCAAATTTTTTCATCAATATTTTCATATGTAACATTATCAATTATAGTATAATTCTTAAAAACTATTAAATAAACTCCATCTAATGTGCGTTCATCAATTACATGCGTTCCAGAAACTAATATGGCCCCCTGTTTTATTTCTTCTATTTCTTTATTTTTCTCTTTTAATTGTTTGCATTTGGTTCTTGCTTTATTCAAAATTTTCGACAAACAAGATTTCCTTTCTTCAATTTTACAGTATGTATTTTTTATTTCTTCTTTACATTCTTTTACATTTACATAATCATTTCCCCACTTCGCTATTTTATCCTCAATTATCAATTTACCACCTCTCTGCGCTATAGCCCGAACTTCATAAAATTTACAATCATACAATACCTTTGGATATTTTATATATATTACAATTAATTCTTTATTTTGAATTACTTTAAACTGTGAATCATCTATTAAATCTGTAATCGTTATTCGTCCGTGTTCATGTCGTGTTATATTTCTTATCTCATCAATGTGCAGAATAGCTGGATTCAAAATTCCTACCTTTGCCAAAGTTATAGTTTGTATTAAATTCTGTAATTCATTAATGATATAACTATTCCTACGCTTACTCATCATTCTAATATGTGCATTTCCTTGTAATTCTTTAACCCTCTCAGTTAAATGCGTAATAGCTTTAAACATCTGTGAATTTGTGGTATACTGTTTATTACTATTTTCCACTAATTCATTTAATTTATTGGTTATTAATACTAAATCATCATGATCCGGTGTTCCTGCTATCCATTTCCACAATGTTCCCAACTCATTAATACCTCTTGTAAATCTATGATCCTTTTCCTGCAATTGCTCTATTAATGTCTCCATTAATTCTATTTCCAATTCGTATTCAATTTCATTTACGTCAAAATCCGTACGCATTGTCTTACTTCCATTTACATGAATATATTCATTCCTATTGTACATTTGTTGTTTCATTTCTTCCAATAAACTCGCAAAATAAGTTATATTTGCAATGTGAAAAATATCCCCATAATCTTCATATAATAAAACATCTCCGGCTTCTATTAAAACATAGTCTTCCCTTGTATAATCAATAATGTCCGTCATCCCGAAAGATATGAATGCTGCAAATAGCAGCAATCTCACTCTGTAAATATTAAGATTTAATATTATCCTTGTGAATTATTCTGCCACGTTTCTGAATTATTATTTTATTTCCTTTATCTTCTTTTACTTTTTGTCTCCTATATTTCGGTTTTGATTTATTCCTTTCACCTATAACTTTCTCATATACTGTCTGACATGGAGTATAATTTTTTTCTTTTCGTCTTTTATTATGTACCTTCTACATAACTTCCTGTGCCGATTTTAATTTATCTTTTATATTTTCATGTGGTTTTTTATTGTAAAGCACCTCATACGGTTTTTCTTTAATTGTCGAATAAATAGTTTTATTGTATTGCTGAGCTGCTCTAATGATGGATTCTAAATCACTTATTAAATTCAATTCCTCCTTTAAACATCTTCCTATTTCAATGAGAGTAGAATGTACTCTTTCTACCTGACCATTAGTTACTGAATGTCTTGGATCGCAATAATATATTTCAATATTACATCTATTAGCAAATGATCTAAATTGAGCTGATGCAAAACTTGGTTCATTGTCCACTGTAATTCTCTTAACTTCCGAAAATACCTGTAAAGCTTCCAAAATCTTTTCGATTAAATTTGTCTTATCTTCAATATGCTTATTTATCAAGAACTTAGAATAAGAGTCAATCAAAGTTAAAAATTTCAGTTTTTGAGCGTAAAAAATGTCAATATGAACTTGTTCACCTTCTTTCTTTGGAATTGGTGCCCTTCCAATTGGTACCTTTTTGGGTTGTCTATCATATTTATTCTTATTACATACCTGACAATTTCTAACATATTGCTTGAATTGCTTCACCATTTGGGGCCAATAGTATTGATCCCTGATCTGTGCCAAATTTTCCCTATAATTTCTATGCGCTCTACCATGTGTTTGCTCTATAATATTACCCTGGTCCTCTCTATTCGTGACATCAATTGGAAAACACTTCACACGTAAAAATTTCGTTACCGGAAAAGTATCCATCAATACGGTTTTTATTTCATATGCCACTTCCGGGGTACAAAATATTCCTGTAACCAATTTTGGATTTAATTCTTCAGAAAGAACAGATATTATATTTTCTGGTTTATCATATTCTATTAAATATCTAGTGTTACCGAAGATTAAAACTCTTTCTTGGGTAGTAATTTTTGCACCTTGATTTATTAATATTTGCTGTTTAAAATGATTCAATGGCTTGTTAGTTTCCCTAATTGAAATTTCATCACTACTCTCAGCTGAATGCTGTGTATTCGCAAATGAATCATCAGATTCTGAAATTTCATTATTCGATTCTGTTAAATTATTTAACTGCTGTCTGTCTACAACATTTGTTGCTCCGGGTTTATAGGTTATTCTTGGCGAAAATTCTTCAATAAATGCCCTCCATCTTTTCATTTTAACATTAGGGTTTCTTTCAGATATCGCAAACGATAGCGGTTGGTGGTCCGTATAAATTTCTAAATCTTTTACAGCATAAAGGTAATGTCGCAATGTTTTCAATGCCCAAACAATAGCATAAAGCTCCTTTTCGTTAGTTGCATAATTCTGCTCGGTTGAATTCAAAGTCTTTGAAATAAATGTTATGGGTTTTCCTCGTTGTGATAATACAGCCCCCCCACAGCTACATTTGAAGCGTCGATATTTAAAATTAATTTTTCATTAAAATCAGGTTGCGATAATTCAATACATTGGCATAATACATCCTTTAACCTTTCACAAGCGGCTATACCTTCTTGGTCAAGATCAATCCTTGTCTTTTTTGATACATGCTGCGTTACTCCTCCATTTTTTCCTTTTAAGTGCTTTGTCAGTGGCTTAGCTATTGTAGCGTAATCTTGAATAAATTTCCTGTAATATCCTGTTAATCCCAAAAAACCCCTTAATTGTCGTAAAGTTTTAGGTATGGGATAATTTTTTATCGCTTCCAATTTTTTTGGGTCTGTTTTAATAACCTTATGAGATACTACGTATCCCAGAAATTCAACTTCTGTTTCTATAAACCTTGATTTTTCAAGAGATATTTTCATATGAGCTTCCCTTAATCTTTCAACTATTTGTTTTAACTGCTGAATATGTTCTGTCAATGTCTTCGAAAATATTATAATATCGTCAATATACACTTGGCAAAATTTACCGATATATTCACGTAAAATATCATTCATTCCTCTCTGAAATATACTAGGGGCATTCCTTAGCCCAAATGGCATCCGTAAGTACTCATATTTCCCGTTATTAACTGAGAAAGCCATTTTTTCAATATCACCTTGCTGCATTAAAATCTGATGAAATCCTGACTCTAAATCAATTGTTGAAAAATATTTGGATTCCCCCAAATTCGAAAGTATCACCTCAGTATTAGGCATGGGGTATCTATCTGATATTATTTTTTCATTTAATTTTTTAAAATCTATGACCAACCTTAGTTTAGGACTTCCATCCTCGTTCATTCCCTTTTTCGGAACAACCCAAACAGGAGAATTATAAGGACTTTTGCTATTCCTTATTATACCCTTTCTTAGTAAATTTCCAATTTCCTCATTAACAAAATCATTTACAGACACAGGACATGGATACTAGGGTGTCCCGTCAATGTATGAAATTTTTTATTTTTCAAGATATCCAAAAGCAAGAGTTGTCAAAATTTGCGTAATTCTACACAGATTACGAATATCATAAGAAAATTTGAATTACATATTATCTTGAGGGCTCTACAGAACGTTAAAGTTTATTAAATCTTACATTTTTACAAGAATGAACCATATGCCGAAAATAAAACAAAAGTTAAATTCATAAGCTGGTTTATTATGCAAATTAGTGAACTACAGAACAATAAAATAAAATAAACGAAGTAAAGCGGTCAATTAATAAAAGAATCTTAATATTTAGAGCTTGCGGCAGTTACACGTTGTGAGGCCTCTGTTACCAGTTTTACACACCTTTCCACTGATTGTGTATGACAAGGAAAGTCATCGATTTCCAAGATCTTATCTTTTGCCATGTTTTTTAGCTCCTCGCCTGAAATGTGACGAAGAACAGGGGGTGTTGTAGTTAGGCATTCGTCCCATAGAATCATTTCAGTGTAATCTCAGGCCGAGAAGTTAAGTTTTGGTGGCCTGAATAATCTGAGTTTTGTTGAAGATTCATTTTCTCTAGCTGTTATTATTTTCTGTAATGCCAGCTCCCGAATGTGATCCCTCTCATCAAATAACATACTGACAAGTAGGTTTTCTGGGTGCGCATAAAAGGCGTTTCTTTCGATAACAGGATCCACAACAGATTTCAAATTTTCTGGCAGAAATCGAGAGTACTGAGTCAATTGGTAAGTATGCTTCGCGCCATCCTTAAAAGAACTTTGTTGCTTGATAAGGAACCACATCGGGGCGTATGCTTTAACAACATAATTGACAAGCAGTTTCAAATTTTCTGTTGGATGAAGAGTACTTATATAAAGTCTGAGTATACGATTAGCAGTAGTAAGCCATCTCGAGTGCGCCACTTTTCCAGGTTGACGGTTTGCCAGCTCAGGAGCACAGAAACCAGTTGATACAGCATTACTCATCTGATAAAGGTATTTTTGATCTGTACTAAGATCATCGATCACATTTCTCGGCAAGTCAGGCAAATTACCAGCCACCGCACAGAAAGACACGGGGGTTTTAGTTTCACAGCCAACTAATTGTTTTCCGATAGGTCCAGAATATTCTTTAGGCCCAGAAGTGGGACCATCTAAAGTAGAAAATAGATGACGAAGCGGTAATTCGTTAGCATGAAGTAAACAAACACACCATTGGAGTGGCCGTTTTAAATATTGCTCTAAATTTTGAATCACGCCACCCTTCCAACCGGTATTAGTTGCAGTTCCGTCACATCCCACGCAAATCAGGTCATCTAACTTCCAACGTTGTCCTTCTAATAAAGTTGTGATCGAAATCTGAATTTCCTTCCCAGTCTCACGATTCGGCGTTGTGTGACCTAAATAAATTGATCCAGGTTCAGCCAAAACTGAGACGTGTTCTTCTAAAACTTCTTTGCGACGGTAGCGATTCCCTATTTTCTCATTTATCAGAGTCTTGTCCTTACGTCCATCAAAGTAAATGCTTTTTATAACGGTGCTTCCAATATCTTTTGAGGCTTCGGTCCGGGCTTTAGATACCGCTCTGTGGATCTTGTTTTTATTAATAACCAGAGTTAACTCTTTGGTAGAAACCAAGCCAACGTCTGCCAAAACCGCCGAAGTTACAGCCGCAGCAGATCGCAACGATAAGCCGTATCTGTCACAGACCTTAGCCACGGTAGGCAACGGCAGTGTGTTTCGATTTGCCGTTGAAGTTGATGGCGCCTCTACTGAGGGCATGCTGGTCGATGATCCCTCTAATATCGGATTTATTTCCAGACAAGATTCACTCATCGCATCTGTCGTTTCATTAATCTAGTCGTTTCCTTCTTATCAATTCCGCCAATAGCCATTTTCCTGTAATTTCTCTGATCCAACATAAAATTTCTTTCATTGATGGGAACTTTTTTAGGTTTTAAACATGAACAAAATTTGAAAGAAGTGCATTTACAAGCAGCAACGTCGAAGAGTTTTTCTGATAACACTGAGAAAAATTTCAGTTTATTTTCATAGCTATCATTTCTTTTGTTTTTGGGGTATCTTTTTAAATGGAGATATTTTTCGAAATGTTGTTTTTGTAATTGAATAATTCGTTCTTTTGTTACGATTGGAATCGAAGCTTTGGTCCAAATATCGCATATTTTTTCAGAAACAATCGCAAATGTATCTGAATTTGATGGATCTTTTCCATTGTACTTCAATTTTAGATCGTGTTTTACGAATAAAATATATTTAATGACGTCCTTTATGGTTGGTAGCTGTCGATCGCCAAGTTCTTCGTAAGGTCCCAATATAGCACAAGTAGTTTCACTACGCCTCAAACTCATTATTTAATCCACTTTTAAAAATAAAACAATCGCAACTGCACTTTAACGACACAAGAAACTGAGTGGCTTTGAAGAAAACACTCCCTAGTTAAGGTAAGAAACACTTCGAATTATGTTGAAAATTGAGGGTATTTGCAGGTTGAAACCTAGCAAAGATTTAGTGATTGGGAACTTGTCAATGCATGCGAATTAAAATATTATGTTTACATTATACTTGAATGTAATAAAAAAGTTAATATTTTTGTATATTCAATTCAATTCAGCGAAATTAAAAAATGCGAAAAATTACAAAAAAAGGTAAAATATTCTAAAGTTTGAAGATCGGTAGAGACCTGAAGATATAATTTCACTTTTATTTAAAAATTATTTTTGGAATCTACAATTAATTACACAAATTTTAAGAGGTCTTGCGTTTAGAAAAACTAAAAAAAAATATTTCGGGACATCCTAATGGATACTGCTTCGACCATATGGGTTTGTCATCCTCAGTTCTAATTTCCGCTTTTATGTCTGTCCTGAAAGGCAAATCCATGTCAATGTTCTTATGTGTTTCCTTTATAATTCTAATAATATCCTCTCTCAATAGAGGAATATTAAAACCTTCACTTTCACCAATATATTTTTCATATTTCTTAGAAAATTTATTCCTCATTTTCAAATTTTCAACTTCAAAATTATTTAACATATTGCTGATCTTCAGCGGGCGCTTTAGAGTTTTCTTCCTCCAAAGTTAATTCTTTATTTGTTTTATGCTGGTATGACTCATCAGCTGGCGTCATAAGACAATTTTGTCCCATGATAACTTTTGTATTTCCAAAGCATTCCTTCTTTGAATTTTCATTTTTTTCTTTTATATTGCCGGTATTACCTTCGGCGGGCGCTTTAGGACTTCCGTGTCCCAAAGATTTTAATATCGTTCCCGATTTTCCTATACAACTATCCTCATTGTTACTTAAAAAACATAGTTTTTCTGAATATTCGTTCCCATAATTAATTAAC
Organism: Anastrepha obliqua; assembly: GCF_027943255.1. Lineage (NCBI taxonomy): Eukaryota > Metazoa > Arthropoda > Insecta > Diptera > Tephritidae > Anastrepha > Anastrepha obliqua. The sequence goes on along the minus strand of NW_026562182.1, from coordinate 999,834 downwards.
TCCTTTTCCATATCAATCTTAGCTCTAATCTTCTTCAAGAAATTAACTCCTATCAAGAAATCACTTTCTAAATTATCTATTTCATAAAATCTTTCCATACATCCCAATAGATGTACGTTATGAAACAAATCAATGACGGTCGAACCAGGAATAGTCCTTACCCTCTTCTTAATTGCTAATTCCTGTCCATTGCCATACACTCCCTTTCTAATATAACAACTAGTAGCACCGGTATCTATTAGTATCCTCATTACTTTTCCGGTTTGCAGATCTGTCCGGAATATGTAGGGCAGGTGGAAGTTTGACCTAAAAAATGATTTTCACTAATATTATTGATTCTCTGAGCCTTTGCAGGTGGTTGACCACTAAAGTTTGTATTATCATTTCTTTTTATCGGTGGATTAAACCTATTTCCAGAGAAAGCATTACCCTGTTGTGATCTTGCAAACATCCCTCGTTGCACCACAGGAGCATTACAAGATGAAGTATCCATGGGTTCTGGCTTTGAGAAATTTACATTTGTATTCTGTCTTACTTGTGGATATCTCAAATTATTTTGGAACACCATTTTTTGATCATCTCTAAAATTATTTTGATAATTTCCATTAACATTATTTCCCTGGTTTCGAGCTCTGGAAAAGTGCAATGCAAATTCTGATCGCATTTGATTTGATTGAAGCTCCTGAGCCTTAGCCAAAGCGTTTGGTAAATCGACTGGAGTGAATGTGAAAAGTATCTGGTTAAGTGGAGGACGTAAACCGGTAATAAATGTCCTCAAAGCAGTTTCACGATTCTTAATATTAAGTTGGTTTGTTATTTCTGAATTAGTACCATGCGTCATTATGGTCTTATTAATTACTAAAGTTAATTTACGGTTTACTTCATTATAATAATCTATTAGGGATTTTGATCCTTGTCTTGAAATACTCATCTCTTGATCAATTACATGAATTGGTCGTCTGTCAGCATATGCAAAGTTCAATCTAGCAAATATGGCCTCTAAATTCAATACAGCCCCATGATTAGTCAAAATATCGTTCGCATCTCCTACAATTTTATTTCTTAATATAGTTAGTGCGCCAAAGTATCTTCTGCTACCTTCAATATACAAACTCATAGAATTTTTTGCAGCCTCTCTCCAACTCACATATGATTTACCTGAAAAAACGGGCAAAGATCGAATTATATCCAAGCTTTCATTACACATTAATGCATCGTCAATAGTCTGAGTCCGATACTCAGTTACCTGAGAAGCTGTGGTCAGAGCCCTAATTTGGTTATTCAATTGACCTATTTCAATACGTAAGTTTACGGTGTGAGTAGCTATTAATCTAGCTATATCTTCCGCAGATAAATTATTCACTGCCATTCTTGCAAATCTAACTATTATATCGTCCAGTGTATAAAAATTTTTTCAAGGTCCTTTCCTTACCTTTTGCACTTATTCTCTTGATAAATCTTTCACTCAATTACACTTTTTCACTATCTTCTTATTTAAATGTGGGCACTTAGACTCTTTGTGATTATTGCCACAGTAACTGCAATAATACAGACGCACGTATTTAGGGGTACTTGAACTATTTCCCATTTACCTTATTTCTACGGGTTATTTTATTATGATAAATTAACTTACATTAATATACTCCTGATTCTGGTGTCGTCCTTTGCTGGCACTTAGATTCTTTGATTGTTGCTTTCTGTTTCTTTCACAGCTATTTCACTGCCGTTTCCTTTCTTACTGCTTTGTAGTCCTGTGAGAATTTTCTACTGCTTTGTGGTCCCGCGAGAATTTTCTACTGCTTTGTGGTCCAGCAAAAATTTTCTACTGCTTTAACTTTGTTTTTAAAAAAAATTTTCTCGAAAATTTATTTTTTCGCCCTATTCATGGGGTACTTTTTTTCAAAATATATTGTGTTATTTGTTTTTTCGCCCGATTCGTGGGGTACTTATTTTATTATCACCGACCGTATGCCCTCTCGCACGAGGTATTTGTTTACGGTTGATGCTCCTGGCAGGATCGCCAATTAAAGTTATAACGCGGGTGAGTGTTAAAAAAATAAAATACAACGATTGGTTGCAAAGTCAAACTTGAAGTGATTCTTTTATTCTTACGTTATTTCTTTTATAAAGAAAATTTGATGAAAAATCTTTAAAATGTATACTTGTTGGTTACGAAACAAATGGTTATAAGTTATGGGTGTTAGAGGAAAATAAGTTTGTTGTAGCCAGAGATGTAGTTGTAGATGAAATTAATATGACTAACACAGAGATTTTGGAAGTTGAAAGCCCTGAAAGTGGTTGGGGTATCCAGAATGATAGTATGGATCAGCAAAATGAATCACAGCATGAAAGTAATGAAAATATGAAAATTAATGTCCCGAATGAGAGTAGGGAAAATAGAATATTCCAGAATGAAAGTAAGGAAGATGAACAGGGTGACTTTCAAAATGATAATTTCCTGAAAGAAAGTAAGGAAGAAGATGAGCCTAAATCCCAGAATGAAAGTATGGAGAAAAATATTGAAGTGAGACGAAGTGATAGGCTGAGAGATAAACCACCAAAATCTTACAGATTTTTGGATTTGGATAGTTGCCTACTATACTCACAAATGTCTTTTTCTGATGTACCAAACAATTATGATGAGATAAAAGACAGGCAGGACAGATTAAAATGGGAAAAGGCAAGTAAAGCAGAACTAGATTCTCATATATTGAATGAAACATGGATTATAGTTGATAATCCGAAAAATAAAAATATTATTGATTGTAAGTGGGTTTTCACTTACAATCAAAAATGATGAAATGGGTAACGCTGTCGGATGCAAAGCTAGACTTGTTGCTCGCGGTTTTACACAAAAATATTTAACTGACTATGACTATGACTATGACTCCGGTAGCAAGAATATCAAGTTTTCGAATTATTCTGTCTTTATCGAATCAATTTGAATTGAAAGCTCATCATATGGATGTGAAAACGGCATTTTTAAATGGAAAATTGAAAGAGGAAATTTATATGAAAATTCCTCAAGGGTTACCATGCGAGGATGATAAAGTGTGTAAAATAAATAAATCAATTTATGGTCTTCAACAGGCAGCTAGATGTTGGTATGAAATGTTTGAAAAGACATTACAAGAAATTGGATTTGTTAGCTCAGAAGTAGATCACTGCATTTATATATTGGATAAATCTGAGGTAAAGAAGAATATTTATTTATTATTATGTGTCGATGATTTAGTCATAGTAACATACGACTTAGCAACAATGTCAAGGTTTAAAGATTATTTAATGGGTAAATTCAGAATGACTGATTTAGCTGAAATTAGACATTTTATCATATTGTATGTTTCCATATAACTTCTGTTTCTTGTTAATTTTGAGGAGGTGTGTTGAAGTCACTGTAACAAACATCGCTTCATTGTGATGGCACAACCTAATGAAAGTTGGGGAGAGTTACTGATCGCCATTCACTTGGGAGTGGCCAGGACGATTCTTCTACATATAGTTCAAGCAGCTCACAACGGGCGGGATTAGCCCACGTATCCTCTGGGTAGCTTCCGACACCCGTTCGGGAGTGAGCTAACGTGAGAAGGCGAAGCATTCCAGGATAGCTGGTTGTGCGCTCTGTTTGGGACCCGCCACTTAAAAACCTCCCCCAATGAAAACATGCACAAAGCCTCGGATGAGAACTTCCAACACTGATGACGACCCCTGCAAACGAAATAAGGAATATGATTTGAGGGCATGCACCTGGAATGTCTGGTCCCTTAATGGGGAAGGTGCCTCTGCCCTGCTGGTTGATGTCCTCGTGAGAGTAAAGGCTGACATCACTGCCATCCAAGAGATGCGATGGACGGGGCAAGGTAAGAAAACCATAGGACCTTGCGACGTTTACTACAGCTGCCATGTAAAAGAGCTCAAATTCGGTGTCGGATTTGTTGTGGGAGAGAGACTTCGTCGCCAAGTACTGTCGTTCACTCCGGTGGACGAGCGTCTCGCAATAATCCGCATCAAAGCGCGGTTTTTTAACATCTCGCTAATTTGCGCCCACGCCCCGACGGAAGAGAAGGACGATGCGACCAAAGATTCCTTCTATGAGCGCTTGGAACGTTCCTATGAGAGCTGCCCCCGCCACGACATAAAAATCGTGCTTGGCGACTTCAACGCCAGGGTGGGCAAGGAGGGAATTTTTGGTCCCACAGTCGGAAAATTCAGCCTGCACAACGAAACATCCGGTAACGGACAGAGGCTGATCGACTTCGCCAGGGCCCGAAACATGGTAGTCTGCAGCACCAGATTCCAGCATAAAAAGATACACCAAGCTCCTGGCTGTCTCCTGATCGAAAAACGCGAAACGAGATCGATCATGTTGTGATAGATGGAAGACACGCTTCTAGTGTATTAGATGTACGCACGATCCGAGGACCCAACATCGACTCGGATCATTACCTTGTTGCAGCCAAGCTGCGCACCCGCCTCTGTGCAGCAAACAACGTACATCTACCTAAGCAAAGAATGTTCGACATCGAAAAGCTGCAATCACAACAGACAGCTAGAAGATTCGCCACTCGACTCTCACTCCTGCTCTCGGAGACCACTGCCCAACAAACCGGCATGCGCGAGCAATGGAGCAACATTTCTCGTTCTCTACGTACCGCCGCCGAAGAAGAAATCGGATTCCGGCGAGCCCGAAAAAACAATTGGTACGACGAGGAGTGTCATGCTGCCGCAGAAAGAGAGGATGCCGCCTATAGAGCCACGCTGCGATCGGGCGCAACGCGAGCCATGTGGGATCGCTACAGAGAGCTGAAAAAGGAAGAGAGACATATTATCCGACAGAAGAAACGAGAGGCCGAAATACGTGAGTGCGAGGAGCTTGAGATGCTGGCCAATAGGAACAACGCCAGAAAATTTTACCAGAAAGTTCGGCGGCCTACAGAAGGTTTTAAGACCGGGGCGTTGTCCTGTAAGAACAAAGACAGTGATCTGGTGACTGACGTACAGAGCAATCTTAAATTATGGAGGGAACACTTCTCGAACCTGTTAAACAGTGACAGCTGCGCATGTCATAGAGAATGTGAAGATCCCGATACCACAAGCGTTGACGACGGAATTGTCGTTCCGCTACCCGATCCTGACGAGGTGAGAATAGCAATATCATGGCTAAAGAGCAACAAAGCCGCGGGCGCCGACGGACTGCCGGCTGAGCTATTCAAACATGGCGGCGAGGATCTGGTAAGGTGCATGCATCAGCTTCTACGCAAAATATGGTCGGATGAAAGCTATTTAAGTGTGCTCTGCCCAATCCATAAGAAGGGCCATCCTGCAATTTGTACCAATTACCGCGGGATTAGTCTTCTAAATATCGCCTATAAGGTTCTAGCGAGCGTATTGTGTGAAAGGCTGAAGCGCACCGTCAACCAACTGATTGGACTTTATCAGTGTGGCTTCAGACCTGGAAAGTCTACCATCGACCAAATATTCACAATACGCCAAATCTTGGAAAAGACCCACGAAAGCAGAATCGACACACACCATCTTTTCGTCGACTTCAAAGCTGCATTCGACAGTACGAAAAGGAGTTACCTGTATGCCGCTATGTGTGAATTTGGTATCCTCGCAAAACTAACACGGCTATGTAAGATGACGTTGCTCAACACCAGCAGCGCCGTCAGAATTGGGAAGACCTCTCCGAGCCGTTTGATACCAAACGAGGTTTCAGACAGGGCGACTCGCTGTCGTGTGACTTCTTTAACCTGATGTTGGAGAGCATCGTACGAGCCGCAGAACTTAATCACTCAGGCACAATTTTTTATAAGAGCGTACAATTGCTGGCATATGCCGATGATATTAACATCATCGGCCTTAACAACCGCGCTGTTAGTTCTGCCTTCTCCAAACTGGATAAAGAGGCAAAGCGAATGGGTTTGGTGGTGAACGAGGACAAAACGAAGTACCTCCTGTCATCAAACAAACAGTCAGCGCACTCGCGTATCGGCACCCATGTCACTGTTGACAGTTATAGTTTTGAGGTTGTAAAAGACTTCGTGTATTTAGGAACCACCATTAACACCGATAACAATGTCAGCCTTGAAATCCAACGTAGAAACTCTCTTGCCAACAAGTGCTACTTTGGACTAAGTAGGCAATTGAGCAGTAAAGTCCTCTCTCGACGAACAAAACTAACACTCTACAAGACTCTCATCATGCCCGTCCTAACGTATGGCGCAGAAGCTTGGACGATGACAACATCCGATGAAGCGACGCTTGGAGTGTTCGAGAGAAAGATTCTGCGTAAGATTTTTGGACCTTTGCACGTAAACGATGGAACGATGAGCTGTATGAGCTTTACGACGACATAGACATAGCGCAGCGAATAAAGATCCAGCGGCTACGTTGGCTGGGTCATGTCGTCCGAATGGATACAAACGCTCCGGCTTTGAAAGTATTCGATGCGGTACCAGCTGGTTGGAAGGATCAGGTGGAGAAGGACTTGGCTTCACTTGGTGTGTCCAATTGGCGCCGGTTAGCACGAGAAAGAAACGACTGGCGCGCTTTGTTAATCTCGGCCAAAATCGCGTAAGCGGTTATCGCGCCAATTAAGAAAAAGAAGAAGAAGGCTTTGATTTTATTACATAAATACCTAATTCCTAAGACTCTTTATGTATACATAAATATGAATTATAGCTGGACTTATGTTCTTATTTCTTTGTCTTGAATTTGATTTTTTCGGTTAAGACGCGTTCAATTTGTATATGATTTTCTGCGGTGACGGGTCGTAAAAGAAGAAAAGAATTGAAATAAATAATTGAAGAATTATAAAAACGAGGTGTTTTTTTATTTAAGAATTGGAAGCGGTTACATTTAGTTAAATATTTTAACAATTCTCAATATCCTTCTGCTTCCCGATCGCTTTGGTAAGTATGTCGTGTTTCTCTCGTATATAATGCAGAGAACGTTAAATATAGAGAATTCTCACGAGCTACGAATAGTGTGAATTGTCAAAAATGAAGTGAAACCGCGAACACTATTTCACCTCGCTTAACTCGACAGCGGGGAAGTTCTTAACAGAGCTGATTACAGTGAATTATGTACAAGTACATTGGCTCTGCTCAGTTTTTGGTTTCTGTATGAAATCAAATTGACGAATGCCGACGGCATTTTGCAAGGCATTTTTGCTTGTGCATTTTTATGTTCCCTTGGTAAACGAAAATTTATTCAATTTGTATTTTCAAACAAAGGTGATGAAGAAAAAATGATTGAATTTATTATATGCGCCAAATAAAATCAAAGTAACTTTAATATTTTGATTTAATTTTAAAAAATACATTATAAAACGACCTCTCACATTTTGGTATGTGCGTTTTAGTAAATTTAAAACTAAACAAATTTGATGAAAATTTTTACTAATTTTTTGAGTCGAAATTAATTCATAGCATACAAGTGTTTTGGTATATCGACATTTTATTGCGACATTTTATTGCGAAAACCCATTTACAGCCGATAACATATTTATGAGCTGGTCGATCCACCAAGTCCCATGTTGCGTTCCGCACAAACGATTCATACTCTACTCTCAATGCCTCTTTCCACCTGTCAGCATCTTTAGAGTTTAGCGCCTCACTGACCGTGCTCGGATTTTCAATAACAGAGTTCAGCATCTCCGGACCAGCCTCTGTACAATAGACTTTTCTAGGCCTTCCTGCACCTCCTGTACGCACCATTTTTGGCCTTCCTCGCTTCCTATTGTTATTGTTTACAGAAACAGCCTCCTCGTAGTCAGACTCAGTCTCAGCTCTTTCATGTTCTTCACGCTCGCTGCCTTCGCCTTCACGCTCGTCACGTCTGTCTTCGCTTACTAACGCTTCTTCAGCGCTACTTGGTTTTGCTTGAAGTTCAATAAAAAATGGTTCTTCATTGACATCACTGTCCCTTAAATTTAATTCAAATGAATTTTCAAAAAATATAACATCACGTGCAATTGTGATTTGATTCGTTTGTGAGTTAATTAATCGATAACCTTTCGTAGTTGGGTGATAGCCAACAAACTTTAACTTAACCCCTTTCGGCAAAAACTTACTACCGCGTGGTCTTGGCCCCTTTTGTAGAACCACTGCATCACAACCAAACGTACGTAGATGTGTAACCGATGGTTTCCGCCCATGCCATTTCTCGTAAGGTGTAACTGCACCTAAAACTTTTGTAGGACACCTGTTTCTAATATAATATATACCGCCGTGCTTACCGCTTCAGCCCACAATGATTGTGGCATTTTAGAAGAGCTTAATAAGCATCGCGCCATTTCCACCAAAATTCTGTTGGCTCTTTCAGCCACACCGTTTTGCTGAGGGCTGTACGGCACAGTGGTTTGATGCCGAATGCCTTTTGCTCGTAACCAATTTTCAAACTGAGAGTTGACGAATTCTCTCCCATTGTCACTACGAATCGTTTTTATTTTGCGGCCAGTCTGCTTCACCCATAGGCCCGCATAAGTGCGTATGTACAAGTTCCAATACACTTTTTGTGTAAACGCCGCTATAGCTCACATAAGGCTTACTATGGATTTTGCATACCGCGCACGTAAAGCATTCAATGTTTTTTGAAATTTTAAAGTTCAAACCATTTACCATATTCATTTTTGAAAGTTTATTTAAATCATTTGTATTTATGTGGCCAAACCGCTTATGCCAATCACTCGCGTCATCACTAACCCCATTTACACAGTCCGCACTTTTGTTCACTAAAACGTTAGCAACATATATGCCATTTTCCAATGCACCAACAAGAATTGTTTTTTTATTTTTGTTTTGCATTATGGCATTATTTTCTGTAAATTTGATGACATTTCCACTCTCCGCAGTTTTAGCGATGGAAAAAAAATTGGAATGTAGATCAGGTACATACCAAACGTCTCTCAAATTAACAGTTGTGTACTTTGTTTTGAGATTAACCGTGCCCCTTCCGCGTGCATAAATGCAAGCACCTGAAGCTAAAACTATTCTATGTTTAACACAAACAAGAGAACTAAACAATTTAGCATTTTTGCACATGTGAGACGTTGCGCCACTGTCGATTATAAAAGTCTCGCTCAAACTCTCCTCTTTCTCTACTAATGACCAAGCTTTATCATCTACGAGTGAATTCTTTGAAGAGTGCACTGAGAACGTATATGACCTCTCCGTCCACACTTAAAGCACTTTATATTGTTGTTGTACCTGCTGGAAGTTGTGCTTTCGTTCGCTCTTCCATTTTCCTTTTGTCTTCTTCTGCTGCTGTTACCGCTGCCAGCGCCTCTGCCGCTACAGACACCATCATCACTCCTTAATTAAAAAATCAAAAAAGTTTGTTTTGATGTGGAATCAGCCGTATCAGGTGTACAAAAATGTTGATGACTTTTCCGAATGCGACTTGAAGCGATTGACGACAAAAAGGCAAGATAACGGCAACTTTTCAAGTGGGACCCTTCTTTGTGACTACGCAAAGCATGCACAATTCTTCCTAAAAAGGGAATAGATGTGAGTACCAACACCATCGAACGTTGACTGAAAGAGGCAAACATATCCTACCATCCCACATCATTAAAACCTCTGCTCTCAGAACAACACATTGAGAACAACAAAACAAAAAAATGGCGTCATAGTTTGGGACTGACCTTCATAGTCCCCAGACGACAAACCCCTTGAAAATATGAGGGGAACTATGAAACCGCATCTTGCCGGAAAGCCAGTTCAGGATTTAAAGCAACTCGTGTGTCAAGTTCGCAAAATCTAGTTTGTCGACGAGCTACGCCGAAAATCAAGTTCATAGCATGAAGAAGATGCCAGGCTATACTCGACAACGATAAAGACTACACGTCTTATTGAGTAATTCCGACTAGTAGTTTTGTACACGAAATTGAACTTTTTTTTCAAATTTGAAAAAGTCGAGCTAAGGAGCACCAGGAGATTTGGTGGCTCCTAAAACACTCAGGCTAAAAAGCCCATTGTATTTAAAGCTCTGAAAAAGGGGTATATAGTCAAGGAGGGAAGGAGGAAAGTATCACAGAAAGAGATAGGAAAGAATAGGGACAGAGATAGAGATAGTTAATCCTGTGAGAATTTTCCAGATTCTTTGGCAAATCTGTAAATATCCTTCAGTTTTAGAGAACGAATATTACTCAATCTCATGACATAGGAACTCAATACTCGTACCCGTGCTCAAGCAAAGGCAGGACACTCACAGAGAAAGTGCTCGGTGCTATCCGCTTCCTTCAAGCAGGACAGGCATAATGGGTCCTCGATGATTACAATGGTGGTCATATGCTGACCCCATGGGTTGTGTCCTGTAATGATACCGACCATCAACCGAATATCTTTCCTTCTAAGTTTTAGTAGAAAGTTTGACCGTTTTCTGTTCGGACTTGTCACAAAACACTTTCCAGTTCAGCAGCGTTCTAGACCGGACCATCGCTCTATATGTAGATTGCCTACATAATTGCTGTTCCAATTCATGATTCCTGCGGAACTGATTCCGATTATTGGCTCTGGCCCCTGTGAGGGCTCCGCTGATCCACGATTGGCCAATTCATCGGCAATTTCGTTTCCTTGAACACTGGAGTGTCCCGGAACCCATATAAGTACAAGCCCGTTTTCTCTTGCGACAGAATTAAGTTTCCTCTTACATTCTTGAACAATCTTTGAGGTTTGCTTCGCGTTCTCCAGGGCCTTCAGTGCAGTCTAACTGTCACTGAAAACTCCAATATGTTACCCGCTCCATCTCCTCTCGGTTACCCGTTCGGCTACTTTCAGGATGGCAAAAACTTCTGTTTGGAAAACAGTTACCTATTTCATTCTTGGACGCGACGGTAAAGAATATATCCGTCAAACCTCCCTGCATGCATTCTGGGTTGCTCCATTGCGTGAGATCAAATTTCCTTCCAAATGAAACTGTGGGTATCAGGCCGTCTTTAGGTGCCAGAAACAGATCCTTTTCAGGGCCTCAATCAGCCTGTCTCCTCCTCTTTAAGCATTGCTGGATATATTCCGTCAGGTCCAGGGGACTTAAAGTTCTCAAAGGACGACAAGGACAACCTTATCGATTCCTTTGTCACTATCCGACTAGCAATATACTAGCTGTACCTAGAGGTTCCACCGTTGCTACCGATATTGTTCATGCCACTCTCTACTTCAGAGAGAGTTCTACTACCCGGAAAATGGGTTTCGAAATGGGTACATACTTTCATGTAAAAAAAGTTTAAATATACGTATATCTTTTATACTTCATGAATAATCGCGGCTCGTTTTTTGTGACACAGACTGTATATTGCACATTTCACAGCAAATCTTCTTCTTGATTGGCACGATAACTGCTTTCTCGTGCTGACCGGCGTCAGTTGGACACACCAAGTGAAGTCAAGTCCTTCTCCACCTGATCTTTCCAACGGAAAGGAGGCCTTCCTCTTCCTCTACTACCACCACATCGAATACTTTCAAAGCTGGGGCGTTTGTATCCTTTTGGATGACATGATCCAGGCAGCGTAGCCGCTGGATCTTTATTCGCTGCATTATGTCTACATATGTTGTCGTAAAGCTCATCATTTCATCACCTGCAATACTCGCAGTCGCCAACGTACAAAGGTCTCAAAATCTTCCGCAGAATCTTTCTCTCTAACACTCCAAGCATCGCTTCAGCGGATGTTGGGATCGTCCACGCTTCTGTGCCTGACGTTAGGACGAGTATGATGAGAGCCTTGTAGAGTGTTAGTTTTGTTCGTCGAGGGAGGACTTTACTGCTCAATTGGCTACTTAGTCAAAACTACCACGTGTTGGCAAGAGAGATTCTATGTTGGATTTCCAAGCTGACATTGCTGTCCGTATTAATACTGGTTCCTAAGTAAACGAAGTTTTTACAACCTCGAAATCATAACTGTCAATACTGACGTGGGTGCCGATACGCTAGTGGGCCGATTGTTTGTTTGATGAAAGGAGGGTACTTCGTTTTGTCCTCGTACACCTCCAGACCCATTCTCTTTGCGCTTAATCCAGTTTGGAGAAGGCAGAATTAACAGCGCGATTGTTAAGGCCGATGATGTCAGTATCATCGGTATACGCAAACAATTGTACGCTCTTTTAAAAAATTGTGCCTGAGCGATTAAGGTCTGCGGCTCGTACGATCCTATCCAATATCAGGTTAAACAAGTCACAAGGCTCGGAGAGGTCTTTTCCAATTCTGACGGCGCTGCTAGTATTGAGCAACGTCATCTTGCTCAGTCTTGAAGTCGACGAAAATATGGTGTGTGTCGATTCTCCTTTCATGGGTATTTTCCAAGACATGGTGAATTGTGTATATCTTGTCGATGGGGGACTTTCCAAGTCTAAAGCCACACTGATAAGGTCCAACCAGTTGGTTGATGGTGGGCTTCAATCTTGCACACAATACGCTCGCTGGAACCTTATAGGCGATATTTACAAGACTGATCCTACGAGAATTTGCACAGATTGCAGGATTATCCTTCTTGTGGATTCGGCAGAGGGGCTTGCACCTTACCAGCTCCTCACCGCCATGTTTGAATAGCTCAGCCGGTATTTCGTCGGCGCCCATGGCTTTGTTCTTTAGCCGCATTTCTCTACTCTCACTTTGTCAGGGTCAGGTAGCGGAACGACAGTTCCGTCGTCAGCGATTGGGGCATCCACAACTGTCACTATTTAACAAGTTCGAGAAGTATTCCCTCTATAATTTAAGAATGCTCTGTATGTCAGTCACCACATCGCCGTCTTTGTTCTTACAGGAAAACGCCTCGGTCTGAAAACCTTCTGTAAGCCGCCGAACTTTCTGGTAGAATTTTCGGGCGTTGTTCCTATTGGCCAGGATCCCAAGCTCCTCGCACTCACGTATTTCGGCTTATCGTTTTTTCTTTTTGATAATTCGTCTCGCTTCCTTTTTTAACTCTCAATAGCGATCCCAGATTGTTGCGCCTGATCGCGTGACTCTATAGGGAGCATCTTTTTCTTTCCGTGGTAGCTGAAGGAGAGCAAACTGTCAAAGTTTATACCCAAAATTTTAGGATTGTTAACAGTAGGAATTGGTGTGTCATTGAGTTTTACCTTGAGGTGCAGTTTGACCTCCTTTGTTCAGGTGGTGAAGAGGGTTGTCGTGGACTTTGTGAGGAAAAGTTGGGAATTCCTCGAGTGAAAAAGCGAGAAAGGCAAGTGAGGTGGTCGTTCACTTTGACGCACAGGCCATCAATTTCATTGGCGACGCTATTATTGCGCAGTCGTATTGTCCCTATGGTGACTGGGCGACTTTCGATACATAGAAGTTGAACTGCAACGACGGAACACCTTGTTTTATCTACCTCTGTTTAGAGATTTGGTCTAGAAAGATTACTGATGCGTGTCGACCACTCAGATAGTTAGAGGACCACCTCTTCAGTAATAGCGTGGAATGGCTAACAGTATCGAAAGCCTTCTTCAATTCCAACGCTACTGGCACAGTCCTCTCGCAGGGGCGGTTTTGGTTAAGCCCGCGGTTTATCTGGATGTTTATAACTATGCTGGTGTGTGACTGAGATCAGGTGTTTCGTGTAGAGTGGGAGTAGAAAGTCTTCCAGAGTCTTCACTACTGGTGAAAAGAGAGTTATCGGCCGATATGATTCCCTTGGTTGGTGGGTTTCCCAGGTTTCAGTAGTGGGACCACTCTCCCTACTTTCCCCTTGTCAGGAGTACTGAGAGTGGACATTGACAGATTGAAAACCATTGAGAGATATCCTGCTCCCATTGGACCCAGGTTTTTCAGCACCAGCATGTGAAGTCCGTCAGGGTCTGTTTAGACCACACCCTTATAACTAATAAATGTTTAGCCACCCTAATGGTAACTGCGCCTAGTGTTCCGACTGTTGCAAACCACCGTATCTAGTCGCTGCAACGTGAAATCCGTTAACCTTGGCATTTCCCCGCCGAACAGTTAAAACGTTTACCGTGTTAAACGGTGTTCCGCGAGGTAACTTTAGCTTCAATTTTTAATTTAACTTTAACTGCGATTTCTTAAATCTTACCATCAGGACGTGTCAGCCGACTCAGCGACCGTGGAGGCCCCACATTTTAAGCCGCTTATAGTGTCGCCCTCCGATGATAACATGGTCCTTCGAGCCGGATATTGACAATTCAAATTAATCAGCAATTTTTTCAAGGAAAACAAATACAAACCAGCACCAAGCACCAAGCATCAAACGAAACAAAAGGCATCTATAAAAAACGATCCGTTCCAACTTACACAAAAAGGTACGTGGAACTATTGCACACATTTTTTATTATTATTTTTTTTGGAAACTTATATTCGTAGAGTCGACGCCGTGACGGAGTTCGAAGCCGACTTTAATGGCACTCCGTCAAGTGATCATTCAAAATTTTCACTACGGATCCAACAGGAAGAGTTGAAAGCAATGTGGGAAAAGGCCAAAGCAGCTTACGACAACTTGCTTTCAACATAAACTCTTTCTCCTAAGGATCTTGCCGCGACAAAGAAAAAGAACTAAATGTGTTACCACACATATTTGCGCGGCATGTCGACGATGGCTGACCTCTCTGCGAGGCTGGAAAAGGCAGACCGGGAGGGCGGAGAATTAGCAGTGCGAGAACACAACATTCACCTTCCACCGTGCGATACAGAGGTATTCAAAGGTGATTACGTATCTTGGCCAACATTCCGCGATATGTTCACGGCCATTTACATTTTGAATAAGCGCCTTACCCCGGTCGAAAAGCTGTTCCACCTCAACCAGAAAACGCAGGGTGAAGCCAGAGACATCGTGAGGAAGTGCCCGCTCACTAATAACGGGTTTTCTACGGCGTGGAGAAATCTTTGCGAGAGATACGAAAATAAACGGAATCTGGTGAATACGCAGCTAAAAATCCTTTTTAACCTGCAGGCAATCGAAACTGAATGTGGCAGTTCGATTAAAAAACTGCAGAGATATTAATAATTGCATCTCATCTCTACAGAATCACCAGATTGACATATCAAACTGGGATGCAATTATCACCTACTTATGCTCCACGAAATTGCCAGAAAGTACTATATCGCTTTAAGAACAAACGATAGAGATTTCTGTCCAATAGGTTTAAAACCCTTGAAACAGTTTCAAGCTTAAGAGGGATTAAAGTCTATAAAGCGCCCAAGGCGCAAAGTTTACAACAACGATCAGCGGAAACTACACCGAAAAAGATGGACAGCTTTCAGGTAAGTGTCTCAAAAAATATATGCAAACTATGTGTAAATGATGACCACAAATTGCAAAGTTGCCCAAAGTTTCGCAAGTTAACGGTCACCGATAGAATCGCGTGCGTCAAGAGCAATAACTGTTGCTTGAACTGCTTATCGTAGGGACATACGGGGTCAAGAAGCACGAGCTCATATAATTGCAGCACGTGTCTCTCAAGACACAACACGCTCCTTCACATTCCAGCAGTTCAACTAAAAGCAGCAGCTCTTATGGAAACCAGAGATCCCGCTGATGACCTGCCCTCAACATCCAAGGAGGCCCAAAAACGGCACGATTCCAATAGGCCAAGGGATAGCAGAATACATAATTTTAAATCATGCTATTCCAATACGGACAAAGGGGTTTTACTAAGAACAGCCATGGTAAACATATTTCACAATAATGAAAGTTTTGCAGCTCGAGCTTTGATCGATTCTGGTTCTGAGTGTTCGTTCATCACTGAACGACTCAAACGTATAATCAATCTGCCATCTAAACGCTTGCATGCCCAAGTCTCGGGCATCAACAATACAATATCTGCGCAGGTAAGACAAGCGTGCTCAATACAACTGCGGTCGCCTATCGACCCTTTTGTAAAAATAGACACAATTGCGCTAGTTTTGCCACAATTAACTGGAAAACTGCCAACTTGCCTAGTAAGCGCAATAACAAGGCAAGCATTTCCAGATCTCACTTTGGCGGATAAGAGGTTCTTCGTCAATGAACCATCGGACCTTGGCCTTGGCGGAGACATTTATCCCCAAATTATTTTAAGCGGCTTGAAGAAAAATGTACTAAGTACACTTCTTGCCCAAGAGAGTGTATTCGGGTGGATACTAACTGGTGGAGCCGAAACAGTTAGTCCACTAAACAAGATAGTTTCTTTTTTCAGCGGAGTTACACTGGACAAACAACTAGCTGCCTTTTGGGAATTGGAAGACATCCCAAGAAAAGAAAGGCAGACTGAAAATGACGTGTATTGCGAGGAGTTATATCGGACCCCTACGAAGCGCAACCAAGATGGAAAGTATGTCGTTACGTTGCCCTTCAAACAGGATCTTCCATCTAGCATCAAGCTGGGACCATGACTCAAGAACGCTTGCTCTCAATTCTTCCGGAATGAGACGCGTGCCCCGAAAAATCCGTCCCTGCAGAAGGAATATACTAGAGTGGTGGCAGAATATGAAACGCTAGGTCATATGGACAAAATTACAACCAACTTACCTGCAGATGCAACTGACCATTATTTTTTACCTCATCATTCCGTCATGAAGGAAGAGAGCACCTCCACCAAAGTGCGCGTGGTATTTAACGCGTCATGCCCGACTGCCAATGGAATGAGCCTCAACGACGTCCTTCTTCCAGGTCCGGTATTGCAAGCAGATATGACTGTCCTAATCCTCCGTTGGTGATTATATAAGTATGTCTTCAATAGCGATATCGAGAAAATGTACCGCCAGATAATGGTAAGAAACACACTTACCCGAGAGACCCAATTAGTCTATGCGAATTAAAGACTGTTACTTTCGGCTTAAATTGTGCTCCTTATCATGCAATAAGGACATTACTTCAATTACCTGATGATGTTGAAAACTCCTTTCCAACAACATCAAACATACTTCGAAAATGCATGTATGTTGACGACGTTCTTGCCGGGGGACATAACATCGACTCTGCGATAACAGCGAGAGTTGAAATTATGCAAGTTTTGCACTCCGCTAGATTTCCATTGCGAAAGTGGACTTCCAACTGCAACAAAATTCTAAAGGGCATCCCTTTTTAGATTTCAAAGATACTAGTTCGGTGCTTGGCGACTTCAACGCCAGGGTGGGCAAGGAGGGAATTTGTGGTCCCACAGTCGGAAAATTCAGCCTGCACAACGAAACATCCGGTAACGGACAGCGGCTGATCGACTTCGCCGGGGCCCGAAACATGGTAGTCTGCAGCACCAGATTCCAGCATAAAAAAATCCACCAAGCTACCTGGCTGTCTCCTGATCGAAAAACGCGAAACCAGATCGATCATGTTGTGATAGATGGAAGACACGCTTCTAGTGTATTAGATGTACGCACGATCCGAGGACCCAACATCGACTCGGATCATTACCTTGTTGCAGCCAAACTGCGCACCCGCCTCTGTGCAGCAAAAAACGTACATCTACCTACGCAAAGAATGTTCGACATCGAAAAGCTGCAATCACAACAGACAGCTAGAAGATTCGCCACTCGACTCTCACTCCTGCTCTCGAAGAGCACTGCCCAACAAGCCGACATGCGCGAGCAATGGAGCAACATTTCTCGTTCTCTACGTACCGCCGCCGAAGAAGAAATCGGATTCCGGCGAGCCCGAAAAAACAATTTGTACGACGAGGAATGTTATGCTGCCGCAGAAAGAAAGGATGCCGCCCATAGAGCCACGCTGCGATCGGGCGCAACGCGAGCCATGTGGGATCGCTACAGAGAGCTGAAAAAGAAAGAGAGACGTATTATCCGACAGAAGAAACGAGAGACCGAAATGCGTGAGTGCGAGGAGCTTGAGATGCTGGCCAATAGGAACAACGACCGAAAATTCTACCAGAAAGTTCGGCGGCTTACAGAAGGTTTCAAGACCGGGGCGTTCTCCTGTAAGAACTAAGACGGCGATCTGGTGACTGACGTACAGAACAATCTTAAATTATGGAGGGAACACTTCTCGAACCTATCAAACAGTGACAGCTACGCATGTCATAGAGAATGTGAAGATCCCGATACCCCAAGCGTTGACGACGGAATTGTCGTTCCGCTACCCGATCCTGACGAGGTGAGAATAGCAATATCATGGCTAAAGAACAACAAAGCCGCGGGCGCCGACGGACTGCCGGCTGAGCTATTCAAACATGGCGGCGAGGATCTGGTAAGGTGCATGCATCAGCTTCTATGCAAAATATGGTCGGATGAAAGCAATTTAAGTGTGCTCTGCCCAATCCATAAGAAAGGCGATCCTGCAATTTGTGCCAATTATCGCGGGATTAGTCTTCTAAATATCGCCTATAAGGTTCTAGCGAGCGTATTGTGTGAAAGGCTGAAGCCCACCGTCAACCAACTGATTGGACCTTATCAGTGTGGCTTCAGACCTGTAAAGTCTACCATCGACCAAATATTTACAATACGCCGTAAAACTAATACGGCTATGTAAGATGACGTTGCTCAACACCAGCAGCGCCGTCAGAATTGCGAAGGACCTCTCCGAGCCGTTTGATACCAAACGAGGTTTCAGACAGGGTGACTCGCTGTCGTGTGACTTCTTTAACCTGATGCTCGAGAGCATCGTACGAGCCGCAGAACTTAATCCCTAAGGGACAAAATATATATGCCGATGATATTGACATTATCGGCCTTAACAACCGCGCTGTTAGTTCTGCCTTCTCCAAACTGGATAAAGAGGCAAAGCGAATGGGTCTGGTGGTGAACGAGGACAAAACGAAGTACCTCCTGTCTTCAAACAAACAGTCGGCGCACTCGCGTATCGGCACCCATGTCACTGTTGACAGTTATAATTTTGAGGTTGTAAAAGACTTCGTTTATTTAGGAACGAGCATTAACACCGATAACAATGTCAGCCTTGAAATCCAACATAAAATCTCTCTTGCCAACAACTGCTACTTTGGACTAAGTAGGCAACTGAGCAGTAAAGTCCTCTCTCGACGAACGAAACTAACACTCTACAAGACTCTCATCATGCCCGTCCTAACGTATGGCGCAGAAGCTTGGACGAGTGGAATGTTTAAAAGAAAGATTCTGCGCAAGATTTTTGGACCTTTGCACGTTGGCACCGGCGAATATCGCAGGTAATGGAACGATGAGCTGTATGAGCTTTACGACGACATAGACATAGCGCAGCGAATAAAGATTCAGTGGCTACGCTGGCTGGGTCATGTTGTCCGAATGGATACAAACGCTCCGGCTTTGAAAGTATTCGATGCGGTACCAGCTGGTGGTAGCAGAGGAAGAGGAAGGCCTCCTCTGCGTTGGAAAGATCAGGTGGAGAAGGACTTGGCTTCACTTGGTGTGTCCAACTGACGCCGGTTAGCACGATAAAGAAACGACTGGCGCGCTTTGTTAAACTCGGCCAAAATCGCGTAAGCGGTTATCGCGCCAATTAAGAAGAAGAAGAAGTAAATGAAACTAAGAAAACCTATTTTTTGTCCATTTCATAACAACTTTAATTTTCTACAACAAACTTCAGGTAAGGAATTACTAAAATAATGGGAAATCAAAACTGTGAATCCAAAACTTTGGAATTTACGCGTTAATCTTTCTATAACGTTGAAAGATACTATTGTTTGCCTATAACATTATCTTTTACAATTCATTTTCCGTCGATAATAATTTCCATCGCTCCTTAAGAGGTTTCTTCTGAGTGACGTGGAAGTAGAACCAGTTTGACTAGTGGTCTAATCACCTGCGTACTTTGTGTAATGATGTCCACTACGCGTACTTGATTGTCGGGTCCAGGATGTAGTTTTACCACTCGTCCCATTCTCCATTCGTTTGGTGTTAGCTTGTCTTCCTTATTGACGACAAGGTCCCCTAACTTGATGTTAGGTTTTTGATATTTCCACTTCGAGCGTTTTTGTAATTCGATGAGGAATTCCCTTTTCCATCGTCTGCAAATGGTTTGATGGAGGGCCTTCAATTTCTGTCACCGATTCACAATTGAAGCTGGATTTTCGCTGGTTTCTATTTCTGGCGGAGCTAGGAGATGTCCGCCAACCAGAAAGTGACCAAGTGTGGGAGGCTCTAGATCGGATGGCTCATTGGAAGAGGGACTTAAGGGTCGCGAATTGAGACAGGACTCAATTCGGCATAAAAGGGTGTTAAACTCCTCAAGAGTATATTTCAGACCAGAGGCAATCTTTTTGAAGTGGGCTTTGAAGCTTCTCACACCTGCTTTCCACAGTCCGCCCATATGAGGGGCTGCTGCAGGTATGAAGTGCCATGTTAATGCCTGGTGGGCATATTTTGAAAGCGTGTTATTGCGTGCATCCGCAATAAACGCTTTAAATTCTGATCGTAAAGATCGTGAAGCTCCTACAAAGTTGGTACCATTGTCGGAGTAAAATTTTTTTGGACATCCTCGTCTAGCAACGAATCTCGAGAAGGCTGCTAGAAAGGATGGGGTACTTAGGTCATTGGTGGCCTCTAAATGGATGGCTTTGGTGGCGAAACAAATAAATAGACAGACGTAGCTTTTGGAAATGCGACATCCTCTGCCGCGGAAGCTTTTGATGTCAAATGGACCTGCGAAATCTATACCTGTATTAGTGAAAGCTCGCGAAAAGGTGGTGCGTACCTGAGGAAGGATTCCCATGAGTTGGGTTTGCGATCGTTTTTTATAGATCGTGCAGATCTTACAATTATGGATGATGGATCGAATCACTTTTTTAACTCGCGGAATCCAGTACTGTGTTCGAATTAAACGCAACATCAGCTGATTTTCGCCATGCAGTGATATTTCGTGAATGAATTTAGTTATAAGGCGTCATAAGCTGCTATTATATGGAAGGATGATAGGATGACGTTTGTTATATGATAAGTTGAGAGATGCGCCCAGACGACCGCCTGCCCGCATGATGTCATCTTTGTCGAGGAATGGATTGAGGGGCAGTATCTCACTTTTTGTGTCAATTGTTTTCTTTTGTTTCAATTTCGCGTATTAATCACCGTAATATTGCTTTTCACTGTTTCTGATTAACCCTTAACTGGTCCGGCGTCGTCTGAGAGACTACGTCATATAAACAAATCCTGTTTATTTGCTACTGGAACCACCTACATATGGGTCGCTCCGCCTATTCCTTCCCCTATTGGTCATTAAAAAATAGTCACATTTCTGTCGATTTTGTTCAGTTATACTCTAAGTTAGGAACGATTATATTTGCGCGGTAGTCTGTCAGACTACGCCGGACCCTTTACGTTACTTTAGTGCGTGTTTCAAATATAGTGAGTTATGGCTGGGCCATCTAAACGGGTGCGTTTGGGCGATTGTGATTATGAAGAAACTCTCTCTAAGTGGAATAACGAAGACACTGATAGTGATAGCGATATAGACGATGTGTCAGACGACTATAATATTGAGTCAGAGCATGCCACTAACTCGGAATTATCTGAATATGAGGAGGACAATGACAGTGATGAAGTGGACTCAACGGAAAGTGAAAAGAAATATATATATGGCAAAAATCGGTATAGGTGGTGTACTTCAGAAGTTCATCCATCATCTAAAGTCCGAAAACACAACATTGTGATGAAAGTTCCCATTCTGAAATCAAAGGCAAGGATGCTTGGTGAGTCTGCAGATCCGCTAGCTATTTGGGGCTTACTTTTTAGTGACAATATATTTGAACATATTATGCAGTGCACTAACAAAAAGCTAAATTCGGTGAGTGAAAAATATTCTGCTGTTTCAAAACACCACCTATTTGCAACAGATGGAACTGGAAGGGACATATTCAGAGCAGTTCTCAGTAAGAAAAGATTTGCTGTCCTTTTGGCTGCGATAAGATTTGATAATCAAGAAGATAGAGAAGAACGCAAAAAGGATGACCCTACTGCAGCTATATCCTTCGTGTTTAACAGTTTTATAGAGAATTGCCAAAGTTTATATGGATTAGGGCAATCTGCTACTGTAGACGAAATGCTGGTGAGTTTCCGTGGGAGATGCCGCTTTAAGATGTAGATGCCAAACAAGCCAGCAAAATATGGCCTTAAAATTCAGTGCTTAACAGACGCGAGAAAGAGCTATCTTTATAATGCTTATATCTATTGCGGAAAGGACTCGGATGGTTTTGGTCTCAGTGACGAAGATAAGAAACTTTTGAAACCTACGCAAGCAGTATTACGCCTAGCAACGCCGCTCTTCAACAGCAATCGCAACATAACAGCTGATAACTGGTATTCTTCAATAAAGTTAGTGGACGCCATTCTAAAGAAAAATTTAACGTATGTAGGCACCCTAAAAAAAAATAAACCCGAAATACCACAGACCTTCCTACTCAATCGCAAAAGAGCTGCTGGATCAACATTCTATGGATTTAGGGAGGAATGCACAATAATTTCCCACGTTGGAAAAGTTGGAAAAGCCACAATTCCGATATCTTCCATTCACGACAGAGAATACACTGACCAATTAACTAATAAACCAGAAATAATCACCTTTTATAACGAAAATAAAGGAGGAGTTGATTCCATTGACGAAAAGTGTTCAAAAAGTACATCCAGTCGTCGTAGTCGAAGGTGGCCATTGACAATCTTTTTCCGTGTCTTGGATATTTCTGCGGTAAATTCTTATATTCTTCATCAGTGTTACAAAAACAATCCAATAATAAAAGAAAAAAATGTTTTTGGAAAACAGCTAGCTAAGCAATTGGTGGAAGATCATATGAAACGGCGCATAACAATGATGAATATACCACGTGAAATACGAACCATGATTAGAAGGATACTTAGAGTTCCAGAAGAACAACCAACTAATGATGAAACAAATCTTATTCTCCAAAAACGTAAGATTTGCCATATATGTCCTAGCAACAAACACAGGATAACCAAATACCTATGCGTTTATTGCAAGAATCCAGTCTGCTTAGGGTGCACAGATCCAATCTGCAAAAACTGTATCTAAAACTTGTGAACTTTGGGCATTGCTGGATACAAAACCACCTTCAACTTTCCATATCTTTATGAGTTTTATGGTTATATAATGATTTATAAATCAATTCTTAAAAAAAAAATAGTTAACTAGCTTGTTCTCACTTTTTTATGATTTTCGGAAAGAATAAGCATTTTTTTTGTAGATGTGTGGTACATTATTCCTTCTATTTATAATTTGTTAGACTTTGCCCCAATTGCATGTATTTTAACTAAATATAGTTCGTTTGTGTTCATAATATCGATGTTTATTAAAAAATAATAATAACTTTATGTTGTGTTTTATTATTGAGCTTCAAAACGTACTCGTCTCACAGACTACGCCGGACCAGTTATGTTACTCATGGAGTACCGGACCAGTTAAGGGTTAAGCATTGTATCGTTGTTTTAATTTCATCAGGTGACTTTGCTTGAAATGCAATCTTCGTATTAGGGTGGGTTGTTTGAGAGAATCTCATAATATATGATAAAACTCTCAAAGCCCTTGGTAAACTGGAAAAACGATGAAGAATATCGCTTAAATTGATTGTTGTTGTTGCATGTACCTTTACCTCTTTCTCTTCCATCGTTGTTTCATAGTCACATTCTGACGTCGGCCATCATAACTTGTCTTCTTGTAGGTAAGAAGGACCCTGCCACCACAAAGAATTGTGAACCAGTTTGTTGGCCGGAAGTCCTCTGCTTGCTAAGTCTGCTGGATTTGCTTTTCTACTATTTTGATTACTCGATGTGCCACAAAGGTCGACCTCGAGCAGGGCGGTTTGCGAATCCATGCGAGGACGATTGTCGAATCTGTCCACAGATGAACATCCAAGTGTGCTAGGCGGAGATTTTTCGTGACAGTTTCTATAATATCCGCTAATAGGACGGCACCACATAGTTCCAAGCGTGCAAGGGATATCGTCTTGACAGGTGCCACTCTGGTTTTCGCGAGGAGTAGGTTGAGGTATACTTTATCCTGTTTCTTCACACGCAAGAAGACAGCAGCCGTGTATGCCTTTTCCGAAGCGTCGCAGAACCCATAGATTTCGGCGTTGTCTGCTGGTGAATAGTGCACCCAACGAGGTATGCGGGTATTATCAATTTCCCCATAATTCTGCATAAATGTCTGCCAGCGGTCTAATGTGACTGCAGATACGGAGTCGTCCCAATCAGTGCCTTCTAACCAAATGTTTTGCATAATAAACTTGGCGGTAATTATTGCTCTTTTCGTAAGAACATCGTGGTTTTTTATTGGCTTTGTCATAAAATATAAATGGTCGTAATGAGCATTCTATCTTATGCCAAGTGCTTTTACCGAACTTCCTCTTCTTCTTAATTGGCGCTATAACCGTTTACGCGATTTTGGCCGAGTTTAACAAAGCGCGCCAGTCGTTTCTTTATCGTGCTAACCGGCGTCAGTTGGACACACCAAGTGAAGCCAAGTCCTTCTCCACCTGATCTTTCCAACGCAGAGGAGGCCTTCCTCTTCCTCTGCTACCACCAGCTGGTACCGCATCGAATACTTTCAAAGCCGGAGCGTTTGTATCCATTCGGACAACATGACCCAGCCAGCGTAGCCACTGAATCTTTATTCGCTGCGCTATGTCTATGTCGTCGTAAAGCTCATACAGCTCATCGTTCCATTACCTGCGATATTCGCCGGTGCCAACGTGCAAAGGTCCAAAAATCTTGCGCAGAATCTTTCTTTTAAACACTCCACTCGTCCAAGCTTCTGCGCCATACGTTAGGACGGGCATGATGAGAGTCTTGTAGAGTGTTAGTTTCGTTCGTCGAGAGAGGACTTTACTGCTCAGTTGCCTACTTAGTCCAAAGTAGCAGTTGTTGGCAAGAGAGATTTTATGTTGGATTTCAAGGCTGACATTGTTATCGGTGTTAATGCTCGTTCCTAAATAAACGAAGTCTTTTACAACCTCAAAATTATAACTGTCAACAGTGACATGGGTGCCGATACGCGAGTGCGCCGACTGTTTGTTTGAAGACAGGAGGTACTTCGTTTTGTCCTCGTTCACCACCAGACCCATTCGCTTTGCCTCTTTATCCAGTTTGGAGAAGGCAGAACTAACAGCGCGGTTGTTAAGGCCGATAATGTCAATATCATCGGCATATATATTTTGTCCCTTAGGGATTAAGTTCTGCGGCTCGTACGATGCTCTCGAGCATCAGGTTAAAGAAGTCACACGACAGCGAGTCACCCTGTCTGAAACCTCGTTTGGTATCAAACGGCTCGGAGAGGTCCTTCGCAATTCTGACGGCGCTGCTGGTGTTGAGCAACGTCATCTTACATAGCCGTATTAGTTTTACGGCGTATTGTAAATATTTGGTCGATGGTAGACTTTACAGGTCTGAAGCCACACTGATAAGGTCCAATCAGTTGGTTGACGGTGGGCTTCAGCCTTTCACACAATACGCTCGCTAGAACCTTATAGGCGATATTTAGAAGACTAATCCCGCGATAATTGGCACAAATTGCAGGATCGCCTTTCTTATGGATTGGGCAGAGCACACTTAAATTGCTTTCATCCGACCATATTTTGCATAGAAGCTGATGCATGCACCTTACCAGATCCTCGCCGCCATGTTTGAATAGCTCAGCCGGCAGTCCGTCGGCGCCCGCGGCTTTGTTGTTCTTTAGCCATGATATTGCTATTCTCACCTCGTCAGGATCGGGTAGCGGAACGACAATTCCGTCGTCAACGCTTGGGGTATCGGGATCTTCACATTCTCTATGACATGCGTAGCTGTCACTGTTTGATAGGTTCGAGAAGTGTTCCCTCCATAATTTAAGATTGTTCTGTACGTCAGTCACCAGATCGCCGTCTTAGTTCTTACAGGAGAACGCCCCGGTCTTGAAACCTTCTGTAAGCCGCCGAACTTTCTGGTAGAATTTTCGGTCGTTGTTCCTATTGGCCAGCATCTCAAGCTCCTCGCACTCACGCATTTCGGTCTCTCGTTTCTTCTGTCGGATAATACGTCTCTCTTTCTTTTTCAGCTCTCTGTAGCGATCCCACATGGCTCGCGTTGCGCCCGATCGCAGCGTGGCTCTATGGGCGGCATCCTTTCTTTCTGCGGCAGCATAACATTCCTCGTCGTACAAATTGTTTTTTCGGGCTCGCCGGAATCCGATTTCTTCTTCGGCGGCGGTACGTAGAGAACGAGAAATGTTGCTCCATTGCTCGCGCATGTCGGTTTGTTGGGCAGTGCTCTTCGAGAGCAGGAGTGAGAGTCGAGTGGCGAATCTTCTGGCTGTCTGTTGTGATTGCAGCTTTTCGATGTCGAACATTCTTTGCGTAGGTAGATGTACGTTTTTTGCTGCACAGAGGCGGGTGCGCAGCTTGACTGCAACAAGGTAATGATCCGAGTCGATGTTGGGTCCTCGGATCGTGCGTACATCTAATACACTAGAAGCGTGTCTTCCATCTATCACAACATGATCGATCTGGTTTCGCGTTTTTCGATCAGGAGACAGTCAGGTAGCTTGGTGTATCTTTTTATGCTGGAATCTGGTGCTGCAGACTACCATGTTTCGGGCCCTGGCGAAGTCGATCAGCCTCTGTCCGTTACCGGATGTTTCGTTGTGCAGGCTGAATTTTCCGACTGTGGGACCAAAAATTCCCTCCTTGCCCACCCTGGCGTTGAAGTCGCCAAGCACGATTTTTATGTCGTGGCGGGGACAGCTCTCATAGGAACGTTCCAAGCGCTCATAGAAGGAATCTTTGGTCGCATCGTCCTTCTCTTCCGTCGGGGCGTGGGCGCAAATTAGCGAGATGTTAAAAAACCGCGCTTTGATGCGGATTATTGCGAGACGCTCGTCCACCGGAGTGAACGACAGTACTTGGCGACGAAGTCTCTCTCCCACAACAAATCCGACACCGAATTTGCGCTCCTTTACATGGCAGCTGTAGTAAACGTCGCAAGGTCCTATGGTTTTCTTACCTTGCCCCGTCCATCGCATCTCTTGGATGGCAGTGATGTCAGCCTTTACTCTCACGAGGATATCAACCAGCAGGGCAGAGGCACCTTCCCCATTAAGGGACCAGACATTCCAGGTGCATGCCCTCAAATCATATTCCTTATTTCGTTTGCAGGGGTCGTCATCAGTGTTGGAAGTTCTCATCCGAGGCTTTGTGCATGTTTTCATTGGGGGAGGTTTTTAAGTGGCGGGTCCCAAACAGAGCGCACAACCAGCTATCCTGGAATGCTTCGCCTTCTCACGTTAGCTCACTCCCGAACGGGTGTTCGGAAGCTACCCAGAGGATACGTGGGCTAATCCCGCCCGTTGTGAGCTGCTTGAACCATATGTAGAAGAATCGTCCTGGCCACTCCCAAGTGAATGGCGATCAGTAACTTTCCCCACTTGCGTGGACTTCTTCACATGGAACCATCCTCCTTCATTTACAGTTCTCTTATTTTCAAAAAGGATATTTTTATAATAAATTTTACATTTCCACTACGCATCTACGCCGATATACATGAAACAATTTATAATAATTTCATTAACCAACAAAATAGTGGAAATACTTGTCACTTTATATCTACAGAAACTCAAAACTTTGGTTTAAACTTAGCAATAAATAAAATCTGCCTTAATATGACTTTGTTTCATACAAGTCCAACAAATCTTCAATACACTGTTACAGTTTTTAGGAGCTTCAAGTACAAACAAGTCTCATTTGCTGTATTATAAAACTGAAATATAAAATAAGCCTTTATAAGGAATTTGTATTACATTTATTCCACCACATTTCAGATATGTCTTGATTTTCGTTATAAATTCCGATTTGATGGAGTGTGATTCAGGCGCGAGTAGTATTCCAGGAGTTTACTGTCATAATTTGTAATTAATTGGTTTTGTATCCATGTATTTACATACATATGTTATTATGTTATTATTATTCATACATCCTTGCTTAAATGGCTATTGCAATTTACGGGATATATTATATAATGTACAAGGTATAACCGAAATAAAAGCACTTATATGCACTTATAAGCAGTATATACGTTGATAATCTAATCTTAGCGCCAGTTGTCTGCACATATTTTATAGGTAGGCTTCTTTAGATCGCTTAAAGCTTAGATGACACAAACAACGAAAAGGCACATTTTCACCTCTACACATTAACATATGTATTTACCCCTTAGCAGCGGCAGCGAGGCGATTAGCGATATCCTTGCAGTTGGCGATATCCCAGATAGCATCAACATGGGATGGTCGTAGTTTTTCTGTGCTTCAGCAAACTGCCCTTTGGCAGCATTCAAATTATGCACATATGTTGATGATGCTTCTGATGGTGCAATTCCATGTTTCCACGGCAGATGATTGGTTCCAAAGCGGCATTATGGCTTCGGCAAATCCTGCTTCCAACGCATGGCCGCTTTGGGGCGTTTGAGGCAGTACGTGCCAATGCGAACATGTTGAACAATTAGCTGGTGTTGATTGCCCAAGAACCTATAATACACAGAATTAGTTATGAAATTCACAAAATTGTACTAATTATATATTTAACAATTCCACCTTTTATTTTCGCGTGCAATTTGCCCACTTGTTCCTGGTAGAATATGGCCCTTATTATGAGCAACATTCGATCTTCGACTGTAGTCAAGGCGAATTTATTATAGGTGACAGCAACCACATATAAGTAAAACCCTACATGTATTTGTTGTTGCCTTTGGTCCAAGCATCAAAATCAGCTGTACATTTGCAGTGTGATTTGCTTGTGAAACGTACGCTAGAAATAGTCACAAAATAAAAAGTCGCCACAATTCCCACAGTTCAGTGAAGATTTCGTATGCAGCTTATGTGCAAGGTGGATTTATTATGTGTGAATTGTAAGTTCTTGTGTATATGAAAGAAATCATTTGAATTTGCGGTATTTTAATTATTAATACATACATATTTCAGAATTCGTCACGGGCATGCATAAGGTGAAATTGAATGTTGAGAGTGAAGTTTGGACGCGGAAAAATTTTAAAATAGAGAAACATAACGCAAAAAAAGTTCGAAACAAGGGCAAAATTAAAGTCTCACTGCGTACAGAAAGTAATGTATGTAATATTGAGCTCAATTGTATTATTATCACATTTTTAATTTGCAATTTTTACATGTGTAATTCTATATCCTCATAGGATATTGATGGCTATCAGAAATCCACCTTGGCTGCTAATGACTATGATGACTTCATACTAAATACTGTTGAGATGCGCATACCATATTGCATAAAAATGTTTGATTCATGTTTTTTGTGGAAAATCGATCGCTATGATTGACATCTAAAACTGAACACTTAAAAATTCTGGATAAGAAAATTGTAACATGCTTGTGAATTCATTTTATATAATTCAACTTTATTGATTTTATAGCCTGTATTTAGAACATAAGTTCATGATCATTGAAAACTTGATTAAAAATAGAGTATTTAATTTAATTAAATTTATATAATTTTATTTCATCTATTTGGATATTTTATTTGCTGTGCGCTGTGTGGTATCGTCCTCTAAATTTGTGAGCTCCTATGATATAAAAAACAAATTATTATTTATGCCTCTTCTTCGAAATATTATTATGCATACCTGCTTATACTCGATATCTGAAACGGAGTATTCGCTTCTAGCTTCCAACAGTGCATGTGGTAATTCGGCAGCTTCAATTAAGGGATTATGTTTGACGAACACATATAATAGCTGTGGACAATTCGCCAACTGTAGGTATGCATGTTTTTAATAAATTACGTCAAACGTTTTTATAGCAAATTTCATACCTTGTAGTCATTATATAGCCATTGCGGTATAAAAGAGTTGAGACTTAGCAGCTTGTTTGTTATATATATATTTACGTACGCCGCACACTGGGGATTTAGCGGAAGAAAGTCAAATTTGCAACACACCCCCTACGCAATGTTTAATGGTATTTCTAAATTCCAGAATAGAACCAACAATAAAATCAAAAAGAATTACTAAACTCCGACTTACAGTTTTTTTTATAGATATGTCAAAAGTATAATTTTTTTATAGTATTGAACTGACTAAGAAAAAACTTCAAAGCCCAAGGTGGTTTTTTTTTCTTTTGCTTGAGCCGACTTCCAATTTTTTATTTTTCATTTAGGGTACGATATTTTTATATATTTTAGCCGGAAGAACAAAGGCTGTGATGCATTTGATTATCTATTTATAATTAATTTTACGAAAAAAAAAAAAATCACATTCCTTCATATTCTTGGATCTGCAAGTTGAGCTACATTTACCTACGGTCAGAAACTAGTATCAATGTGTTGCTTAATAGCGTCTCTTTCAGTTTTAATCAATTTCAGGTGCCACCAGGCGCCACTGATTATTTTTTGGCAATGATAATAACTAAACGCTTTCTAGTGTGTGCATAATGATAACGAAACACTTTTAATTTTGTTTTGAAATTTTGAGGGTAATTCAGAATTATGAACTTACATGTATCCTGTGCGTAAATATTTGCAGGCTTATATTAATAAAAAAAAAAAAAAAAAAAAAAATTGAAATTTATGAATTTTAAAAAACATTGTTTTTTTAAATTTTTTTTAAAAATAGTTTTTAAACATGTTCTTTTCATACACAAATACATACAACTTCGTTAGTAGTAAAAATGTAAATATTTTTTGGGATGTATACTTTTTTCCGCATCTCTGTACAAAAATCACCAGTGTGCGCCGGTAGAATTTTCTAACTCATAATCATAAATGAGTTTTTGCAACAGTGACCGGGCCATATTGCTTGCTTTATTACGATGAGGCAAATCTAAATTATAGAAAAAATCATATAGGAAAGAAAATGTTTGTATAGAAACTGCTTTTTCTTACCAGCCATTTCATTTTCTTGTGACCACGCTCACGCTTCATTGGCTTTCCTTGGTAATGTGGCGTACCCATATGGAAAAAGGTGAAGAAGTCCGAAGATAGTAAGCAGCTTCAATGCAGCATTATATAAACCACCACCACACAGTGGGCCAGGAGACCCTTATAAGTGGCCAAAATTCATAATTCCCAAAACACCAACAATTTATAACTTTTAATACCGCTATGTACAGGTTTTGGGGTCTCTGATTACGAATATGAAGTCAGATTTCAACAATTCAAAATGGCGGATCCAATATGGCGGACATGAAATTTAAAAAATTTGATTTTTTTCACCAAATTTGGTATTTAGGGGTTTTGATGGTCTCTGATTACGAATATGAAGTCAGATTTCAACAATTCAAAATGGCGGATCCAATATGGCGGACATGAAATTTAAAAAATTGGATTTTTTTCACCAAATTTGGTATTTAGGGTTTTGATGGTCTCTGATTACGAACATGAAGTCAGATTTCAACAATTCAAAATGGCGGATCCAATATGGCGGACATGAAATTTAAAAAATTTGATTTTTTTCACCAAATTTGGTATTTAGGGGTTTTGATGGTCTCTGATTACGAATATGAAGTCAGATTTCAACAATCCAAAATGGCGGATCCAATATGGCGGACATGAAATTTAAAAAATTTGATTTTTTTCACCAAATTTGGTATTTAGGGGTTTTGATGGTCTCTGATTACGAATATGAAGTCAGATTTCAACAATTCAAAATGGCGGATCCAATATGGCGGACATACATTTTTTAAAATTAATTATTTTTTACCAAACTTAGTATTTAGGGGTTTTTGGGGGCGAATCTGCTGCCAGATTTTAGAAATTAAAAATGTCGAATCCCTTATGCGGATCTTTTTATTAAATTTTATCTGATTAATTTGAAACTTGTTACTCGGGCTTTTTTGTATCGCTGTTGACAAATCTGCAATTAGATTTAAACAATTGAAAATGGTGGATCCAATATGTCAGATAAAGAGACACGCCTGCAGCTAGCCTACATAAAAAGTTGTAGTTTCCGGAATCTACCACGAGGAGGTTACAGTGCGACTTCAGACTCCTTCTTTTTTTTTAATTTTTTGTTGTTTTAAATTTTTTTTAAGTTTTTAAATATTATTTCATTGGTTTTTATTTTTTTTTATTAATTTTTTTTAAAAATAGGTAAATACTAATTGCTTGCTCTACGAGGTCAAATATCGTCATTTACATCAGATTGTGAGTCTTCTTCCTCGGATAATTCTATGTCATCTAAACATAAGATTTTTTCTGTAAAATCAATTTCCTCAATTTCATATTCGTCTAGTTCTTCACTTACCTGTACGTAATTGGTACTTCCTGATTGATTAGAATCTACTTCAACCTCTTTCAATAAAAGTTGCACTTCTTTAGGAAGAGATAATTGAACTTTTTGTTGAAGGCGTTCTTTTCAACGTAAACTCGATAAAAGAGGATCAGAGGTGTCCATAGCTCTACAAAACAAGTCTTCCAAATTTGCCATCCTACTATGCTTTCTACTATGCTGGAGTCTAAATTTTTTGTAGTCCTTATTTCTCGCTTCAGATGCTTCTTCTCCGAGCATACCTACCGGTAAGATGCTGTTTTTTATTATTTCTCCGCTATGAATAAGAATTTTGTGAACCGTTTGAGACATAGGGTACCACGAATAGAGCGAGACATACAGTTTTGCAGTAGAGGTGCAAAATTCTTCAAATCGACTTGAATCGAGAGGAAGATGACAAGAGAGGCTAATTAAAATTAGCTTAAAACGTTGAAGCAATTCGTGATTAAGACCAAGGCAATCAGACAAAAGTTTACTATCTTTAAATGCCCTGCGAGCTGTGTTTCCATCATTGCTGGTACCACTTCCTCCAGGCTTTGGTTTATCCACTCTGAGTCCCATTTTTCCCCACAGAATTGATTGCACCTCTTGTTTTCTTAATGCTACCTGTTCTTTATTCTAAGCGCCTCTGGCATCCCATCTTTTGATAACCAATTTATAAGAAACATGTAAGCAAAATTCGAAAATTCTTATCCAGGCATGCAAAGGGCTGATTCCATGTAACAGTGACTCCTCATGAGGCATAAATTTCACACTCTTTATATTAGATAGATCGTTAAATTGTTTAGGAACAGCATGACAGATAGCACAAGTTTTCATTGATGGCGTGTTGGTGATCGTATTTAATACCTTATCGTCAATTAAAGTCATTAATAATGTATATTGTACTTTAAGACGTCAGCCTTCAATCAAAATTTCAAAGGCTTGTAATTTCAGAATTTGTTCTTCGATGGCCTTCTTTTGGGCAAGAATTACTTCTGTTGATTCCTTTGCGTATCGAATTTGAATAGGGCGACAAAATCTTGCAGGTTGAGATGTAACATTATTCCACAAAATTACATCCACTTCACTTGATAACCTTAAGGGGATAAGTGTAGTAACGAACAGATTTTCATCTGTAGGAGTCTGTTTCTCATTGACACTATCATAACCTTGTTTGTAAGGCGAATGCCCACTACTCCCATCAAATCCCCAAGAAGACATCAGAACAGTTTTGAGCTCAGTAATTTTATTTTTTTGAATAAGACAGTGTAAAACTTCTCTTTGTAGTTCTATTATTCTATTCACCGTGTGGTTTAAAAGTTCTTGAAGTGATACTTCAGCTAACGTTTCAGAAATTTTAATTGACTCTTTCGACGGTCTTAACTTTTCTTTGGCTTCTCTAATCGCATTATACGCAGGCCAAATGTCTGCTCCACTAGATTTGGTCGCTAATCGCATATTCTGATAGACTTGTTTAGACATAGAATTATCGAAAAGAAATGCTAAAGCCACTTCTGGGCTTTTCTTTTCTATTGTAGGAAAAGGTGTTGTCATTATTTTTCTAATTTTCATAGCCTGTTCCTCGCTTTTTGAAAGTTCGTTAAGTACCGATCGCAAATCTGCTTCCCCTGAAACTCGTGCCGCATGACTAGTAGCCATTAATAGTTTCTGACGATCATTATCATGTTCTTCACTGATTTTAGACACTTCTCGTCTTTTCGATATAGTAGATTTTTCTGCAAAATCGAGCGATGGACGACCTCTTTTAAGTATTTCAGTCTTACTTATTTTAGCTGTGAGGTCTAAGTCAGGAATAGTAAATTCAGAATCTAACCACTCTGAATTTTGTGACTCAAAGACAGCTATTTTTCTACTGCAATGCTGATATTTTGCATTTCTTTTTGACTTTAAACTATTTAAAGCATTTTTCAGGCGTTCCAATCCTTTACAACCTACATCTGATTTATTGATACCAATTTTAGTTAAAATTGAATCAACGGTTATATTCATGTCATTATTACCTAACATAATTTGAAGAACCTCTTTTTTCTTCAATGAAGTCATTATGAATTAAATAAGTTAAAATTGTGTGACTCTTAATACTTGGTTAACTTTTTACACCCTATTGGCAAATGATTGATATACAGTCAACTCACGCATAGATCAGTAAAACTTAATTTTTTTTTAAAAAGAAAATGAAAAACCGCAGCAAACCGCACCTTTAGCTTGTTACACATGAACTACTGAAGACGTTAATGTAAAGAAATTGTTAATAGCTTCTGGAGTTTTGCGCAAGGCTCAATCGGCGTATTAACAAGTAGTAAAAAAAAACAAAATTTTTCACAATTATTCTCAATATTTCTAACATCAGATTTATTTTTTCAGCTATTGACTATTTTCACATACTACATGATTGCAACTAATGAAACTGTCACTGTTTTACTGAAATGTAGTGTTTGTCATTAATTATATTGCATTTTCTCATTAGTTGCAATCATGTAGTATGTGAAAATAGTCAATAGCTGAAAAAATAAATCTGATGTTAGAAATATTGAGAATAATTGTGAAAAATTTTGTTTTTTTTTACTACTTGTTAATACGCCGATTGAGCCTTGCGCAAAACTCCAGAAGCTATTAACAATTTCTTTACATTAACGTCTTCAGTAGTTCATGTGTAACAAGCTAAAGGTGCGGTTTGCTGCGGTTTTTCATTTTCTTTTTAAAAAAAAATTAAGTTTTACTGATCTATGCGTGAGTTGACTGTATATCAATCATTTGCCAATAGGGTGTAAAAAGTTAACCAAGTATTAAGAGTCACACAATTTTAACTTATTTAATTCATAATGACTTCATTGAAGAAAAAAGAGGTTCTTCAAATTATGTTAGGTAATAATGACATGAATATAACCGTTGATTCAATTTTAACTAAAATTGGTATCAATAAATCAGATGTAGGTTGTAAAGGATTGGAACGCCTGAAAAATGCTTTAAATAGTTTAAAGTCAAAAAGAAATGCAAAATATCAGCATTGCAGTAGAAAAATAGCTGTCTTTGAGTCACAAAATTCAGAGTGGTTAGATTCTGAATTTACTATTCCTGACTTAGACCTCACAGCTAAAATAAGTAAGACTGAAATACTTAAAAGAGGTCGTCCATCGCTCGATTTTGCAGAAAAATCTACTATATCGAAAAGACGAGAAGTGTCTAAAATCAGTGAAGAACATGATAATGATCGTCAGAAACTATTAATGGCTACTAGTCATGCGGCACGAGTTTCAGGGGAAGCAGATTTGCGATCGGTACTTAACGAACTTTCAAAAAGCGAGGAACAGGCTATGAAAATTAGAAAAATAATGACAACACCTTTTCCTACAATAGAAAAGAAAAGCCCAGAAGTGGCTTTAGCATTTCTTTTCGATAATTCTATGTCTAAACAAGTCTATCAGAATATGCGATTAGCGACCAAATCTAGTGGAGCAGACATTTGGCCTGCGTATAATGCGATTAGAGAAGCCAAAGAAAAGTTAAGACCGTCGAAAGAGTCAATTAAAATTTCTGAAACGTTAGCTGAAGTATCACTTCAAGAACTTTTAAACCACACGGTGAATAGAATAATAGAACTACAAAGAGAAGTTTTACACTGTCTTATTCAAAAAAATAAAATTACTGAGCTCAAAACTGTTCTGATGTCTTCTTGGGGATTTGATGGGAGTAGTGGGCATTCGCCTTACAAACAAGGTTATGATAGTGTCAATGAGAAACAGACTCCTACAGATGAAAATCTGTTCGTTACTACACTTATCCCCTTAAGGTTATCAAGTGAAGTGGATGTAATTTTGTGGAATAATGTTACATCTCAACCTGCAAGATTTTGTCGCCCTATTCAAATTCGATACGCAAAGGAATCAACAGAAGTAATTCTTGCCCAAAAGAAGGCCATCGAAGAACAAATTCTGAAATTACAAGCCTTTGAAATTTTGATTGAAGGCTGACGTCTTAAAGTACAATATACATTATTAATGACTTTAATTGACGATAAGGTATTAAATACGATCACCAACACGCCATCAATGAAAACTTGTGCTATCTGTCATGCTGTTCCTAAACAATTTAACGATCTATCTAATATAAAGAGTGTGAAATTTATGCCTCATGAGGAGTCACTGTTACATGGAATCAGCCCTTTGCATGCCTGGATAAGAATTTTCGAATTTTGCTTACATGTTTCTTATAAATTGGTTATCAAAAGATGGGATGCCAGAGGCGCTTAGAATAAAGAACAGGTAGCATTAAGAAAACAAGAGGTGCAATCAATTCTGTGGGGAAAAATGGGACTCAGAGTGGATAAACCAAAGCCTGGAGGAAGTGGTACCAGCAATGATGGAAACACAGCTCGCAGGGCATTTAAAGATAGTAAACTTTTGTCTGATTGCCTTGGTCTTAATCACGAATTGCTTCAACGTTTTAAGCTAATTTTAATTAGCCTCTCTTGTCATCTTCCTCTCGATTCAAGTCGATTTGAAGAATTTTGCACCTCTACTGCAAAACTGTATGTCTCGCTCTATTCGTGGTACCCTATGTCTCAAACGGTTCACAAAATTCTTATTCATAGCGGAGAAATAATAAAAAACAGCATCTTACCGGTAGGTATGCTCGGAGAAGAAGCATCTGAAGCGAGAAATAAGGACTACAAAAAATTTAGACTCCAGCATAGTAGAAAGCATAGTAGGATGGCAAATTTGGAAGACTTGTTTTGTAGAGCTATGGACACCTCTGATCCTCTTTTATCGAGTTTACGTTGAAAAGAACGCCTTCAACAAAAAGTTCAATTATCTCTTCCTAAAGAAGTGCAACTTTTATTGAAAGAGGTTGAAGTAGATTCTAATCAATCAGGAAGTACCAATTACGTACAGGTAAGTGAAGAACTAGACGAATATGAAATTGAGGAAATTGATTTTACAGAAAAAATCTTATGTTTAGATGACATAGAATTATCCGAGGAAGAAGACTCACAATCTGATGTAAATGACGATATTTGACCTCGTAGAGCAAGCAATTAGTATTTACCTATTTTTAAAAAAAATTAATAAAAAAAAATAAAAACCAATGAAATAATATTTAAAAACTTAAAAAAAATTTAAAACAACAAAAAATTAAAAAAAAAGAAGGAGTCTGAAGTCGCACTGTAACCTCCTCGTGGTAGATTCCGGAAACTACAACTTTTTATGTAGGCTAGCTGCAGGCGTGTCTCTTTATCTGACATATTGGATCCACCATTTTCAATTGTTTAAATCTAATTGCAGATTTGTCAACAGCGATACAAAAAAGCCCGAGTAACAAGTTTCAAATTAATCAGATAAAATTTAATAAAAAGATCCGCATAAGGGATTCGACATTTTTAATTTCTAAAATCTGGCAGCAGATTCGCCCCCAAAAACCCCTAAATACTAAGTTTGGTAAAAAATAATTAATTTTAAAAAATGTATGTCCGCCATATTGGATCCGCCATTTTGAATTGTTGAAATCTGACTTCATATTCGTAATCAGAGACCATCAAAACCCCTAAATACCAAATTTGGTGAAAAAAATCAAATTTTTTAAATTTCATGTCCACCATATTGGATCCGCCATTTTGGATTGTTGAAATCTGACTTCATATTCGTAATCAGAGACCATCAAAACCCCTAAATACCAAATTTGGTGAAAAAAATCAAATTTTTTAAATTTCATGTCCGCCATATTGGATCCGCCATTTTGAATTGTTGAAATCTGACTTCATGTTCGTAATCAGAGACCATCAAAACCCTAAATACCAAATTTGGTGAAAAAAATCCAATTTTTTAAATTTCATGTCCGCCATATTGGATCCGCCATTTTGAATTGTTGAAATCTGACTTCATATTCGTAATCAGAGACCATCAAAACCCCTAAATACCAAATTTGGTGAAAAAAATCAAATTTTTTAAATTTCATGTCCGCCATATTGGATCCGCCATTTTGAATTGTTGAAATCTGACTTCATATTCGTAATCAGAGACCCCAAAACCTGTACATAGCGGTATTAAAAGTTATAAATTGTTGGTGTTTTGGGAATTATGAATTTTGGCCACTTATAAGGGTCTCCTGGCTCACTGTGCGTCCTGGAAAATTATATTCGCCAAAGATGGATACAATTTAGTAGTACAGAGGCTGATCTGCAATAAAGAAAAGCACATTTTTATAGCAAATACCGAATTCCAGGAAAATTAGCTGTGTTGATGGCACGCATGTTAAAATTGTCGCTCCCAGGAAAGAAGTTCAGCATTTGTACTACAACAGGAAGGGATTCTACAGCATTAATACTATGATTGTAAGTAGACATTTGCATATATTTAAATATGAGTCATAAATTCTAAATGCGAATAATGTAAATTTTAGTTTTGTGATCATACAATGAAAATAACCTATATAAATGCGAAAAATCCAGGAGCTACTCATGACTCCATGGCTTTCAAGATGTCGCCATTGAAAGCGCATTTAGAGGAGCAACATCTCAATGGCCGTCGCAATACTTGGCTCTCGCCAACCAATTGAAACTCCGTTTTTAATAATTTTTTCTGTTTCAGGTGATGCTGGATACGCTCTAAAACCTTGTTTAATGACCCGGTTTAGAAACTCTGAGGAAGGGTCTCCACAAAGAACATACGACAAACAACATGCTAAAGCTAGAAGTATCATTGAGAGAACAATTGGACTCCTGAAAAATCGATTTAGATGTTTGTTGCAGGCAAGAGCTCTTCACTATACTCCAAAAAAAAGCAACACAAATTATTAATGTGTGTGCAGCTTTACACAACATTTGCTTGTTTTATAATGTTCAACTTCCGGATGAAGAGTTTGATGCTGAAGATATTGAAGTGGAGTCAAATAACGGAGAAGCAGAACATAAGAAAGAACATAAGAAATGAAATTCTTAGAATATTATAGAAAAGTCTAAAAAGTATTAAGTAGACACCTTTACGCCACAGTTTCTGTTTTTTTTTTTGTTATAAATTTTCTTTATTCAATTATTCGGCATTCGAAAAAAATATGTATTTCATTTCCTAATTGCTGTTTGGTACTCATAACATTCGACCTGCATAAAATTAACAAAATTAGTATATATTTATTATTTGGTCACTATAAAACCATAAATAATCGCAAACAACTTACATTTTAACAAGTTTTCCCACAATACGCTACAAGCAAAATTGCATTCGACTCTAAATTCGGTATACAACGAAAATTTCGGCAGGGTTGCACCGC
Organism: Anastrepha obliqua; assembly: GCF_027943255.1. Classification (NCBI taxonomy): domain Eukaryota; kingdom Metazoa; phylum Arthropoda; class Insecta; order Diptera; family Tephritidae; genus Anastrepha; species Anastrepha obliqua. The sequence goes on along the minus strand of NW_026562182.1, from coordinate 960,438 downwards.
TCATAATATCAAATTGACATTCGATTTTCGATCTTCGACAACCAAGGAATATCGAAGATCGAATCTAACTCATAATAGGGGCCTATATTTTGCAAAATGTTCGAAAGGCAGAGTTGCATGCTTACGAATATCCAGATCATAATGCTTCGCTTGCACTAACTTGAGGGCGGCGCTCGTTAATTCTGCCAAATATTTTTTTTTCTCTTTCGAATGAAAAACTGAATGAATACACTTTTACCGGCACTTTTAGCCGTGTTTTGCATGAGTGAAAAATAATCTTTTCTATAATAATCTTTTGGGATTCAGAAGATCACTGACATTGCTAAATTGTTTGAAAGGATTATAAGCACTAAGCTTTCAGTTACTATTAAAATATCCACTTCGTTATCACAACACTTTTTTTTAAAGCAATTCACTTATTTTTCTATTAAAAACCACACGTCTTTTCGAAAACACAAAATATCACCGAACCGCCGTCTACACGTGTCAAAAGGAAATGGGCCGAAGTCAGCCATTAAGGAAATTAGGGTTTAAAAAACAAAAACAAAAATACCCTACTGGAATGATATAAATGGATTCCACATTCCAGGAATAGTTTGCGTAAAGTAACGCAAACTATTAGTCTTATGTATGCAAATGCTACGAAAAATTATATTTATATATATATAATTTTTTTTTCTTTTGCTTATCATTTTGTTCTTATTATAGCCAAAATATAATAAGAACAAAGAAAAAAAAAAATATATACCACGTACACCACGGCAGGACACCTTGTACTTGGTTACGATCCACATATAGCCAAGACACGATCCTCCTATGCGGCGAATATAAGAAAAAACATTAGTATATATATACTTTTATTTTTGTCTTCTCCTTCACTGCACTCTCTCACTGCACTGCACTGACCAGCCAATTCACCACTACCAATACAATCCACAAAAGTTAATTAAGCAACTATTTATAAAGCCGTGTACACACTACACATTTTCGGTAAAAAAAAAAATGGCTAATTAAATTCAAAATCCCTTTTTTTTTTGTAAAAAACAAAACAAAGGACTGTGTCTAGAGCGAAAACTAGGTTTTCCGCCTAGACAAGCAGAGCGGAAACTAGGCCTTTCCGCCTAAACAAGCAGAGCGGAAACAAGGTCTTTCCGCCTCAATGAAGATAGGGTGGTGGCGTGCGCGTGGATCGGAAACCGGGCCTTTTCGACCACGTGCCCAAGCAACGTTAATGCGCCAAAATAAAAGGACGGGCGACAATACACTGGCGACTAGGCCTCGCCAGGTATCACGGCAATAATATAATTTGTACATAACGTATCACAAATGTTAATATAATAAATTTTACTCTTTTTTGTGTGCAATAAGTATCCACGTACCTAATATCTATCGTTACAGCAATTTTTCAGACGTCACCAGCAGCCTCAGATGTCTCACCACAACATACCGAACGTTGGCTGACACCTCCGTCCTAATACACTGATTCCTTATCGCAAGGGGGCCGGCATGTTTAGGCCACAAACTAATATCTAATAAATATTTAGCCACCCTAATGGTAACTGCGCTTACCGTTCCGCCTGTTGCAAACCACCGTTTCCAGTAGCTGCAACGTGAAGACCGTTAACCTTGGCATTTCCTCGTCGAACAGTTAAAACGTTTACCGTATTAAACGGTGTTCGGCGAGGTAACTTTCGCCTCAATTTTTAATTTAACTTTGACTGCGATTTCTTAAATTCTACCATCAGGACGTGTCAGCCGACTCAGGTAAATATCCATCAAGGCCATTTTATTATATTAATACAATACCTAAGTAACCTATTACTGTATATGTAATATACATATTGTAAAAGCTTATAGTAATACATATATACTTAGAATAAAGGATAATAACTTGACCACTGACACCCTTTTCTATTTTCCTTTTTTTTTTCTTCAAAATATATCATCGGAGCGACGGTGGAGGCCACACATTTTAAACCGCTCATTGCGTCGTCCTCCGATGATAACAGGGAAAATGGCTTTTAATGATTTGGTTTTGTTGATGGCACCTTGAATGTAATAGAAGAGGAAGTAAGTGTCGCACTGTTGCTCGTTAGTTTGTGCAGCTGTCTGGACGATTGGATCTATCTTATGAATTTCCGGCTAAAATAGCTCGCGCATCTCTTCGGGTCCGACAAAGTGCAACCGTTCAAGGTGAAACCCACCTTATCGGTTTGCTTCGTCGGATTCGACAGGGGCCTTACGGTGGACCAGGGTTTACTCACACCAGTGATGAAGTTATACGTCTTCAAGATTTCAACCCATTTGGTCCGCTTGCGTTGGATGGCCAGATGATCCCCGGGGTCGACCTGGCGTAGATGGTCACGCGCGTTTACTGAAACGGCTGCTTCGGCTGGAAAACTAGGACGTAAGTCCCTGATCCTTCCAGCTGGAATGAAACGAGCCGCAGCAGCTGTGAGCACCTTGCGGAAGGCGCGGTCGCCTGCGATAGTATAGGTCGCCAGGTTATGCTAATTACCAGACCAGCGCTAGCCATTGCGCATTGGAGTCACCTACTACAAGTCGGTTTTCCCCTCTGGGGAGCGCACTAATATCAGGATGATATCCAGCCGGGCAGCAGGTGACAATGGGTATGTATGTATATATTAGAAATTTCGAGCTCGGCATCGCCTGACCGGACAGCTGTACCTTGACATTGTAAAGTTCTGTCCCTGCGGTTGATGCCTTCATCGATCAGACGATACTTCACTGTGTAGTGGACTATAAACGCTAAGCCCTCACCACTATCTTGCTCGCGATCTTGTCTGTGCACGTTATAGCCATCCCCGGCTATCAGGGAAGAGCCAAATAGCATGCAGCTTGGTTTCTTGGATCGCAGCTATAGAGATTCCATGTCTGCTTATGAAGTCGCCGATCTGATCTATGTGGCGCGTTGGCGCGTTACAGGTAAATTGCAGAAACTTGAAGCTCCTCGGTAACCCTGTCGTAACTCGGGGTGTGAGGGACGCGTGGGGTTGCCTACGTTGAGCCTGCTCTGCGTTTCGCTTTTGTTGTCTAATGATGGTGGGCGTCCGCGTCTTGGGGGGCGGTTGCAGGTACAGGGCTCTACTGCCGGGAGCAACGTAGTCAATTGTCCCCTCACGGGTGGTGCGCAGGCGAGAGCAACTACGAAAGTAGCTTCAGACATTGCAAGAATTGAATATGACTGATGCCAGGTTCCGTGGTATTCTGGTCAGCCACACGGAACAGACTGCGCGGGGGACCAAGAGCTGATGCTTTGTTCCCGCACTAGGTTTGGAGCAGGAGGGATGGACTTGGGCTATGATGGGAGAGTTTTGTTGCGCCGATAAGCTCCTTACCGGAGAGGTATACTTTGTGGCGGCGGTGGGTGGTGCCAGCCTATCTGGGGATGCGGTAGTCGTAGAGGCATGAGACGAATGGGGGCGGGGAGCAACATGTAGCTACATACCGTGTGGACCACTCTCTAAGTGGCTTAAGGCCTGAACAGGTCTTAAGGTGGCCCAAACCGTTGCACTTGTTACACCTAATCGAGGTGGAGTTCGGATGGAGCCGTTTATAGCAAACGCAGCAATAGAATAGCTTAGGTCTAGAGTTGGATCCAATATCAGCCCTGAGGAGAAGTATTAGAAGCAAAGTTGCTGGATGGAATTGCTCTTGTGAGAATAGAAGAGGATGAGATACGGTTTTCTAAACAGGGCTAGTTCACTGGGCGGTAGTCCTGTCGGGAAAGGCTCGAGTCATTCCGGCAACATAGAACCAGCTGCCATGGGATTGTAGCATTCACCGTTCTCACGGCTACTTGAACTGTCTTGCCGAAAACTTGAGTTGTGAATTTTACCTTCATTTTTTCGAAGTGCTTTGGTTCAATATGCTGTCTTGAGAGTTTTGAACAGAGTCTAGTACTCGCATATTGTTCACGCTTCCATAGTTCGCGTAAGACTTTAAAACTCACAGTTCCATCAGGTGTACATAGATCACATTTCAAGAGACCATTACGTAAAGACTTCACCAAATGTGGAAAATTATACATGCGAAATACTTTTTTTCGTTAAACAAGAAAAAATGGACTTTGAGAAGTAACGACAACGTTTAAATCAAATTAATTACTTTATAGTTTTCTATTCGAAGAACCTTGGTCACATGGAATAACGCGGACTGTTACTCCATTACTGCTTAATATCTGGAGATTTTCCAAAATTATATTACTGAGGCAGTCACCAGACAAACAATTACTTCCCAATTACATTATTTCAATTCGAATTAAAAACGGTCTAATTCGTCAACATTACTTGGTCCATCGAACTTTATCAAAGGCCCACGATCAGTGCTTTCGCAGATGCACTAGGAGGAATGTGTTAGTGGGGTGTCAGTATTGCGCCATTTCCACTCAAATACGTTGTCCCGCTCCTTTTTGTAAAGGAAATAACAGTATACACCAATCATTGTGACGAGTTATAAAGGCGACCAAACATGACTTTGTTCGTATACACAAGGAGTAAACTACGCAGAGTGCTGCGTTAAGAATATATTTGAATTTTTTCTATTTACTTTTTATTTCATTAATATATCTTTCTTTATGAGTTATTTCAATTTTTTTTACTTTTTCAATATAATTTAAAAGTATCATTGAAAACCAAGTCTTCCCAATATGCCAATATTATTAAATTCCTTCAACCAAATCAAATTAATTTCTTTATAGAGAAATCCTTATACAAATTTACGCGGAGGCAGGCAGCAAGATGACATATGCGCATACAAATTTGTGGAAGGAAGATACAGGAAGATATCTACAGTCAACTAGCCTTTTTCAATATAATTTAAAAGTATCATTGAAAACCAAGTTTTCCCAATATGTCAATATTATTAAATTCCTTCAACCAAATCAAATTAATTTCTTTATAGAGAAATCCTTATACAAATTTACGCGGAGGCAGGCAGCAAGATGACATATGCACATACAAATTTGTGGAAGGGAGATACAGGAAGATATCTACAGCCAACCAGAGGTGTTGATGTAATGGAGAAGATTCATGGACTTTAGGTTGGCGCACTGCCCCAGGCTGTCGAATAAAGGAGCACCTAGTGACCTTAATCGTCTAGCTTCCAAACCCGGACATTTGCAGAGAAAGTCCTCAACAGACTCCTTCTCTGAAAGGTGCCCACAGCTTCTGCAATGGGGTTTGAATGGTAATCTTAGCTTTTCCGCGTGTGTGCCGATCGTCGAATGACCGGTAAACACAGCTATGAATTTGGACATTAAATGGCGTGGAGTCCCCAAGACTTTCTGAGTCTTCCGTGTTTTGTATTGGGGCCAAAGGGTTTTCCAAATAGCACCTCAAGAAATGCAGTTTCATCTCTTCTGCGCTTTCCTGAGAAATAATTTGTGCAGTTCCCCTTTAACAACTGTGAGAGGGATGTCGATGACCGGGTAGGAAGGCCCTGAGGCGTCCGTGAAGACAGAGGTGCAAGTTTCGACGCCAGTGCTAACTCAGGTTATCGTCGTTCGAAACCTTCCCGTAAACGCAACCGAACAAAAATGAGTGAGGCACTATTTTTATGCGCGCATTCGGAAGGGCCGAAATTTTCTTACGCCGCGGCTGCAAAAGTAATTAAAAAATCAAAGAAATTTGTTTTGATGTGGAATCGGCCGTATGAGGTGTACAAAAATGTTGATGACTTTTCCGAATGCGACTTGAAGCGATTGACGACAAAAAAGCAGGATAACGGCAACTTTTCAAGCGGGACCCTTCTTTCTAACTACGCAAAGGATGCACAATTCTTCCTCAAGAGGGAATAGATGTGAGTACCAACACCATCGATCGTTGACTGAAAGAGGCAAACATATCCTACCATCCCACATCATTAAAACCTCTGCTCTCAGAACAACACATTGAGAACAACAAAACAAGAAAATGGCGTCATAGTATGGGACTGACCTTTCAAGTCCCCAGACGACAACCCCCTTGAAAATATGTGGGGAACTATGAAAACGCATCTTTCCGGAAGGCCAGTCCATGATTTAAAGCAACTCGTGTGTCAAGTTCGCAAAATCTAGTTTGTCGAGGAGCTACGCCAAAAAGCTGGTTCAAAGCATGAAGAAGATGCCAGGCTATACTCGACAACGATGAAGACAACACGGCTTATTGAGTAATTCCGACTAGTAGTTTTGTACACGAAATTGAACTTTTTTTTTGAAATTTGAACAAATCGAGCTAAGGAGCACCAGGAGATTTGGTGGCTCCTAAAACACTCAGGCTAAAAAGCCCATTGTATTTAAAGCTCTGGAAAGGCGGTAGATAGTCAAGGAGGGAAGGAGAAAAGTATCAGAGAAAGAGATAGGAAAGAATAGGGACAGAGATAGAGATAGTTAATCCTGTGAGAATTTTCCAGATTCTTTGGCAAATCTGTAAATATCCTTCAGTTTTAGAGAACGAATATTACTCATTCTCATGACATAGGAACCCAATACTCGTAGCCGTGCTCTAGCAAAGGCAGGACACTCAAAGAGAAAGTGCTCGGTGCTATCCGCCTCCTCCAAGCAGGACAGGCATAATGGGTCCTCGATGATTACAATGGTGGTCATATGCTGACCCCATGGGTTGTGTCCTGTAATGATACCGACCATCAACCGAATATCTTTCCTTCTAAGCTTTAGTAGAAAGTTTGACCGTTTTCTGTTCGGACTTGTCACAAAACATTTTGCAGTTCTGCAGCGTTCTAGACCGGACCATCGCTCTATATGTAGATTGCCTACATAATCGCTGATCCAATTAATGATTCCTGTGGAAATGATTCCGATTATTGGCTCTGGCCCCTGTGAGGGCTCCGCTGATCCACGATTGGCCAATTCATCGGCAATTTCGTTTCCTTGAACACCGGAGTGTCCTGGAACCCATATAAGTACAAGCCTGTTTTGTTTTGCGACAGAATTAAGTTTCTTCTTACATTCTTAAACAATCTTTGAGGTTTGCTTCGCGTTCTACAGGGCCTTCAGCGCAGCCTGACTGTCACTGAAAACTCTAATTTGTTTCCCGCTTCATCTCCTCTCGATTATCCATTCGACTACTTTCAGGATGGCAAAAACTTCTGTTTGGAAAACAGTTACCATTTCCCCCATAGCATAGTGATACTTATTACTATCGTTTAAGTACCATCCTCCAGACCGTATTTCATTCTTGGACCCATCGGTAAAGAGAACATCCGGCAAACCTCCCAGAATGCATTCTGGTTGACATCGAGTTTCCTTCCAAATGAAACTGTGGGTATCAGGTCGTCTTTGTGTGCCAAAAACAGTGGATAAAAACAGTGAATACTGCTCAGATAGCAACTTAAAGATTTCTCTGTGTCCCGAAGTTCCGTCTTCGTGCCAGAAACCATATTTATGGAGTCTATACATTGCTTTTATTACTTCCTGTTGTATCTTAAGATCCAGGGGAAGCAAATCAAGCATAGCATTTAGGGTATCACCAGAGGTTGTACTCATGGCACCCATGATGCATAAACAAACAGTTCTTTGCAGCCTGTATAGTTCCCGGATTGTGGACTTAACCTGTTAAGTGCTGGGTATATCCATAGGACCACAGCAGGTTTCAGACCCCAGGTTTTACCAAAGGCTTTACGGCATTGCTGAAAAATCCTCAATGCGCTATTCACCGTCAGTGAATCGTGTGTCTCCCAAGTCAGCTTCTTATTCAAGATTACTACTAGATATTTGGAAGACTGAGTCCATCCAATTTCCGTTTTCTCGTTAAACTAGACTATGGTTGTTTTGATCGGATTAAGGAGGCCACCGTAGCCGAATGGGTTGGTGCGTGACTACCATTCGGAATTCATAGAGAGAACGCCGGTTCGAATCTCGGTGAAACACCAAAATTAAGAAAAACATTTTTCTAATAGCGGCCGCCCTTCGGCAGGGAATGGCAAACCTCCGAGTGTATTTCTGCCATAAAAAGCTCCTCATAAAAATATCTGCCGTTCGGAGCCGGCTTAAAACTGTAGGTACCTCCATTAGTGGAACAACATCAAGACGCACACCACAAATAGGAGGAGGAGCTCGGCCAAAAACCCAGCCATCGATTTTGTTAAGAATCCTCTGCATTTTCGTGTAAAGCCTCCTTAAGCATTTATCCGATGTTAGCGCACAGACATCGTCCGCATATGCTTGGTCATGAAAACCGAGTTTCTGAATTTCCGCTAGTAGAGAGTCTACGACGAAGCACCACAGCAGCGGAAAAGGAACACCCCCTTTGGGCACATCCTTGCTTTGCCCTGACTGTGATTAGTTTGTCACTGATCCCACCAGCGGTTAACAGCCTCTGAAAGAGCATGGAATATATCCATTTTACAATAGTTTGATTACTCCGTGTCGTTCGGCAGAAGAACATAACGAGCCGAAAGTGGCATTATCAAAAGCCCCCTCAATATCCACGCACACGCCCATTGTGTATTCGTCAGATTCCAGCTCGGCTTCAATCTTGCTAACAAAATCGTGTAAGGCTGATTCACATGATTTTCGCTCTGGTAAACGTGTTGATTTCTACTAAGTGGACTTCACACGAACTATTTCAAAACGAACTATGTCAAACTGATTGGTCTAAAACTTTCTGCTTTGGGAATAAATACTACTCTTACGCGTCGCCATTGGGATGGTATATAACCAAATGCAAGACAGGCTGTGAAGATCCTTTTCAGGGCCTCAATCAGCCTGTCTCCTCCTCTTTAAGCATTGCTGGATATATTCCGTCAGGTCCAGGGGACTTAAAGTTCTCAAAGGACGACAAGGACAACCTTATCGATTCCTTTGTCACTATCCGACTAGCAATATACCAGCTGTACCTTAAGGTTCCACCGTTGCTACCGTTATTGTTCATGCCACTTTCTATTTCAGAGAGAGTTCTATTACCCGGAAAATGGGTTTCGAAATGGGTACATACTTTCATGTAAAAAAAGTTTAAATATACGTATATCTTTTATACTTCATGAATAATCGCGGCTCGTTTTTTGTGACATTCTTTATTGGCACGATAACCGCTTTCTCGTGCTAACCGGCGCCAGTTGGACACACCAAGTGAAGCCAAGTCCTTCTCCACCTGATCTTTCCAACGCAGAGGAGGCCTTCGTCTTCCTCTGCTACCACCAGCTGGTACCACATCGAATACTTTCAGAGCCGAGGCGTTTGTATCCATTCAGACAACATGACCCAGCCAGCATAGCCACTGAATCTTTATTCGCGGCGCTATGTCTATGTCGTCGTAAAGCTCATACAGCTCATCGTTCCATCGCCTGCGATATTCGCCGGTGCCAACGTACAAAGGTCCAAAAATTTTGCGCAGAATCTTTCTCTCAAACACTCCAAGCATCGCTTCAGCGGATGTTGGGATCGTCCACGCTTCTGTGCCAGACGTTAGGACGAGTATGATAAGAGCCTTGTAGAGTGTTAGTTTTGTTCGTCGAGAGAGGACTTTACTACTCAATTGGCTACTTAGTCCAAACTACCACTTGTTGGCAAGAGAGATTCTATGTTGGATTTCCAAGCTGACATTGCTGTCCGTGTTAATACTGGTTCCTAAGTAAACGAAGTTTTTACAACCTCGAAATTATAACTGTCTACAGTGACGCGGGTGCCGATACGCTAGTGGGCCGATTGTTTGTTTGATGGAAGGAGGGTACTTCGTTTTGTCCTCGTACACCTCCAGACCCATTCTCTTTGCGCTAATTCCAGTTTGGAAAAGGCAGAACTAACAGCACGGTTGTTAAGGCCGATGATGTCAGTATCATCGGTATAAGCAAACAATTGTACGCTCTTTTAAAAAATTGTGCCTGAGCGATTAAGGTCTGCGGCTCGTACGATCCTATCCAATATCAGGTTAAACAAGTCACAAGGCTCGGAGAGGTCTTTTCCAACTCTGACGGCGCTGCTAGTATTGAGCAACGTCATCTTGCTCAGTCTTGAAGTCGACGAAAATATGGTGTGTGTCGATTCTCCTTTCATGGGTATTTTCCAAGACATGGTGAATTGTGTATATCTTGTCGAGGGGGGACTTTCCAAGTCTAAAGCCACACTGATAAGGTCCAACCAGTTGGTTTATGGTGGGCTTCAATCGTGCACACAATACGCTCGCTGGAACCTTATAGGCGATATTTACAAGACTGATCCTACGAGAATTTGCACAGATTGCAGGATCATCCTTCTTGTGGATTCGGAAGAGGGGCTTGCACCTTACCAGCGGCTTTGTTCCTTAGCCACATTTATCTACTCTCACTTCGTCAGGGTCAGGTAGCCGAACGACAGTTCCGTCGTCAGCGATTGGGGCATCCACAACTGTCACTATTTAACAAGTTCGAGAAGTGTTCCCTCTATAATTTAAGAATGCTCTGTATGTCAGTCACCACACCGCCGTCTTTGTTCTTACAGGAAAACACCTCTGTCTAAAAACCTTCTGTAGGCCGCCGAACTTTCTGGTAGAATTTTCGGGCGTTGTTCCTATTGGCCAGGATCCCAAGCTCCTCGTACTCACGTATTTCGGCTTATCGTTTTTTCTTTTTGATAATTCGTCTCGCTTCCTTTTTTAACTCTCAATAGCGATCCCAGATTGTTGCGCCTGATCGCGTGACTCTATAGGGAGCATCTTTTTCTTTCCGTGGTAGCTGAAGGAGAGCAAACTGTCAAAGTTTATACCCAAAATTTTAGGATTGTTAACAGTAGGAATTGGTGTGTCATTGAGTTTTACCTTGAGGTGCAGTTTGACCTCCTTTGTTCAGGTGGTGAAGAGGGTTGTCGTGGACTTTGTGAGGAAAAGTTGGGAATTCCTCGAGTGAAAAAGCGAGAAAGGCAAGTGAGGTGGTCGTTCACTTTGACGCACAGGCCATCAATTTCATTGGCGACGCTATTATTGCGCAGTCGTATTGTCCCTATGGTGACTGGGCGAGTTTCGATACATAGAAGTTGAACAGCAACGACGGAACACCTTGCTTTATCTCCCTCTGTTAAGAGATTTGGTCTAGAAAGATTACTGATGCGTTTCGACGACTCAGATAGTTAGAGGACCACCTCTTCAGTAGTAGCGTGGAATGGCTAACAGTATCGAAAGCCTTCTTCAATCCCAACGCTACTGGCACAGTCCTGTCGCAGGGGCGGTTTTGGTTAAGCCCGCGGTTTATCTGGATGTTTATAACGATGCGAGCTGTGGTGGTACTCTGTCCTCTTCAGAAGCTATGCTGGTGTGTGGCTGAGATCAGGTGTTTCGTGTAGAGTGGGAGTAGAAAGTCTTCCAGAGTCTTCACTACTGGTGAAAAGAGAGTTATCGGCCGATAAGATTCCCCTTGGTTGGTGGGTTTCCCAGGTTTCAGTAGTGGGACCACTCTCCCTACTTTCCACTTGTCAGGAGTACTGAGAGTGGACATTGACAGATTGAAAACCATTGTGAGATATCCTGCTCCCAATGGACCCAGGTTTTTCAGCACCAGCATGTGAAGTCCGTCAGGGCCAATGGTTTTAAATGATTTGGTTTTGTTTATGGCACCTTGAATGTAATAGAAGAGGAAGTAAGTGTCGCACTGTTGCTCGTTAGTTTGTGCAGCCGTCTGGACGATCGGATCTATCCTATGAATTTCCGGCTAAAATAGCTCGCGCATCTCTTCGGGTCCGACAAAGTGCAACCGTTCAAGGTGAAAGCCACCTTATCAGTTTGCTTCGTCGGATTCGACAGGGGCCTTACGGTGGACCGGGGTTTACTCACACCAGTGATGAAGTTATACGTCTTCAAGATTTCAACCCATTTGGTCCGCTTGCGTTGGATGGCCAGATGATCCCCGGGGTCGACCTGGCGTAGATGGTCACGCGCGTTTACTGAAACGGCTGCTTCGGCTGGAAAACTAGGACGTAAGTCCCTGATCCTTCCAGCTGGGATGAAGCGAGCCGCAGCAGCTGTAAGCACCTTGCGGAAGGCGCGTTCGCCTGCGATAGTATAGGTCGCCAGGTTATGCTAATTACCAGACCAGCGCTAGCCATTGCGTATTGGAGTCACCTACTACAAGTCGGTTTTCCCCTCTGGGGAGCGCACTTATATCAGGATGATATCCAGCCGGGCAGCAGGTGACAATGGGTATGTATGTATATATTAAAAATTTCGAGCTCGGCATCGCCTGACCGGACAGCTGTACCTTGACATTGTAAAGTTCTGTCCCTGCGGTTGATGCCTTCATCGATCAGACGATACTTCACTGTGTAGTGGACTATAAACGCTAAGCCCTCACCACTGTCTTGCTCGCGATCTTGTCTGTGCACGTTATAGCCATCCCCGGCTATCAGGGAAGAGCCAAATAGCATGCAGCTTGGTTTCTTGGATCGCAGCTATAGAGATTCCATGTCTGCTTATGAAGTCGCCGATCTGATCTATGTGGCGCGTTGGCGCGTTACAGGTAAATTGCAGAAACTTGAAGCTCCTCGGTAACCCTGTCGTAACTCGGGGTGTGAGGGACGCGTGGGGTTGCCTACGTTGAGCCTGCTCTGCGTTTCGCTTTTGTTGTCTAATGATGGTGGGCGTCCGCGTCTTGGGGGGCGGTTGCAGGTACAGGGCTCTACTGCCGGGAGCAACGTAGTCAATTGTCCCCTCACGGGTGGTGCGCAGGCGAGAGCAACTACGAAAGTAGCTTCAGACATTGCAAGAATTGAATATGACTGATGCCAGGTTCCGTGGTATTCTGGTCAGCCACACGGAACAGACTGCGCGGGGGACCAAGAGCTGATGCTTTGTTCCCGCACTAGGTTTGGAGCAGGAGGGATGGACTTGGGCTATGATGGGAGAGTTTTGTTGCGCCGATAAGCTCCTTACCGGAGAGGTATACTTTGTGGCGGCGGTGGGTGGTGCCAGCCTATCTGGGGATGCGGTAGTCGTAGAGGCATGAGACGAATGGGGGCGGGGAGCAACATGTAGCTACATACCGTGTGGACCACTCTCTAAGTGGCTTAAGGCCTGAACAGGTCTTAAGGTGGCCCAAACCGTTGCACTTGTTACACCTAATCGAGGTGGAGTTCGGATGGAGCCGTTTATAGCAAACGCAGCAATAGAATAGCTTAGGTCTAGAGTTGGATCCAATATCAGCCCTGAGGAGAAGTATTAGAAGCAAAGTTGCTGGATGGAATTGCTCTTGTGAGAATAGAAGAGGATGAGATACGGTTTTCTAAACAGGGCTAGTTCACTGGGCGGCAGTCCTGTCGGGAAAGGCTCGAGTCATTCCGGCAACATAGAACCAGCTGCCATGGGATTGTAGCATTCACCGTTCTCACGGCTACTTGAACTGTCTTGCCGAAAACTTGAGTTGTGAATTTTACCTTCATTTTTTCGAAGTGCTTTGGTTCAATATGCTGTCTTGAGAGTTTTGAACAGAGTCTAGTACTCGCATATTGTTCACGCTTCCATAGTTCGCGTAAGACTTTAAAACTCACAGTTCCATCAGGTGTACATAGATCACATTTCAAGAGACCATTACGTAAAGACTTCACCAAATGTGGAAAATTATACATGCGAAATACTTTTTTTCGTTAAACAAGAAAAAATGGACTTTGAGAAGTAACGGCAACGTTTAAATCAAATTAATTACTTTATAGTTTTCTATTCGAAGAACCTTGATCACATGGAATAACGCGGACTGTTACTCCATTACTGCTTAATATCTGGAGATTTTCCAAAATTATATTACTGAGGCAGTCACCAGACAAACAATTACTTCCCAATTACATTATTTCAATTCGAATTAAAAACGGTCTAATTCGTCAACATTACTTGGTCCATCGAACTTTATCAAAGGCCCACGATCAGTGCTTTCGCAGATGCACTAGGAGGAATGTGTTAGTGGGGTGTCAGTATTGCGCCATTTCCACTCAAATACGTTGTCCCGCTCCTTTTTGTAAAGGAAATAACAGTATACACCAATCATTGTGTCGAGTTATAAAGGCGACCAAACATGACTTTGTTCGTATACACAAGGAGTAAACTACGCAGAGTGCTGCGTTAAGAATATATTTGAATTTTTTCTATTTACTTTTTATTTCATTAATATATCTTTCTTTATGAGTTATTTAAATTTTTTTTACTTTTTCAATATAATTTAAAAGTATCATTGAAAACCAAGTCTTCCCAATATGCCAATATTATTAAATTCCTTCAACCAAATCAAATTAATTTCTTTATAGAGAAATCCTTATACAAATTTACGCGGAGGCAGGCAGCAAGATGACATATGCGCATACAAATTTGTGGAAGGAAGATACAGGAAGATATCTACAGTCAACCAGCCTTTTTCAATATAATTTAAAAGTATCATTGAAAACCAAGTCTTCCCAATATGTCAATATTATTAAATTCCTTCAACCAAATCAAATTAATTTCTTTATAGAGAAATCCTTATACAAATTTACGCGGAGGCAGGCAGCAAGATGACATATGCACATACAAATTTGTGGAAGGGAGATACAGGAAGATATCTACAGCCAACCAGAGGTGTTGATGTAATGGAGAAGATTCATGGACTTTAGGTTGGCGCACTGCCCCAGGCTGTCGAATAAAGGAGCCCCTAGTGACCTTAATCGTCTAGCTTCCAAACCCGGACATTTGCAGAGAAAGTCCTCAACAGACTCCTTCTCTGAAAGGTGCCCACAGCTTCTGCAATGGGGTTTGAATGGTAATCTTAGCTTTTCCGCGTGTGTGCCGATCGTCGAATGACCGGTAAACACAGCTATGAATTTGGACATTAAATGGCGTGGAGTCCCCAAGACTTTCTGAGTCTTCCGTGTTTTGTTTTGGGGCCAAAGGGTTTTCCAAATAGCACCTCAAGAAATGCAGTTTCATCTCTTCTGCGCTTTCCTGAGAAATAATTTGTGCAGTTCCCCTTTAACAACTGTGAGAGGGATGTCGATGACCGGGTAGGAAGGCCCTGAGGCGTCCGTGAAGACAGAGGTGCAAGTTTCGACGCCAGTGCTAACTCAGGTTATCGTCGTTCGAAACCTTCCCGTAAACGCAACCGAACAAAAATGAGTGAGGCACTATTTTTATGCGCGCATTCGGAAGGGCCGAAATTTTCTTACGCCGCGGCTGCAAAAGTAATTAAAAAATCAAAGAAATTTGTTTTGATGTGGAATCGGCCGTATGAGGTGTACAAAAATGTTGATGACTTTTCCGAATGCGACTTGAAGCGATTGACGACAAAAAAGCAGGATAACGGCAACTTTTCAAGCGGGACCCTTCTTTCTAACTACGCAAAGGATGCACAATTCTTCCTCAAGAGGGAATAGATGTGAGTACCAACACCATCGATCGTTGACTGAAAGAGGCAAACATATCCTACCATCCCACATCATTAAAACCTCTGCTCTCAGAACAACACATTGAGAACAACAAAACAAGAAAATGGCGTCATAGTATGGGACTGACCTTTCAAGTCCCCAGACGACAACCCCCTTGAAAATATGTGGGGAACTATGAAAACGCATCTTTCCGGAAGGCCAGTCCATGATTTAAAGCAACTCGTGTGTCAAGTTCGCAAAATCTAGTTTGTCGAGGAGCTACGCCAAAAGGCTGGTTCAAAGCATGAAGAAGATGCCAGGCTATACTCGACAACGATGAAGACAACACGGCTTATTGAGTAATTCCGACTAGTAGTTTTGTACACGAAATTGAACTTTTTTTTTGAAATTTGAACAAATCGAGCTAAGGAGCACCAGGAGATTTGGTGGCTCCTAAAACACTCAGGCTAAAAAGCCCATTGTATTTAAAGCTCTGGAAAGGCGGTAGATAGTCAAGGAGGGAAGGAGAAAAGTATCAGAGAAAGAGATAGGAAAGAATAGGGACAGAGATAGAGATAGTTAATCCTGTGAGAATTTTCCAGATTCTTTGGCAAATCTGTAAATATCCTTCAGTTTTAGAGAACGAATATTACTCATTCTCATGACATAGGAACCCAATACTCGTAGCCGTGCTCTAGCAAAGGCAGGACACTCAAAGAGAAAGTGCTCGGTGCTATCCGCCTCCTCCAAGCAGGACAGGCATAATGGGTCCTCGATGATTACAATGGTGGTCATATGCTGACCCCATGGGTTGTGTCCTGTAATGATACCGACCATCAACCGAATATCTTTCCTTCTAAGCTTTAGTAGAAAGTTTGACCGTTTTCTGTTCGGACTTGTCACAAAACATTTTGCAGTTCTGCAGCGTTCTAGACCGGACCATCGCTCTATATGTAGATTGCCTACATAATCGCTGATCCAATTAATGATTCCTGTGGAAATGATTCCGATTATTGGCTCTGGCCCCTGTGAGGGCTCCGCTGATCCACGATTGGCCAATTCATCGGCAATTTCGTTTCCTTGAACACCGGAGTGTCCTGGAACCCATATAAGTACAAGCCTGTTTTGTTTTGCGACAGAATTAAGTTTCTTCTTACATTCTTAAACAATCTTTGAGGTTTGCTTCGCGTTCTACAGGGCCTTCAGCGCAGCCTGACTGTCACTGAAAACTCCAATATGTTTCCCGCTTCATCTCCTCTCGATTATCCATTCGACTACTTTCAGGATGGCAAAAGCTTCTGTTTGGAAAACAGTTACCATTTCCCCCATAGCATAGTGATACTTATTACTATCGTTTAAGTACCATCCTCCAGACCGTATTTCATTCTTGGACCCATCGGTAAAGAAAACATCCGGCAAACCTCCCAGAATGCATTCTGGTTGACATCGAATTTCCTTCCAAATGAAACTGTGGGTATCAGGTCGTCTGTGTGTGCCAAAAACAGTGGATAAAAACAGTGAATACTGCTCAGATAGCAACTTAAAGATTTCTCTGTGTCCCGAAGTTCCGTCTTCGTGCCAGAAACCATATTTATGGAGTCTATACATTGCTTTTATTACTTCCTGTTGTATCTTAAGATCCAGGGGAAGCAAATCAAGCATAGCATTTAGGGTATCACCAGAGGTTGTACTCATGGCACCCATGATGCATAAACATACAGTTCTTTGCAGCCTGTATAGTTCCCGGATTGTGGACTTAACCTGTTAAGTGCTGGGTATATCCATAGGACCACAGCAGGTTTCAGACCCCAGGTTTTACCAAAGGCTTTACGGCATTGCTGAAAAATCCTCAATGCGCTATTCACCGTCAGTGAATCGTGTGTCTCCCAAGTCAGCTTCTTATTCAAGATTACTACTAGATATTTGGAAGACTGAGTCCATCCAATTTCCGTTTTCTCGTTAAACTAGACTATGGTTGTTTTGATCGGATTAAGGAGGCCACCGTAGCCGAATGGGTTGGTGCGTGACTACCATTCGGAATTCATAGAGAGAACGCCGGTTCGAATCTCGGTGAAACACCAAAATTAAGAAAAACATTTTTCTAATAGCGGCCGCCCTTCGGCAGGGAATGGCAAACCTCCGAGTGTATTTCTGCCATAAAAAGCTCCTCATAAAAATATCTGCCGTTCGGAGCCGGCTTAAAACTGTAGGTACCTCCATTAGTGGAACAACATCAAGACGCACACCACAAATAGGAGGAGGAGCTCGGCCAAAAACCCAGCCATCGATTTTGTTAAGAATCCTCTGCATTTTCGTGTAAAGCCTCCTTAAGCATTTATCCGATGTTAGCGCACAGACATCGTCCGCATATGCTTGGTCATGAAAACCGAGTTTCTGAATTTCCGCTAGTAGAGAGTCTACGACGAAGCACCACAGCAGCGGAAAAGGAACACCCCCTTTGGGCACATCCTTGCTTTGCCCTGACTGTGATTAGTTTGTCACTGATCCCACCAGCGGTTAACAGCCTCTGAAAGAGCATGGAATATATCCATTTTACAATAGTTTGATTACTCCGTGTCGTTCGGCAGAAGAACATAACGAGCCGAAAGTGGCATTATCAAAAGCCCCCTCAATATCCACGCACACGCCCATTGTGTATTCGTCAGATTCCAGCTCGGCTTCAATCTTGCTAACAAAATCGTGTAAGGCTGATTCACATGATTTTCGCTCTGGTAAACGTGTTGATTTCTACTAAGTGGACTTCACACGAACTATTTCAAAACGAACTATGTCAAACTGATTGGTCTAAAACTTTCTGCTTTGGGAATAAATACTACTCTTACGCGTCGCCATTGGGATGGTATATAACCAAATGCAAGACAGGCTGTGAAGATCCTTTTCAGGGCCTCAATCAGCCTGTCTCCTCCTCTTTAAGCATTGCTGGATATATTCCGTCAGGTCCAGGGGACTTAAAGTTCTCAAAGGACGACAAGGACAACCTTATCGATTCCTTTGTCACTATCCGACTAGCAATATACCAGCTGTACCTTAAGGTTCCACCGTTGCTACCGTTATTGTTCATGCCACTTTCTATTTCAGAGAGAGTTCTATTACCCGGAAAATGGGTTTCGAAATGGGTACATACTTTCATGTAAAAAAAGTTTAAATATACGTATATCTTTCATACTTCATGAATAATCGCGGCTCGTTTTTTGTGACATTCTTTATTGGCACGATAACCGCTTTCTCGTGTTAACCGGCGCCAGTTGGACACACCAAGTGAAGCCAAGTCCTTCTCCACCTGATCTTTCCAACGCAGAGGAGGCCTTCGTCTTCCTCTGCTACCACCAGCTGGTACCACATCGAATACTTTCAGAGCCGAAGCGTTTGTATCCATTCAGACAACATGACCCAGCCAGCGTAGCCACTGAATCTTTCTTCGCGGCGCTATGTCTATGTCGTCGTAAAGCTCATACAGCTCATCGTTCCATCGCCTGCGATATTCGCCGGTGCCAACGTACAAAGGTCCAAAAATTTTGCGCAGAATCTTTCTCTCAAACACTCCAAGCATCGCTTCAGCGGATGTTGGGATCGTCCACGCTTCTGTGCCAGACGTTAGGACGAGTATTATAAGAGCCTTGTAGAGTGTTAGTTTTGTTCGTCGAGAGAGGACTTTACTACTCAATTGGCTACTTAGTCCAAACTACCACTTGTTGGCAAGAGAGATTCTATGTTGGATTTCCAAGCTGACATTGCTGTCCGTGTTAATACTGGTTCCTAAGTAAACGAAGTTTTTACAACCTCGAAATTATAACTGTCTACAGTGACGCGGGTGCCGATACGCTAGTGGGCCGATTGTTTGTTTGATGGAAGGAGGGTACTTCGTTTTGTCCTCGTACACCTCCAGACCCATTCTCTTTGCGCTTAATCCAGTTTGGAGAAGGCAGAACTAACAGCGCGGTTGTTAAGGCCGATGATGTCAGTATCATCGGTATAAGCAAACAATTGTACGCTCTTTTAAAAAATTGTGTCTGAGCGATTAAGGTCTGCGGCTCGTACGATCCTATCCAATATCAGGTTAAACAAGTCACAAGGCTCGGAGAGGTCTTTTCCAACTCTGACGGCGCTGCTAGTATTGAGCAACGTCATCTTGCTCAGTCTTGAAGTCGACGAAAATATGGTGTGTGTCGATTCTCCTTTCATGGGTATTTTCCAAGACATGGTGAATTGTGTATATCTTGTCGAGGGGGGACTTTCCAAGTCTAAAGCCACACTGATAAGGTCCAACCAGTTGGTTTATGGTGGGCTTCAATCGTGCACACAATACGCTCGCTGGAACCTTATAGGCGATATTTACAAGACTGATCCTACGAGAATTTGCACAGATTGCAGGATCATCCTTCTTGTGGATTCGGAAGAGGGGCTTGCACCTTACCAGCGGCTTTGTTCCTTAGCCACATTTATCTACTCTCACTTCGTCAGGGTCAGGTAGCCGAACGACAGTTCCGTCGTCAGCGATTGGGGCATCCACAACTGTCACTATTTAACAAGTTCGAGAAGTGTTCCCTCTATAATTTAAGAATGCTCTGTATGTCAGTCACCACACCGCCGTCTTTGTTCTTACAGGAAAACACCTCTGTCTAAAAACCTTCTGTAAGCCGCCGAACTTTCTGATAGAATTTTCGGGCGTTGTTCCTATTGGCCAGGATCCCAAGCTCCTCGCACTCACGTATTTCGGCTTATCGTTTTTTCTTTTTGATAATTCGTCTCGCTTCCTTTTTTAACTCTCAATAGCGATCCCAGATTGTTGCGCCTGATCGCGTGACTCTATAGGGAGCATCTTTTTCTTTCCGTGGTAGCTGAAGGAGAGCAAACTGTCAAAGTTTATACCCAAAATTTTAGGATTGTTAACAGTAGGAATTGGTGTGTCATTGAGTTTTACCTTGAGGTGCAGTTTGACCTCCTTTGTTCAGGTGGTGAAGAGGGTTGTCGTGGACTTTGTGAGGAAAAGTTGGGAATTCCTCGAGTGAAAAAGCGAGAAAGGCAAGTGAGGTGGTCGTTCACTTTGACGCACAGGCCATCAATTTCATTGGCGACGCTATTATTGCGCAGTCGTATTGTCCCTATGGTGACTGGGCGAGTTTCGATACATAGAAGTTGAACAGCAACGACGGAACACCTTGCTTTATCTCCCTCTGTTTAGAGATTTGGTCTAGAAAGATTACTGATGCGTTTCGACGACTCAGATAGTTAGAGGACCACCTCTTCAGTAGTAGCGTGGAATGGCTAACAGTATCGAAAGCCTTCTTCAATCCCAACGCTACTGGCACAGTCCTGTCGCAGGGGCGGTTTTGGTTAAGCCCGCGGTTTATCTGGATGTTTATAACGATGCGAGCTGTGGTGGTACTCTGTCCTCTTCAGAAGCTATGCTGGTGTCTGCCTGAGATCAGGTGTTTCGTGTAGAGTGGGAGTAGAAAGTCTTCCAGAGTCTTCACTACTGGTGAAAAGAGAGTTATCGGCCGATAAGATTCCCCTTGGTTGGTGGGTTTCCCAGGTTTCAGTAGTGGGACCACTCTCCCTACTTTCCACTTGTCAGGAGTACTGAGAGTGGACATTGACAGATTGAAAACCATTGTGAGATATCCTGCTCCCAATGGACCCAGGTTTTTCAGCACCAGCATGTGAAGTCCGTCAGGGCCAATGGTTTTAAATGATTTGGTTTTGTTTATGGCACCTTGAATGTAATAGAAGAGGAAGTAAGTGTCGCACTGTTGCTCGTTAGTTTGTGCAACCGTCTGGACGATCGGATCTATCCTATGAATTTCCGGCTAAAATAGCTCGCGCATCTCTTCGGGTCCGACAAAGTGCAACCGTTCAAGGTGAAAGCCACCTTATCGGGTTGCTTCGTCGGATTCGACAGGGGCCTTACGGTGGACCAGGGTTTACTCACACCAGTGGTGAAGTTATACGTCTTCAAGATTTCAACCCATTTGGTCCGCTTGCGTTGGATGGCCAGATGATCCCCGGGGTCGACTTGGCGTAGATGGTCACGCGCGTTTGCTGAAACGGCTGCTTCGGCTGGAAAACTAGGACGTAAGTCCCTGATCCTTCCAGCTGGGATGAAGCGAGCCGCAGCAGCTGTAAGCACCTTGCGGAAGGCGCGTTCGCCTGCGATGGTATAGGTCGCCAGGTTATGCTAATTACCAGACCAGCGCTAGCCATTGCGTATTGGAGTCACCTACTACAAGTCGGTTTTCCCCTCTGGGGAGCGCACTAATATCAGGATGATATCCAGCCGGGCAGCAGGTGACAATAGGTATATATGTATAAATTAAAAATTTCGAGCTCGGCATCGCCTGACCGGACAGCTGTACCTTGACATTGTAAAGTTCTGTCCCTGCGGTTGATGCCTTCATCGATCAGACGATACTTCACTGTGTAGTGGACTATAAACGCTAAGCCCTCACCACTGTCTTGCTCGCGATCTTGTCTGTGCACGTTATAGCCATCCCCGGCTATCAGGGAAGAGCCAAATAGCATGCAGCTTGGTTTCTTGGATCGCAGCTATAGAGATTCCATGTCTGCTTATGAAGTCGCCGATCTGATCTATGTGGCGCGTTGGCGCGTTACAGGTAAATTGCAGAAACTTGAAGCTCCTCGGTAACCCTGTCGTAACTCGGGGTGTGAGGGACGCGTGGGGTTGCCTACGTTGAGCCTGCTCTGCGTTTCGCTTTTGTTGTCTAATGATGGTGGGCGTCCGCGTCTTGGGGGGCGGTTGCAGGTACAGGGCTCTACTGCCGGGAGCAACGTAGTCAATTGTCCCCTCACGGGTGGTGCGCAGGCGAGAGCAACTACGAAAGTAGCTTCAGACATTGCAAGAATTGAATATGACTGATGCCAGGTTCCGTGGTATTCTGGTCACACGGAACAGACTGCGCGGGGGACCAAGAGCTGATGCTTTGTTCCCGCACTAGGTTTGGAGCAGGAGGGATGGACTTGGGCTATGATGGGAGAGTTTTGTTGCGCCGATAAGCTCCTTACCGGAGAGGTATACTTTGTGGCGGCGGTGGGTGGTACCAGCCTATCTGGGGATGCGGTAGTCGTTGAGGCATGAGACGAATGGGGGCGGGGAGCAACATGTAGCTACATACCGTGTGGACCACTTTCTAAGTGGCTTAAGGCCTGAACAGGTCTTAAGGTGGCCCAAACCGTTGCACTTGTTACACCTAATCGAGGTGGAGTTCGGATGGAGCCGTTTATAGCAATCGCAGCAATAGAATAGCTTAGGTCTAGAGTTGGATCCAATATCAGCCCTGAGGAGAAGTATTAGAAGCAAAATTGCTGGATGGAATTGCTCTTGTGAGAATAGAAGGGGATGAGATACGGTTTTCTAAACAGGGCTAGTTCACTGGGCGGCAGTCCTGTCGGGAAAGACTCGAGTCATTCCGGCAACATAGAACCAGCTGCCATGGGATTGTAGCATTCACCGTTCTCACGGCTACTTGAACTGTCTTGCCGAAAACTTGAGTTGTGAATTTTACCTTCATTTTTTCGAAGTGCTTTGGTTCAATATGCTGTCTTGAGAGTTTTGAACAGAGTCTAGTACTCGCATATTGTTCACGCTTCCATAGTTCGCGTAAGACTTTAAAACTCACAGTTCCATCAGGTGTACATAGATCACATTTCAAGAGACCATTACGTAAAGACTTCACCAAATGTGGAAAATTATACATGCGAAATACTTTTTTTCGTTAAATAAGAAAAAATGGACTTTGAGAAGTAACGACAACGTTTAAATCAAATTAATTACTTTATAGTTTTCTATTCGAAGAACCTTGATCACATGGAATAACGCGGACTGTTACTCCATTACTGCTTAATATCTGGAGATTTTCCAAAATTATATTACTGAGGAAGTCACCAGACAAACAATTACTTCCCAATTACATTATTTCAATTCGAATTAAAAACGGTCTAATTCGTCAACATTACTTGGTCCATCGAACTTTATCAAAGGCCCACGATCAGTGCTTTCGCAGATGCACTAGGAGGAATGTGTTAGTGGGGTGTCAGTATTGCGCCATTTCCACTCAAATACGTTGTCCCGCTCCTTTTTGTAAAGGAAATAACAGTATACACCAATCATTGTGTCGAGTTATAAAGGCGACCAAACATGACTTTGTTCGTATACACAAGGAGTAAACTACGCAGAGTGCTGCGTTAAGAATATATTTGAATTTTTTCTATTTACTTTTTATTTCATTAATATATCTTTCTTTATGAGTTATTTAAATTTTTTTTACTTTTTCAATATAATTTAAAAGTATCATTGAAAACCAAGTCTTCCCAATATGCCAATATTATTAAATTCCTTCAACCAAATCAAATTAATTTCTTTATAGAGAAATCCTTATACAAATTTACGCGGAGGCAGGCAGCAAGATGACATATGCGCATACAAATTTGTGGAAGGAAGATACTGGAAGATATCTACAGCCAACCAGCCTTTTTCAATATAATTTAAAAGTATCATTGAAAACCAAGTCTTCCCAATATGTCAATATTATTAAATTCCTTCAACCAAATCAAATTAATTTCTTTATAGAGAAATCCTTATACAAATTTACGCGGAGGCAGGCAGCAAGATGACATATGCACATACAAATTTGTGGAAGGGAGATACAGGAAGATATCTACAGCCAACCAGAGGTGTTGATGTAATGGAGAAGATTCATGGACTTTAGGTTGGCGCACTGCCCCAGGCTGTCGAATAAAGGAGCACCTAGTGACCTTAATCGTCTAGCTTCCAAACCCGGACATTTGCAGAGAAAGTCCTCAACAGACTCCTTCTCTGAAAGGTGCCCACAGCTTCTGCAATGGGGTTTGAATGGTAATCTTAGCTTTTCCGCGTGTGTGCCGATCGTCGAATGACCGGTAAACACAGCTATGAATTTGGACATTAAATGGCGTGGAGTCCCCAAGACTTTCTGAGTCTTCCGTGTTTTGTATTGGGGCCAAAGGGTTTTCCAAATAGCACCTCAAGAAATGCAGTTTCATCTCTTCTGCGCTTTCCTGAGAAATAATTTGTGCAGTTCCCCTTTAACAACTGTGAGAGGGATGTCGATGACCGGGTAGGAAGGCCCTGAGGCGTCCGTGAAGACAGAGGTGCAAGTTTCGACGCCAGTGCTAACTCAGGTTATCGTCGTTCGAAACCTTCCCGTAAACGCAACCGAACAAAAATGAGTGAGGCACTATTTTTATGCGCGCATTCGGAAGGGCCGAAATTTTCTTACGCCGCGGCTGCAAAAGTAATTAAAAAATCAAAGAAATTTGTTTTGATGTGGAATCGGCCGTATGAGGTGTACAAAAATGTTGATGACTTTTCCGAATGCGACTTGAAGCGATTGACGACAAAAAAGCAGGATAACGGCAACTTTTCAAGCGGGACCCTTCTTTCTAACTACGCAAAGGATGCACAATTCTTCCTCAAGAGGGAATAGATGTGAGTACCAACACCATCGATCGTTGACTGAAAGAGGCAAACATATCCTACCATCCCACATCATTAAAACCTCTGCTCTCAGAACAACACATTGAGAACAACAAAACAAGAAAATGGCGTCATATGGGACTGACCTTTCAAGTCCCCAGACGACAACCCCCTTGAAAATATGTGGGGAACTATGAAAACGCATCTTTCCGGAAGGCCAGTCCATGATTTAAAGCAACTCGTGTGTCAAGTTCGCAAAATCTAGTTTGTCGAGGAGCTACGCCAAAAAGCTGGTTCAAAGCATGAAGAAGATGCCAGGCTATACTCGACAACGATGAAGACAACACGGCTTATTGAGTAATTCCGACTAGTAGTTTTGTACACGAAATTGAACTTTTTTTTTGAAATTTGAACAAATCGAGCTAAGGAGCACCAGGAGATTTGGTGGCTCCTAAAACACTCAGGCTAAAAAGCCCATTGTATTTAAAGCTCTGGAAAGGCGGTAGATAGTCAAGGAGGGAAGGAGAAAAGTATCAGAGAAAGAGATAGGAAAGAATAGGGACAGAGATAGAGATAGTTAATCCTGTGAGAATTTTCCAGATTCTTTGGCAAATCTGTAAATATCCTTCAGTTTTAGAGAACGAATATTACTCATTCTCATGACATAGGAACCCAATACTCGTAGCCGTGCTCTAGCAAAGGCAGGACACTCAAAGAGAAAGTGCTCGGTGCTATCCGCCTCCTCCAAGCAGGACAGGCATAATGGGTCCTCGATGATTACAATGGTGGTCATATGCTGACCCCATGGGTTGTGTCCTGTAATGATACCGACCATCAACCGAATATCTTTCCTTCTAAGCTTTAGTAGAAAGTTTGACCGTTTTCTGTTCGGACTTGTCACAAAACATTTTGCAGTTCTGCAGCGTTCTAAACCGGACCATCGCTCTATATGTAGATTGCCTACATAATCGCTGATCCAATTAATGATTCCTGTGGAAATGATTCCGATTATTGGCTCTGGCCCCTGTGAGGGCTCCGCTGATCCACGATTGGCCAATTCATCGGCAATTTCGTTTCCTTGAACACCGGAGTGTCCTGGAACCCATATAAGTACAAGCCTGTTTTGTTTTGCGACAGAATTAAGTTTCTTCTTACATTCTTAAACAATCTTTGAGGTTTGCTTCGCGTTCTACAGGGCCTTCAGCGCAGCCTGACTGTCACTGAAAACTCCAATATGTTTCCCGCTTCATCTCCTCTCGATTATCCATTCGACTACTTTCAGGATGGCAAAAGCTTCTGTTTGGAAAACAGTTACCATTTCCCCCATAGCATAGTGATACTTATTACTATCGTTTAAGTACCATCCTCCAGACCGTATTTCATTCTTGGACCCATCGGTAAAGAAAACATCCGGCAAACCTCCCAGAATGCATTCTGGTTGACATCGAGTTTCCTTCCAAATGAAACTGTGGGTATCAGGTCGTCTGTGTGTGCCAAAAACAGTGGATAAAAACAGTGAATACTGCTCAGATAGCAACTTAAAGATTTCTCTGTGTCCCGAAGTTCCGTCTTCGTGCCAGAAACCATATTTATGGAGTCTATACATTGCTTTTATTACTTCCTGTTGTATCTTAAGATCCAGGGGAAGCAAATCAAGCATAGCATTTAGGGTATCACCAGAGGTTGTACTCATGGCACCCATGATGCATAAACATACAGTTCTTTGCAGCCTGTATAGTTCCCGGATTGTGGACTTAACCTGTTAAGTGCTGGGTATATCCATAGGACCACAGCAGGTTTCAGACCCCAGGTTTTACCAAAGGCTTTGCGGCATTGCCGAAAAATCCTCAATGCGCTATTCACCGTCAGTGAATCGTGTGTCTCCCAAGTCAGCTTCTTATTCAAGATTACTACTAGATATTTGGAAGACTGAGTCCATCCAATTTCCGTTTTCTCGTTAAACTAGACTATGGTTGTTTTGATCGGATTAAGGAGGCCACCGTAGCCGAATGGGTTGGTGCGTGACTACCATTCGGAATTCATAGAGAGAACGCCGGTTCGAATCTCGGTGAAACACCAAAATTAAGAAAAACATTTTTCTAATAGCGGCCGCCCTTCGGCAGGGAATGGCAAACCTCCGAGTGTATTTCTGCCATAAAAAGCTCCTCATAAAAATATCTGCCGTTCGGAGCCGGCTTAAAACTGTAGGTACCTCCGTTAGTGGAACAACATCAAGACGCACACCACAAATAGGAGGAGGAGCTATGCCAAACTGATTGGTCTAAAACTTTCTGCTTTGGGAATAAATACTACTCTTACGCGTCGCCATTGGGATGGTATATAACCAAATGCAAGACAGGCTGTGAAGATCCTTTTCAGGGCCTCAATCAGCCTGTCTCCTCCTCTTTAAGCATTGCTGGATATATTCCGTCAGGTCCAGGGGACTTAAAGTTCTCAAAGGACGACAAGGACAACCTTATCGATTCCTTTGTCACTATCCGACTAGCAATATACCAGCTGTACCTTAAGGTTCCACCGTTGCTACCGTTATTGTTCATGCCACTTTCTATTTCAGAGAGAGTTCTATTACCCGGAAAATGGGTTTCGAAATGGGTACATACTTTCATGTAAAAAAAGTTTAAATATACGTATATCTTTTATACTTCATGAATAATCGCGGCTCGTTTTTTGTGACATTCTTTATTGGCACGATAACCGCTTTCTCGTGCTAACCGGCGCCAGTTGGACACACCAAGTGAAGCCAAGTCCTTCTCCACCTGATCTTTCCAACGCAGAGGAGGCCTTCGTCTTCCTCTGCTACCACCAGCTGTTACCACATCGAATACTTTCAGAGCCGAGGCGTTTGTATCCATTCAGACAACATGACCCAGCCAGCGTAGCCACTGAATCTTTATTCGCTGCGCTATGTCTATGTCGTCGTAAAGCTCATACAGCTCATCGTTCCATCGCCTGCGATATTCGCCGGTGCCAACGTACAAAGGACCAAAAATTTTGCGCAGAATCTTTCTCTCAAACACTCCAAGCATCGCTTCAGCGGATGTTGGGATCGTCCACGCTTCTGTGCCAGACGTTAGGACGAGTATGATAAGAGCCTTGTAGAGTGTTAGTTTTGTTCGTCCGGAGAGGATTTTACTACTCAATTGGCTACTTAGTCCAAACTACCACTTGTTGGCAAGAGGGATTCTATGTTGGATTTCCAAGCTGACATTGCTGTCCGTGTTAATACTGGTTCCTAAGTAAACGAAGTTTTTACAACCTCGAAATTATAACTGTCTACAGTGACGCGGGTGCCGATACGCTAGTGGGCCGATTGTTTGTTTGATGGAAGGAGGGTACTTCGTTTTGTCCTCGTACACCTCCAGACCCATTCTCTTTGCGCTTAATCCAGTTTGGAGAAGGCAGAACTAACAGCGCGGTTGTTAAGGCCGATGATGTCAGTATCATCGGTATAAGCAAACAATTGTACGCTCTTTTAAAAAATTGTGTCTGAGCGATTAAGGTCTGCGGCTCGTACGATCCTATCCAATATCAGGTTAAACAAGTCACAAGGCTCGGAGAGGTCTTTTCCAACTCTGACGGCGCTGCTAGTATTGAGCAACGTCATCTTGCTCAGTCTTGAAGTCGACGAAAATATGGTGTGTGTCGATTCTCCTTTCATGGGTATTTTCCAAGACATGGTGAATTGTGTATATCTTGTCGAGGGGGGACTTTCCAAGTCTAAAGCCACACTGATAAGGTCCAACCAGTTGGTTTATGGTGGGCTTCAATCGTGCACACAATACGCTCGCTGGAACCTTATAGGCGATATTTACAAGACTGATCCTACGAGAATTTGCACAGATTGCAGGATCATCCTTCTTGTGGATTCGGAAGAGGGGCTTGCACCTTACCAGCGGCTTTGTTCCTTAGCCACATTTATCTACTCTCACTTCGTCAGGGTCAGGTAGCCGAACGACAGTTCCGTCGTCAGCGATTGGGGCATCCACAACTGTCACTATTTAACAAGTTCGAGAAGTGTTCCCTCTATAATTTAAGAATGCTCTGTATGTCAGTCACCACACCGCCGTCTTTGTTCTTACAGGAAAACACCTCTGTCTAAAAACCTTCTGTAAGCCGCCGAACTTTCTGATAGAATT
Source organism: Anastrepha obliqua (assembly GCF_027943255.1). NCBI lineage: Eukaryota > Metazoa > Arthropoda > Insecta > Diptera > Tephritidae > Anastrepha > Anastrepha obliqua. The sequence goes on along the minus strand of NW_026562182.1, from coordinate 931,487 downwards.
TTCGGGCGTTGTTCCTATTGGCCAGGATCCCAAGCTCCTCGCACTCACGTATTTCGGCTTATCGTTTTTTCTTTTTGATAATTCGTCTCGCTTCCTTTTTTAACTCTCAATAGCGATCCCAGATTGTTGCGCCTGATCGCGTGACTCTATAGGGAGCATCTTTTTCTTTCCGTGGTAGCTGAAGGAGAGCAAACTGTCAAAGTTTATACCCAAAATTTTAGGATTGTTAACAGTAGGAATTGGTGTGTCATTGAGTTTTACCTTGAGGTGCAGTTTGACCTCCTTTGTTCAGGTGGTGAAGAGGGTTGTCGTGGACTTTGTGAGGAAAAGTTGGGAATTCCTCGAGTGAAAAAGCGAGAAAGGCAAGTGAGGTGGTCGTTCACTTTGACGCACAGGCCATCAATTTCATTGGCGACGCTATTATTGCGCAGTCGTATTGTCCCTATGGTGACTGGGCGAGTTTCGATACATAGAAGTTGAACAGCAACGACGGAACACCTTGTTTTATCTACCTCTGTTTAGAGATTTGGTCTAGAAAGATTACTGATGCGTATATATAAATATACATTCCACAGCAAATCTTCTTCTTGATTGGCACGATAACCGCTTTCTCGTGCTAACCGGCGTCAGTTGGACACACCAAGTGAAGTCAAGTCCTTCTCCACCTGATCTTTCCAACGCAGAGAAGGCCTTCCTCTTCCTCTACTACCACCACATCGAATGCTTTCAAAGCCGGGGCGTTTGTATCCATTCGGATGACATGATCCAGGCAGCGTAGCCGCTGGATCTTTATTCGCTGTCTATATATGTCGTCGTGAAGCTCATCATTTCATCACCTGCGATACTCGCCGTCGCCAACGTACAAAGGTCCAAAAATCTTCCGCAGAATCTTTCTCTCTAACACTCCAAGCATCGCTTCACCGGATGTTGGGATCGTCCACGCTTCTGTGCCAGACGTTAGAACGAGTATGGTGAGAGCCTTGTAGAGTGTTAGTTTTGTTCGTCGAGAGAGGACTTTACTACTCAATTGGCTACTTAGTCCAAACTACCACTTGTTGGCAAGAGAGATTCTATGTTGGATTTCCAAGCTGACATTGCTGTCCGTATTAATACTGGTTCCTAAGTAAACGAAGTTTTTACAACCTCGAAATTATAACTGTCAATAGTGACGAGGGTGCCGATACGCTAGTGGGCCGATTGTTTGTTTGATGAAAGGAGGGTACTTCGTTTTGTCCTCGTACACCTCCAGACCCATTCTCTTTGCTCTTAATCCAGTTTGGAGAAGGCAGAACTAACAGCGCGGTTGTTAAGGCCGATGATGTCAGTATCATCGGTATAAGCAAACAATTGTACGCTCTTTTAATTAATTTAAGTATGCTCTGTATGTGAGTCACCACACCGCCGTCTTTGTTCTTACAGGAAAACACCTCTGTCTAAAAACCTTCTGTAAGCCGCCGAACTTTCTGATAGAATTTTCGGGCGTTGTTCCTATTGGCCAGGATCCCAAGCTCCTCGCACTCACGTATTTCGGCTTATCGTTTTTTCTTTTTGATAATTCGTCTCGCTTCCTTTTTTAGCTCTCGGTAGCGATCCCAGATTGTTGCACCCGATCGCGTGGATCTATAGGGAGCATCTTTTTCTGTCCGTGGTAGCTGAAGGAGAGCAAACTGTCAAAGTTTATACCCAAAATTTTAGGATTGTTAACAGTAGGAATTTGTGTGTCATTGAGTTTTACCTTGAGTTGCAGTTTGACCTCTTTTGTTCAGGTGGTGAAGAGGGTTGTCGTGGACTTTGTGAGGAAAAGTTGGGAATTCCTCGAGTGGAAAAGCGAGAAACCCAAGTGAGGTGGTCGTTCACTTTGACGCACAGGCCATCAATTTCATTGGCGACGCTATTATTGCGCAGTCGTATTGTCCCTATGGTGACTGGGCGAGTTTCGATACATAGAAGTTGAACAGCAACGACGGAACACCTTGTTTTATCTACCTCTGTTTAGAGATTTGGTCTAGAAAGATTACTGATGCGTTTCGACGACTCAGATAGTTAGAGGACCACCTCTTCAGTAGTAGCGTGGAATGGCTAACCGTATCGAAAGCCTTCTTCAATCCCAACGCTACTGGCACAGTCCTGTCGCAGGGGCGGTTTTGGTTAAGCCCGCGGTTTATCTGGATGTTTATAACGATGCGAGCTGTGGTGGTACTCTGTCCTCTTCAGAAGCTATGCTGGTGTGTGGCTGAGATCAGGTGTTTCGTGTAGAGTGGGAGTAGAAAGTCTTCCAGAGTCTTCACTACTGGTGAAAAGAGAGTTATCGGCCGATAAGATTCCCCTTGGTTGGTGGGTTTCCCAGGTTTCAGTAGTGGGACCACTCTCCCTACTTTCCACTTGTCAGGAGTACTGAGAGTGGACATTGACAGATTGAAAACCATTGTGAGATATCCTGCTCCCAATGGACCCAGGTTTTTCAGCACCAGCATGTGAAGTCCGTCAGGGCCAATGGTTTTAAATGATTTGGTTTTGTTTATGGCACCTTGAATGTAATAGAAGAGGAAGTAAGTGTCGCACTGTTGCTCGTTAGTTTGTGCAACCGTCTGGACGATCGGATCTATCCTATGAATTTCCGGCTAAAATAGCTCGCGCATCTCTTCGGGTCCGACAAAGTGCAACCGTTCAAGGTGAAAGCCACCTTATCGGTTTGCTTCGTCGGATTCGACAGGGACCTTACGGTGGACCGGGGCTTACTCACACCAGTGATGAAGTTATACGTCTTCAAGATTTCAACCCATTTGGTCTGCTTGCGTTGGATGGCCAGATGATCCCCGGGGTCGACCTGGCGTAGATGGTCACGCGCGTTTGCTGAAACGGCTGCTTCGGCTGGGAAACTAGGACGTAAGTCCCTGATCCTTCCAGCTGGGATGAAGCGAGCCGCAGCAGCTGTAAGCACCTTGCGGAAGGCGCGTTCGCCTGCGATAGTATAGGTCGCCAGGTTATGCTAATTACCAGACCAGCGCTAGCCATTGCGCATTGGAGTCACCTACTACAAGTCGGTTTTCCCCTCTGGGGAGCGCACTAATATCAGGATGATATCCAGCCGGGCAGCAGGTGACAATAGGTATATATGTATATATTAAAAATTTCGAGCTCGGCATCGCCTGACCGGACAGCTGTACCTTGACATTGTAAAGTTCTGTCCCTGCGGTTGATGCCTTCATCGATCAGACGATACTTCACTGTGTAGTGGACTATAAACGCTAAGCCCTCTCCACTGTCTTGCTCGCGATCTTGTCTGTGCACGTTATAGCCATCCCCGGCTATCAGGGAAGAGCCAAATAGCATGCAGCTTGGTTTCTTGGATCGCAGCTATAGAGATTCCATGTCTGCTTATGAAGTCGCCGATCTGATCTATGTGGCGCGTTGGCGCGTTACAGTTCAATTGCAGAAACTTGAAGCTCCTCGGTAACCCTGTCGTAACTCGGGGTGTGAGGGACGCGTGGGGTTGCCTACGTTGAGCCTGCTCTGCGTTTCGCTTTTGTTGTCTAATGATGGTGGGCGTCCGCGTCTTGGGGGGCGGTTGCTGGTACAGGGCTCTACTGCCCGGAGCAACGTAGTCAATTGTCCCCTCACGGGTGGTGCGCAGGCGAGAGCAACTACGAAAGTAGCTTCAGACATTGCAAGAATTGAATATGACTGATGCCAGGTTCCGTGGTATTCTGGTCAGCCACACGGAACAGACTGCGCGGGGGACCAAGAGCTGATGCTTTGTTCCCGCACTAGGTTTGGAGCAGGAGGGATGGACTTGGGCTATGATGGGAGAGTTTTGTTGCGCCGATAAGCTCCTTACCGGAGAGGTATACTTTGTGGCGGCGGTGGGTGGTGCCAGCCTATCTGGGGATGCGGTAGTCGTTGAGGCATGAGACGAATGGGGGCGGGGAGCAACATATAGCTACATACCGTGTGGACCACTCTCTAAGTGGCTTAAGGCCTGAACAAGTCTTAAGGTGGCCCAAACCGTTGCACTTGTTACACCTAATCGAGGTGGAGTTCGGATGGAGCCGTTTATAGCAAACGCAGCAATAGAATAGCTTAGGTCTAGAGTTGGATCCAATATCAGCCCTGAGGAGAAGTATTAGGAGCAAAATTGCTGGATGGAATTGCTCTTGTGAGAATAGAAGGGGATGAGATACGGTTCTCTAAACAGGGCTAGTTCACTGGGCGGCAGTCCTGTCGGGAAAGACTCGAGTCATTCCGGCAACGTAGCACCAGCTGCCATGGGATTGTAGCATTCACCGTTCTCACGGCTACTTGAACTGTCTTGCCGAAAACTTGAGTTGTGAATTTTACCTTCATTTTTTCGAAGTGCTTTGGTTCAATATGCTGTCTTGAGAGTTTTGAACAGAGTCTAGTACTCGCATATTGCTCACGCTTCCATAGTTCGCGTAAGACTTTAAAACTCACAGTTCCATCAGGTGTACATAGATCACATTTCAAGAGACCATTACGTAAAGACTTCACCAAATGTGGAAAATTATACATGCGAAATACTTTTTTTCGTTAAATAAGAAAAAATGGACTTTGAGAAGTAACGACAACGTTTAAATCAAATTAATTACTTTATAGTTTTCTATTCGAAGAACCTTGATCACATGGAATAACGCGGACTGTTACTCCATTACTGCTTAATATCTGGAGATTTTCCAAAATTATATTACTGAGACAGTCACCAGACAAACAATTACTTCCCAATTACATTATTTCAATTCGAATTAAAAACGGTCTAATTCGTCAACATTACTTGGTCCATCGAACTTTATCAAAGGCCCACGATCAGTGCTTTCGCAGATGCACTAGGAGGAATGTGTTAGTGGGGTGTCAGTATTGCGCCATTTCCACTCAAATACGTTGTCCCGCTCCTTTTTGTAAAGGAAATAACAGTATATACCAATCATTGTGTCGAGTTATAAAGGCGACCAAACATGACTTTGTTCGTATACACAAGGAGTAAACTACGCAGAGTGCTGCGTTAAGAATATATTTGATTTTTTTCTATTTACTTTTTATTTCATTAATATATCTTTCTTTATGAGTTATTTCAATTTTTTTTACTTTTTCAATATAATTTAAAAGTATCATTGAAAACCAAGTCTTACCAATATGCCAATATTATTAAATTCCTTCAACCAAATCAAATTGATTTGTTTATAGAGAAATCGTTATACAAATTTACGCGGAGGCAGGCAGCAAGATGACATATGCGCATACAAATTTGTGGAAGGAAGATGCAGGAAGATATCTACAGTCAACCAGCCTTTTTCAATATAATTTAAAAGTATCATTGAAAACCAATTCTTCCCAATATGTCAATATTATTAAATTCCTTCAACCAAATCAAATTAATTTCTTTATAGAGAAATCCTTATACAAATTTACGCGGAGGCAGGCAGTAAGATGACATATGCACATACAAATTTGTGGAAGGGAGATACAGGAAGATATCTACTGCCAACCAGAGGTGTTGATGTAATGGAGAAGATTCATGGACTTTAGGTTGGCGCACTGCCCCAGGCTGTCGAATAAAGGAGCACCTAGTGACCTTAATCGTCTAGCTTCCAAACCCGGACATTTGCAGAGAAAGTCCTCAACAGACTCCTTCTCTGAAAGGTGCCCACAGCTTCTGCAATGGGGGTTGAATGGTAATCTTAGCTTTTCCGCGTGTGTGCCGATCGTCGAATGACCGGTAAACACAGCTACGAATTTGGAAATTAAATGGCGTGGAGTCCCCAAGACTTTCTGAGTCTTTCGTGTTTTGTATTGGGGCCAAAGGGTTTTCCAAATAGCACCTGAAGAAATGCAGTTTCATCCCTTCTGCGCTTTCCTGAGAAATAATTTGTGCAGTTCCCCTTTAACAACTGTGAGAGGGATGTCGATGACCGGGTAGGAGGGCCCTGAGGCGTCCATGAAGACAGAGGTGTAAGCTTCGGCTCAGATTTCCCCCTTTATCCAATCTTGCCTATTTGGAGAGAATACCCTAGCACGACCTTCAAACTCTAGTTTGCGAATGGAAAGATCTGCCCGAAGCGTGGAGAATTACGGTGTTCACTGTCCGAAAATGCTACCATGTCCCTGGAGAGATTGTCTCCATAGACCAACCTCCTATAACCTGATTGCACATTGAGTTGCGATGAAAAGAATGTAAAAGTCGATGGAAAGTAAGTGCAAAACGACATTCAAGTCAGCACTTGGACAAGTTTTACATGCTCCGGTGATGCCAATATATGCAGTCCTTCTTTACCCTGCCCAGTTTAGTGATATTATAGCCTTTCCAAAGAGCTTCCCACCAAACCAGGCATATATACGTTAAAATTGGCAAAACCACTGCGTTGCACATCCTTAGCCCGACCTGTGGCTTGAGTCCCCATTTTTTGCCGAACATAGATTTTCATGAATAGAAGACTATACTGGCCTGCTTTGCCCGATTTTCAGTGTGTAGCTTCCAATGGAGTTTGGAGTCAAGTATCACTCGAAGATACTTAACTTATGCTGAAAGTGGGAGAACGTGGTTTTTTAATTTGGGAATTCTAAAGTGTGGAGGCTTACATTTTCTGGTAAATAGCACCAGCTCACCTATTGAGTACAGAAAGTTACTTTTCAAAAATCTCTGCCATGACTGCCAAGTCATCGGCGTATGCTGCTACCGTAACCCCACCCTCATTTATCATTATCAGAACTTCGTCAATCGCAACTAACCGAAGTACGGGGAAAGGACACCTCCCTGAGGCGTCCCCCTGTGAAATAATCTAGTGATTTTAGCCCCTCTTCCGACCGCATTAACTTCCCTGCAGCCAAGCTGTCTAATGCAGTGACAATTGACTCGCCCTGATGTTATTAAAAGCACCCTCAATATCTATGGAGGCCGCCTAAGTGAATTGTTTGCCCTCCAGAGATTTTCCCAAAGTACCTGTAATCTCGTGTAAGGCGAACTCCATGGATTTCCTTTTCAGGTAAGCATGTTGTGCTGGATAAATGACGTAAGACTAATAGGCCTGAAGTCCTTTGCCGAGTCGTGAACCTTTCTCCCTGCCTTGGGTATGAAAACAACCCTCGTTTTCTTCCAGTTGTCAGGGACGTGATTAAGAGTGATAAATATCTTACAGGACAGAAACCACCAACAGAAACCACCAAGGTTCTTGTTTTCTGAAGCATCACAGGCAAAATATCGTCAAAGCCAGGAGATTTAAAAAGAGGGAAACTAACTATTGATTGCCCACGTGATTCTGTCAGCCAACAGGATAGGTTTCAGGGAAACATCGAGTAGCCTTACCTGTCGACTAGTGTCGACAGTGTCACGTGGGGTAATAGAATTTTCCGGGAAATGATTGTCTACCGGGATAGTCAAAGATTTTTCTGCGGATTCAGGCCACTGCCCATCTTCCCTTTTTTCAAGAGTTCTGCAGGGGTGGTCGCTCGAAAGGATCTTGCTTAGCCCAGCAGAACCCTTCACGAATTCAATGGATCCGCAGTACTCCTTCCAAAAGTTACGTTTCGCATATTTAATGTCTTTTTTTGTATTCATTCAAAATTACACGGTAAATTTCAAAGTTTTTAGTTTGGAAGCATTCGTTAAAAACCCTCCTAACCTTCTCTTTCAAGTCGGTCAGCGTCTTGCAGAGAGGAAAGTCTTTCTTGCTAAAAGATACTGGATAAACCACTTTATTAAATAAGGGTGAGTCCACCAAACGCCCCACTTCCTCTGGAGGTGCTGCGTTTTTGTGAGCCATGTAAGTAGAAACCAAATAGTAGCAATGGCTACTAGATGGTTCCACTCGGACCAATGTCACATCTAGTGAGCTGAAATGAGAAATCAGAAAGGCATTTATAGTATTACTAACGAGGAATACCTGGGCTTACCTTCCGACTGGACATAAAAAGATCGTAGTGTCTGGTCTGTGCCTAAGGTGAAAAAAAACATTTTCCAGAAATAATAACAAAATTGTGTCTAAAGTGAAAAAAAAAACTTTTTGCACTAATAAAAACAAACATTGTTCCTAAAGTGAAAAACTTCAGATCTTCAGAAAGCAGCAAGAAGCCTACGCATAAGGCAAACACTTAGACCACAACATCCAGCATCGACATCCAGCCAACAATCGCAGATGTGGCAAATACTTTTTCTACTTACTTCATTTTAATTTCAGTAAAAATTGTTAAAATATACTTGCAAAATGCCCCATCCTACAATTCCTGTCAAAGATAGACAACTGACTGTTGACGAACAAAAAATCAATAGTATGCACTTACTATTTATTTGACATAATAGAAGAAGATAGGGTAGTTACAACCGAAGGCTAACGAACAGCTAGCATGTTTAATTCAGGGATTAAAAGAAATATGTCCCAAAAGATTCGATTTTTTGAGCGCTTAAGCCGAGAACTAAAAAAGAAGAAAAGGGAATATAAATAAAATAATTAAATAATGTCAAATGGGCTAGTATAAGGTAATAGGACACTCTCGGAATTTATCAACAGATATAAAGCGTTTTTCAGTAAGAGCGCTTCAACTTTTTTTTTTGAATAAAACAGAAACGGTTTGACTTTTTTAACTAATTTTTTTTTATTTAAGTATGAAATTCAATTTCTTTCGCATGACTACCGCGTGCACGTTTTACGAAGCCCAATCGTTGAACTCAATTTTCGACCACTCTTTTGCATAAATCGGCCGAAATTCCAGCAATTTCGCGTTCAATATTGGTTCTGAGCTCACAAATCGTCGCCGGCTGGTTACTGTAGACCAATGACTTCACGTAACTCCAAAGAAAATAGTCTAGATGCGTCAAATCACACGAGCGCGGCGGCCATTCGACCGGTCCATTTCTGGAAATAATGCGCTCATCGAACTTACTCTTCAACAAATCAATTGTAGCGTGTGCTGTGTGGCTTGTGGCCCCGTTCTGTTGAAACCACATGTCGTCTAAGTCCATACCATTCAATTGCGGCCAAAAATAATCGTTTATCATGTCGCGGTATCGATTTCCATTCACAGTAACGTGGCGATCGTTCTCGTCAAAGAAAAAATATGGGCCAATTACGCCACCGGCATGTAAACCGCACCAAACAGTGATTTTTTCGGGATGCAACGGTGCCTCATGAATCACGTGTGGATTGCTTTCCAGTAACGCATATTTTGCTTGTTGACAAAGCCATTGAGCCAAAAGTGAGCTTCACCGTAAAATGGCCGTAATGCTTTTAAAGTAGCAGCAACAGAACGATTATTTTCATAAAAAATTTGCACGATTTGCAATCGTTGCTCAAGTGTGTAGCGTTCCATGATGAAATGTATACTAATGAAGTTTATAAATGACAAGCGAAAAATAAAAAATATTGCGTCGTTCGCCCTCCCTATTGGAAAAAAGTTGAAGCGCACCTATTGAAAAACGCTATATAAGCACCTCCTGTTGATTTTAAATAAATTAGGTTGCGAAGGAATGAGTAATGAAACTCTATATATGCTAACACAGTCCTATGAAGAGAAAGCATTAGACATCAGAAGAAGTCTAAATGGGGACCTAACAGGGTTACTAGGTATGAAATTTACTAGGTACCTTGGGCTCTCCACTTATGCCAAAAATTAGATCACCAGAATTTTCAGGCAATACAATCGTACTAGAAATAACAAGCCTCACCAAACATATACCCTTTAAGTTAATTGTGTGTAAAACGTTTACCCACAATAACCTTATGCTCTCCAACCAAACCAGAATATTTGACAATCGACCGGCCACCTAAATGTGAATGCTCCCCCAAGACATCCCAAACCACAACTGCGGTCAAAGCCGATGGACGTCGACCAAACTATAAACTATTGTGTTGGGGAATAAGCTCGTAGCGATTTTACCGAAGATTTTTATTTAGACAAAAAACAATAATTATATCAATAAGTTAATCAATTATATATTCCCCGTGCTGTTTACAACCTCTTCCCACCTCTCGATCAATTTGTTGATGCCGCTCCGAAAAAAATCGCCTGGTCTGGTGTCAAAGAAATTGTTGTACCAGTTTTTCAGGATCTCTTTATTATCGAAGGTAACGCCCTAAATGTGGTTTGACAGGGAGCAGAAAAGATCGTAATCGGCCGGTGCAAGATCCAGAGATTACGGCGGATGCTGAATGACCTCCCATTCGAGCTCTTGGAGTGCGGCTTTGAGTGAGGCAACATGAGGCCCGGCGTTGCCGTGAAGGCGTATGGTTTGACCATGCCGTCGGTTCCTTCGAATAGCCTCAATGTAGAGCTTCTTGTTTACCGTGACATTTTTTTCGAGCATTTTCCAGTGCACCATGCCCTCCCAGTCCCACCAAACATATATCATGATCTCCATTGGATGAAGATCCTGCTTGAATCTCGGCTTTGGCGTATCCTCTGGAGTCCCCACTCTTTCTTTGCTTCATATTTTGTATGCACCATTTCTTATCTCCCGTGACAATTCGGTACAAAAAGCGCTATTTATGACTTCGTGTTGCTCGATGGCGGGTGAGATGCTAAGAAGCAACTTGAAGGTAACCTATTTTTGTTTTTTCGTTGAGCTCGTGAAACACCCAGGCTCCCAATTTTTCTGTAAATCCCATTGAATGAAGTTGATTGAGAATCGTTTTATGATCGCAATTAATTTTTTCCGCTTATTAATGACTGGTTTGGCGATCGTTCTTCTTCAAAAGTGATTTGAGACGGTCTTCATCGAATTCAGAAGGCCTTCCGCTGTGGGACGTGTAATCGACGTCAAAGTCATAATTTTTGAACTTTGCAAACCATTTCCGTATTGCAGACGCGCCTATAACACCTTCTCCATACACGTCGCAAATGTCCCGGGCTGCTTAGGCAGGTTTTTGACCTCGATGCAAAGCAAAGAAGACCAGGTGTCGAAAATGTTAGGTGTTCCATTGCCAAGCCCTAAAACTAATGAAAAATTAAATAATTCAAAAGTACAATTAACAAAGTTTTGTAGAGCAGGAAGAGTTATATCGAGCAGCAAACAAATCGATGTAAAATAAAAGAAAATATAAAAACGCTATGAACTTATTCCCCAACCCAATGCATAAACAAACCACAAAACTTCCAAGCTGAGAAAAGACCCAATCAATCGGAAGGCTTCAAAAGAAACAAAAACCAAGGGATGTTTCATATAGGTAATTAGCGCAAGAAAACAATCGACGTGAGCGAAATCAGTCGATAACCTAAATTTTTTAGCATAATGAGTTCTTTACTGCCGTATTTCGAAATTAAAGTGGAGAGCGGTAAAACCTTAAAATTTCTTATAGACACGGGTTCTAGTAAGTATTATATTATATTAAGCCTGATTTAGTAAAAAAACGTATAGCAAACGAAACTCCATTTTACGCGAAATCAATCACATGAGATATAAAAATCTTAGAGCATATTTATGCACAATTTTTTAATATTAGAGATAAAGTTAAACTTTATTTAATGCCCCAATTCAAATCATTTGACGGAAAATGTTACACTCAGAAGCTTTAAACAGAATAACTTGGAGGAAATAGCAGCAATGCATTCTGAGAAAAGAACGCGATAAAAAGCTCACATACACAACTTAAGTTGTTGGCCAAATAAGAACAACAACGAATACACCTGTGTATAAAAAAATTTTCCTTTATCTGGCTGCCTTGAAAACTGAGGTAGAACGCCAGGTGAAACAGCTTCTGCACGATGGCAGGGTAAGACCATGCAGATCACCATACAACTCTCCTGTATGAATCGTTCCAAAAAAGCAGGCTCAGCAGGAAATAAACAATACCGTATGGTAATTGATTATAGGAAATTGAACACAGCTATAATTTCAGAAAGGTATCTCATTCCTGAAATATCAGAAGTAAAATCACAATTAGGTGATAGCAACTCCTTCCCGGTTTTAGATACGAAAAGTGGTTTCCATAAGATTCCCCTAAGGCAATCTGACATAGAGGAAAACGCATTTAGTATTACATAATAATGGTAAATACGAATTTACTCGTTTACCTTTTGGGCTAAAAAATGCGCCATCAATATTTCAGTGTTCATTATTTCAAGCTATTGCAAGCTTCCCAGAACCAAAAAATTTAAAGGAACACCGCAGTCTCATAGGATTGTCAGGATATTAGCGCAAATTTATAAAAGATTGAGCAAAGATTACTAAACCACTTACGAAACTCTTAAGAAATGAATGCCGGAGAACCTCAAAGTACAAATCTGCCACTAGAAAGATTTCTTTAAATAATAAAGCAAAACTTTCATTCAGGAACATTAAGAATTCATTAATTTTCGAAGGCACCATCTTCTCTAATCCAGATTTTAACGAATATTTTTAATTTGCAACGGATGCTTCACAGTTCGTCATAGACGCAATAATATGGGCATTTAATACCTTCAGATATTATCTATAAGGTTCCGGCAAAGTAAATATTACAACCATTAACTTATGCACCAAATAATAAAAATAACAGTCAAATGAAAAGATGGAAGAATATGACCATGAATTAATATGATATATAAGCCTGGCAAAGCAAATGTTGTAGACGATGCTTTATCAAGAATCCTACCACAATCAGATGAAAGCTCACCTCATAATCTGGTATATAGCGTCGAATGTCCAATAAATATATTTAAAAATCAGATTTTTTAAATCAGGACGTAATATCCAGATCATAACTTCAGATCCTGAAAAAATACTTAAACCCATCTGTAAAAAATTGGATCAAAACCGAAGAAGATATAATAGGGATAATACAGGAACTGTACCCCATGCATTTTAGTAAATACAAAGTAAGATTATCTCAGATACAAGTAGACGATGTAATAATCAACCAGGGATAGCAAGATATAATAATCAAAGATCATAACAGAAAACACAGAAATTGTGGAGAAAACAAAATACAAATTTTAAGAAAATATTATTTTCCAGGAATGGCTAGCAAAATTAAAGAAGCCATTAAAATTTGCGCAATGTGCAAAGAAAACCGACATCCGGGAAAACCAAAAATTCTGGCAACGCCCACCTTTCCGGGTCAAATAGTACAAATTGATATACATATATACTTCATATGGGACAACAATTAATTTTCACCGCGGTTAATTTTCTACTTATCCAATCAAAAGCAGCTGAGGACAGCAGAAACCGTGGTTATGGACAACCAAAAATCGTTTAAATCAGAAACGATAGGCTCTATGATAGAAAACCAGTTTGGTATAGAAATTCACCGAACAGCACCTTATACAATTTGTTCTAACGGGCAAGTGAAACGCTTGCAATATACTATTAAGACACAATTAGGAAGAATAGTAAATAAAATACTACAATTAAGACACAATCAGGAAGAATAGTAAATAAAAAAAAATATGAAACACAGTTGATTTTTTTTAGTTCTATCCCCAGAAATAATTTAAGCTCAGTAACCAAAATAAAGATGGGAATAATCACCCAAATCCTACTATATATGCTGCTTAGCGGCAATGCACAACAACTTGGCGTACAAATAACAATGGATACATACCAATCAAGATTGGAGAACAAAAGGCCATAAGCAATTATAGTAAGATCCTTCACCTTGTCAATTTGACCACTTTCGACGAAATTGCCTTCTTGATCGCTAGCAACATAAAGCCCTGACAGCAGCAAATATCGAAGACAAACAGTTCATAGATAACTAGATGTGAAACTTATTCATTTTGAGAGAGAGCGCGCCCATGAGGACGTTTCAAAACTTGGCAGCACTCACACATTATGGGATTTTGAACAGCTGATAGGCGAAATGGCAGACTGCCAGAAGAAAGGCGCCAAAAAATAACAGTCGAAAACAGTTCATTTTTGCTTAATGGAGAAATAACGTGTTAAAATGTTTATAATTATTTGTCTTAAAATTAATTCAATTGAAATGTAATAATTTGAATTTAAGTGAGTTTGTAGAATCCAAAGCTCGTTATATCCTTTTCGACTTCTACTTTTAATTAGTCTTACGTACATAATGTAATTTTATTGAAAACTCTGTGTTGGTTTATGTAAATTTGTATGTACGTAAATATTCTATGGTTGAAAAGCGTAGGTAAGGGAACTGAATTTGTGTTTGAGACATTTTACAAAAATTAAAGGTAATCTGCTTTAACTTATTCTGTTCGTTGCTTGAGAATTTTTTTTACCCGATTTCTGTGTTATATTAAAAAATCGCAATAAGTCATGTTTTTAATTATAACTTATGTTTTTCGCGTTCATTACTTTATTATTATTAAATTACTTTTGTATTTCAGTTTTAAATAACTTCATTTATATATAAATTTTTAGATTTTTTGCTTATTTATGTATATATTTCATACGGATTGTGCTTATTTTTAGTATATGTAGGTGTTTACGAGTGATATAAGGCTATTGGGCAACCAGTATTGAGCAACACAGTATATACTAACCTCAATGGTGGTGTGGAAACTAAAAATTCCAGACCTTTGTTTAAAAAATACCCAATTCATGTTTCTACCGGTGTGGCAATATTGGCGAATGTTATAAAAAATGCACATTTTTCAGCGCTCTCACGAGAAAAAGAGTTTCACATCAAGTCATCTATGAAACAGTTATTGAACACGGTAAAAAAAATCTTTTTATTACTAAAGGCAAAAGTAAGCTACCTATACCTAGTGATGGCAAGATTAATCCAATGCTATCTATTAATCGATTATTTTCTTTCAATTAACGATTTAATTGCATCGAATTTTCCCTTTTAATTAATCGATTAATCCTTTGCGATTAATCGAAAGAAAACCATCACTGCTAAAATTATAGAATTTCACAATTGCGGTTTCTGCTTGCGCGTGTTGATCACGTTTTAAAGATGGTTCCTGCAAGAAGCGAAGTTTGGAAACACTTTTTCAAGGAAAATTCAACAGAAGTTAAATGCGGGTACCGCCAAAAACTTAAAGTTTTCCAAAAGTACATCAAACATGATGCAGCATTTAAAACTGAAGCATTCGCAAGATTCTGAAAATCTTAAAGTAAGTGAAATTGTTTCTAGTACTGTAAAAATAAAGTTATTAATTTAATTTTGATTGAATTTCAGGCACCTACAAAAAGCGATGAATTATAAAGCAGTTGTAACGAAGAAAGCAGCGGCAAACTGGTCAGCA
Organism: Anastrepha obliqua; assembly: GCF_027943255.1. Classification (NCBI taxonomy): domain Eukaryota; kingdom Metazoa; phylum Arthropoda; class Insecta; order Diptera; family Tephritidae; genus Anastrepha; species Anastrepha obliqua. The sequence goes on along the minus strand of NW_026562182.1, from coordinate 916,343 downwards.
CAACTAAAGAGGCACCGCCAAGAAGCCAAACAATATCCGGCACCAGGAAGGCAACCGCAACTTGTAGCCAGGCCAAAATTCAGACTGCTTTATCTAATGGGGATAATTATGCATCAGGTGGTACTAAACATCAAAGACTAGCGCAGTCAATAGTGGAAATGATTGTAACAGAAAATCTCCCATTTTCTCATGTTGAAGGCATGTACTAATTTGATTTGTAAAATTACTATTGCTTATTTTTCATTTATTCTTTTGCAGGAAAAGGCTTCTTAAAGTTTATGAGACAGCCTTTTTCTCTGTACAAAGTTCCATCCAGGAACACAATAAAATTACACATGGAAAAAATATACGACAAGGAAATAGACAGTTTCAAAAACAATGTTGTCGAAAGTGCCGCATCTGTGTTTGACCACTTACATATGGACTGATATCAAAATAAGCAGCTTGATGGGTGTGACAGTTCATGGCTTGTTCGAAAGCAAACAAATTTGTAGAGCCATTGGCATTTTTATGTTAAGTTAAGCCCATACAGCTGTGCACACATCCGACGTGCTAATAGATTCGCTTTCGGATTTCTCCAACAGAGATAGGTGCTGCAGACAACGGTGCTAATATGGTCAAAGCAATACACGACACTTTTGGGGTGGATACGGTACACTAGACAGGGCTAGTTTACTGAGGCGGCAGCCCTTGTTCGGGAAAAACCCGAGTCATTCCGGTAACGAAGAACCGGCTGCCATGGGAATGTAACAGGGGAAAAACGTCATATTCCATGCTTTGCTCACACACTGAACTTGGATAGTATAATTCATTAAATCCACCTGAGGTAAGCGACGTTATTACCAAATGCAGAGATATAGTAACGTTATTTAAGCGGCATGTTAAAGCAAATTATAAGTTGAAACACTTACAATCTTGTTCTGGTATACCTGAAGGCAAACTGCTAAAACTAATTTTGGACGTAAAGACGAGATGGAATTCCACATTTTATATGTTTGATCGTTTGATAAAACTGATGTCATGCATCAGCCAAATTTTAATAAACTTTTCCGATGCACCACCCATGATAACAACAAAAAACAGAGAAGAAATTACGGAAATAGTTTCTTTATTGAGACCATTAGAAGCCAATACTACTCAAATAAGTGGAGACAAATATGCCATATTAAGCCAAGTTATTCTACTTTCTTATTGTGGGCGTCAACTACATAATAAAGAAAATCCGCTGCACGTCTCTGGTAGTTAACAAATGATAAACCAAGATTTTGCCCCAGTTTGACCGCCGCTTTGGAGAAATGGAACATAAATTTTTACTAGTCATTTTCAAGACCCATAGCCTTATCTACAATCATAAGGCATATAAGTGAAATCGCCGAGATTGTACATCGAGATGACAGCATTGGGAGTGGAAGTGAAACGTCTTCGACAGGTGACAATGATTTTGATTTATGGGCCCACCATACGACTTTGGCTCACAAACGAAATAGAAGGGACAATGACTTGACACATCCTCAAGATAAACTTAACTTCGTCCTCAATACCCCGCTCCTCGAATTGAAGCGTAATGTGGTTGACGCTTGAGAAGAGATTAAATCCGTGTACCCTAAGCTATATATTCTCTCCCAAAAGTATTGCTTCCTAATTGAAACTTTCGTACCATCAGAACGACTTTTTTCCAAAGCAGGTGTAACAGCTACGGAGAAACGGAATCGATTAACGACGAAACACCTGTCAAACCTCTTGTTTTTAAATTCGATTTTAAACAAATAATATAAACTTTTGTTTTCTTTACCTTCAATTGAAAGAACCAAACCCTGAATTTTATACTCAATAAATTTTTCGTGTATTTCATACTCAAAGTTGAAATTAAAAATGTGTTTCATATCTTTTTTAATGAAAATTGTTGTCAAAAACGCCGATTAATCGTTAATTTCGTTGCAATTAATAATCGATTCTTTCGATTAATCGTTTGATCAATTAATACCTATACCCACATACCAAAACAAAACGAGGTTTAGTAATTAAATATTACTGGGTTGCCCATATTCGACGGACCCATGTGCCGAAGCTATCATAGTTTCGGCCTATCTACCCTACGACTCTTTACAGCCACCTCCTTCGAGGGAGCTAAGAGAAGCGGTCAAGTATGCAGAATCCAATAATCTGGGGCTAATAGTGGGCTGTGATGCAAATTCACAGAACATTGTGTGGGGAAGCAGCAAATGCAACCCCAGAGGTCTCAAGCTACTGGATTTTATCCTGTAATCCGATTTGGTCATTCAAAACACTGGTAACAAACCAAATTTTCTGACCAGAAGGAGACAAGAGGTGATTGATTTAACACTTACCTATAGGTCAGTAGGAAATCAAATCAACCGATGGCGAGTTTTGGAAGAGGACTCTCTTTCTGATCATCGTCTTATCGAATTCCGACTGGGAATTGATACAATATCAATACCTTCCTGTAGGAATCCTCAAAATGTGGCATGAACGATAACGGTAGCAACGGTGGAACCTCTAGGTACAGCTGGTATATTGCTAGTTGGATAGTGACAAAGGAATCAATAAGGTTTTCCTTTGCTTCCTTTGAGAACTTTAAGTCCCCTGGAGCTGACGGAATATATCCAGCAACGCTTAAAAAAAGGAGGAGATAGGCTGATTGAGGTCCTGAAAAGGATCTTCACAGTCTGTCTCTTGCCGGGAAGTCCATTTAGTAGAAATCAACACGCTTATCAGAGTGGAAAATCATGTGAATCAGCCCTACATGATCTTGTTAGCAAGACTGAAGCCGAGCTGGAAGCTGACGAATACACAATGGGCGTGTTCGTGGACATGTTTGATAATGCCCTTTCGGCTCGATATGTTCTTCTGCCGAACGACACGGAGTTAATCAAACCATTGTAATATGGATATATTCGACGAACAAATCACAGTCAGGGGGTGTTCTTTCTCCGCTGCTGTGGTGCTTCGTCGTATACTCTCTATTAGTGGAGATGCAGGAACTTTCGGCTTTCACGTCCAAGCATATGCGGAGCCTTTGCACGAAAGTTCAGAGGACTCTTGACAAAATCGATGACTGGTGCTTGAGACAAGGTCTTTCCGTTAATCCGAACAAAACAACCATAGTCTTCTTTACGAGAAAACGGAAATTGGATGGACTCAGTCTTCCAACACTGGAAGGTGTGACCCTTGGTCTTTCCGATGAAGTTAAATGTCTAGGAGTAATCTTGAATAAGAAGCTGACTTGGGAAACACACGTTTCACTGAAGGTGAATCGTGCATTGAAGATTTTTCAGCAATACCGTAAAGCCTTTGGTAAAACCTGGGGTCTGAAACCGGCTGTGGTCCTATGGATATACACAGCACTTATCAGACCAGTCATCACTTACGCTTCTGTGGTCTGGTGGCGACGGAGCATGGTTAAGTCCACAATCCGGGAACTATACAGGCTACAAAGAAGTGTATGTTTATGCATCATGGGTGCCATGAGTACAACCTTTGATGATGCTCTAAATGTTATGCCTGAGTTGCTTCTCTTGAAACTTAAGCCACAACAGGAAGTAATAAAAGCAATGTGTAGACTCCATAAATATGGTTTCTGGCACGAAGACGGAACTTCGGGACACAGAGAAATCTTTAAGTTGCTATCTGAGGAGTATCCTCTGTTTTCGGCACCTAAAGACGACCTGATACCCACAGTTTCAGTTGGAAGGAAATTTGATGTCAGATTTCCATTGCGTGAGCAGTAGAGCAACCCAGAATGCATGCAGGGAGGTTTGACGGATATTTTCTTTACCTATGGGTCCAAGAATGAAATAGGGTCTGGAGCCGGATGGTACTTAAACGATAGTAATAAGTATCACTATGCTATGGGGAAAATGGCAACTGTTTTCCAAAGACAAGTTTTTGCCATCCTAAAAGTAGCCGAATGGATAATCGAGAGGAGATGGAACGGGAAACATATTGGAGTTTTCAATGACAGTCAGGCTGCACTGAAGGCCCTGGAGAACGCGAAGCAAACCTCAAAGATTGTTCAAGAATGTAGGAAGAAGCTTAATTCTGTCGCAAGACAAAACAGGCTTGTACTTATATGGGTTCCGGGATACTCCGTACTTGGCTAACCGTGGATCACCGGTGCCCCCACAGGGGCCAGAGCCAATAATCGGAATCAGTTCTTCAGGAATCAAGAATTGGATCAACGATTATGTAGGCAATCTACATATAGAGCGATGGTCCGGTCTAGAACGCTGCAGAACTGCAAAGTGTTTTGTGACAAGTCCGAACAGAAAACTGTCAAACTTTCTACTAAAACTTAGAAGGAAAGACATTCGGTTGATGGTCGGCATCATTACAGGACACAACCCATGGGGTCAGCATATGACCACCATTGTAATCATCGAGGACCCGGTATGCCTGTCATGCTTGGAGGAGGCGGTTAGCACCGAACACGGCTACGAGTATTGGGTTCCTATGTCATGAGAATGAGTAATATTCGTTCTCTAAAACTGAAGGATATTTACAGATTTGCCAAAGAATCTGGAAAATTCTCACAGGACTAACTATCTCTATCTGTGACTCTATTCTTTCCTATCTCTTTTTCTGATACTTTTCTCCTTCCCTCCTTGACTATCTACCGCCTTTCCAGAGCTTTAAATTCAATGGGCTTCTTAGCTTGAGTGTTTTAGGTGGCTGGTGCTCCTTGGCTCGACCTGTTCAAATTATATATAAAATTATATATGTTGATATCACTTTTTGAATATCTCTCAAATGGTCGCCTTGAGCCTGTACGGCGTATTGTGCCCGTTTTGCAGCGTTTTCCATAGTTTTAGCTAACATTTCGGCTGGAATAGCGGCTATTTCCTCACGGATGTTGTTCTTGAGCTCTTCTATAGTCTTTGGGTTATTAATATAAGCCTTTGATTTTAAATAGCCCTACAAGAAGAAGTCAGGTGGCGTTAAATCGGGCGAACGCTGTGGCCAGTCAAAATCACCATTTTTCGGCATCAAACGACGAGGAAACCATTTCTTCAAAAAATCGATTGTGGTGCGAGCTGTGTGTGATATAGCGCCGTCTTGTTGAAACCAGAACTGCCTCATACGCTTTCGACGAATAATTGGCATCACAATTTTCTTCTTCTTCTTCTTCTTGTTTTCACAATTGACTTCTTTTGTTGAATGTTAATTTCAACAATTTGAGAGCGCTCACGTGGCGCGGTCTGTTCCATGGTAAAAATCTGCTTGGACTGACGCTTCCAACGCGGTATGTCATTAAACGATCTGACGTCTCTGTCTAAAGATACAGGGTTGCCAGATGAGTCCGTCGAATATGGGCTACCCTGTATAGTTAAAGGGCTCAAACACATAGCAGGCACTATGGACAACAACGACGAACAACAAATAATTAGGACATTAGATACAATGCAAAGAAAAGCTCAATATATCATACAATACGTAAATACTCTAACAGGTTTTTAATCAAGCAAGTTAACAACATTACTAAACATATAAACAAGCAGCAGACCCTCATTTAAATTTATATCAACATATTCAAAAAAACCACGCAAATCAAAATTAAAACCATAGAGGACGAACTATGTAGAATTTATGAAACACATATGTAGCATCAGACAAGTAAATTTTTTTAAGCAAATTAGGTATAATTTCAACAGATATACTAACGCCGACTGAACTTGCCTCTTCAACGAATTCGACATGTACAACAGGGTAAAAGTCGCAGTTATTTTTCAAAACGAAAATATGTATTACGATAACCTTACTAATACAACGCTTAGTTGATGTTTGCATGGAAACTTCTAGTCTCAGGAAAGTATTGTCCTCGACATACCCGCCCCCAGGTTTGGTAAAAAGGGCAGACGGTTCGTGGACCATGTCTAGTACGGAATCTCTGGACATTCATAATGGATCTGCCACCCCCGCGTTATATCATAACGAAGAGTACAACAACGAACGCTGTTAATATTATATATTACAGTACGAGCAAGATCTGTGGGTGTTTTGCGCTTTAGTCTTCTTGGTTTAAGTCCCATTTCAAGTTTAAGTCCTCATCTCATGGTTTTTGTGCTCTAATAGTCGCAAGATGTGCTTACTGCTGCTTCTTTTTACTGCTTCAGTGACAGTGTCTATGCCGAGGTCGCGGTGAATATCGTCATTTTTTATGTACCAATTTGCGTTTGTGATTGTCCTTAGCATCTTAGATTGACTTCTCTGAATGACTTGTAGGTTTGATTTACTGGCAGTCACCCAAATTTCTAGTCCGTAAGTCCATGTCGGTCTGATTATTGATTTGTATATCATTTGTTTATTAAGTAAGCTTAAAGTTGATGGTTTTCCTAGTAGCCAGTAGAGTTGTAGGAATTTGTTTTTCATCTCGTTTCTCTTGTTCAGTATGTGTTCTTTCCATGTGAGTTTTGAGTCAATCGTTATGCCTAAGTATTTTGCACTTGAGTGTATTTTTATGTCTTCCCCGTTAATTTGGATTGGATATCTTGCAGATTTTCTCTTCACGTATATTACATGTTGTGTTTTGTCTTTATTGACCTCAATGCCCCATTTTTCAAAGCATTTTGTTGTAGCTGATAGCGTATCTTGCAGTGTTTTTGTGTCTGCAAATGTAGCTATCATTGATCCTCGAGTAGTTGGTGTTGGTATATCTGCTGTGTATACTAAGTATAGTATGGGGCCCAGTACGTTTCCTTGAGGTGCTCCAGCAGACGCCGTCAAGATAACAGAGCACTCATCGTCATATTTTATGAAGAAGTGTCTATCAGTCATGTAGCTTTTAAGGATATTAAATATTATATGTTAAGTGGTAAAATGGTTTTTAGCTTATATAGAAGTCCTTTGTGCCATACTCTGTCAAAAGCTTTCGCGATGTCCAAATACACGGTAATGCAATATTTCTTCTTATCGACGTCGTCTGTAATTTTGTTGACTACTCTGTGAATCTGTTGCACAGTTGAATGTTGTCTTCCGAAACCGAACTGGTGTGAGGGGATAGCGTCTTTTTGTTTTAGAATCGGGGCAATTCTGTCCAGCAGTATTGTCTCAAACAATTTAGAGAGGATGGGCAGCAAGCTAATTGGTCTGTACGAGCTAGCAACAGGGCCGTTCTTGTTTGGCTTGGGGATCGCTATAACTTGTGCAACTTTCCATGCTTTTGGGAAGTATTTTAACCTCATTATTCCGTTGAAGAGGTCTCGTATGTATTTTATTATAGTATCGGGTAGTTCCTTTAGTATTTTTCCATTTATTTGGTCATATCCCGGTGTCTTTTTGTTTCTCATAGTACAGGGTAGGCCATTTAAAGCGGGCCCATTTGTTTCTGAAAAAAAACATTGAAAAAAACATTTTTTTTTGTGTTGATATGAAAAATCATTTATTTTGATTCAAGGAGATTTGTTCCAGCTAGTTTTTGAAAATGATATCCTTCAAATGTTTGCCTCTGGCCTTGATGGCCAAATGTGTCCTTTTTTCGGCGTTTTCCATCGTTTTGGCCAACATTTCGGCCGGTATGGCGGCGATTTCGCGTCGGATATTGTTTTTAAGTTGAGTTAGAGTCCTTGGCTTGTTGATATATACCTTGGATTTCAGATAACCCCACAAATAAAAGTCCGGTGGCGTCAAATCTGGTGATCTCGGTGGACACGGAAAATCACCATTTTTCGAAATCAACCTTCCAGGGAACAATGGCTTCAAAAAATCGATTGTAGCGCGTGAAGTGTGGCATGTAGCCCCGTCCTGTTGAAACCAGTAGCCTTCCATGTCATTTTCTTCGATGATTGGCATAACAAAATCGCGTATCATGGCACGATAACGCTCTCCATTGATGGTGACAGAGGCTCCATTTTCATTTTCGAAAAAGAACGGTCCGATGACCATTCCCGCACAAACACCGAACAACACACTCACTTTTTGATCGAAGAGAGGCTGTTCTTCAACTAATTGAGGATTTTCGGCAGCGTAGAAGCGACAATTTTGCTTGTTTACGCCTCCATTCAACTGAAAATGAGCCTCGTCTGACATGATGATTTTTTGCCAAAAGTCGGGTTCATTTCGAACGGTTTCGACGGCCCATTTGGCATAATCAAGCCGTTTCGGGTAATCAGCCGGGTTTAATTTTTGTGCCATTTGAATTTTGTACGGAAACATTTTCAAATCGATGCGAATTATGCGCCTGAGTGTTGTCCTGGCGATGCCTAATTCCTGAGAACGACGATAACTCGATGTTCGCGGAGCCTCCTCAACACTGGCTCGTACAGCCTCGATATTTTCAGCAGAACGTCGTGTACGTTGTCTGGATGCGTGGCTGGTATTGCTGAGACTACCGTGGTTAATAAATTTTGCGTATAAACGCTGTAAAGTGCTTTTGGATGGCGCACTTTTAACTTTATTTTTTTTTTTAAACGCACGTTGAGTTTTCACAATTGAGAAGTTATTTTGGATGTAAAGCTGAATTATTTCAGCGCGTTCTTTTGGAGTGTACTGCTCCATGGTAAAAATTGTCTTGGACTGACGCTTCCAACGCGCTATGTCATTAGTCGATCTGACGTTCCTGTCAAAAGTTATAGGGTTGCCAGATGGGCCCGCTTTAAATGGCCTACCCTGTATATATAGTTTCTTTATATAATTTCTTCTTTTGTCGTGTTTTGTATTGTGTGGTCTGCATTCTCAATTGTGTTCGGCAGATCAATGTCTTTATTATCCATGCTATTTGTAAATATTGTTTTAAAGTGGTCAGCTAATGTTTCAGCCTTTTCTTTGCTTGTTCTAGCCTATATGTTGGAATTTGTTTTTATTGGAGGCTTGTGTATGGTTGTTTTAGTGAGTTTTTTAGTTGCTTTCCATAGGGAATAGTTGGTAGCTGTAGTTGTTTCGAGGCTGCTAAGGTACTACTTCAGTTGATTGTCATTATGTTCTTGGAGAATTTTTTTGAGCTCGTTTGATGATTTGTTTAGTTTAGTTTTATCGGCTGGGTGTTTGGAGCGTTGCCAGTCTTTCCTGAGTTTACGTTTTTGTTTGATTTTGTCTAAAATAAAAGCAGGGATTTTCTTTGTTATTAAGGTGTCTAATATTGGTGTCGATTGTGTTACTGCTTTTATTATGTTATCGTTTAAGTATACGATTGCATTGTCCAGTTCGGAGGAGGATTTCAAAGAGACTCGAGTTTCCGTGTTTTCTTTTATGACATCACGAAATATATTCCAGTTCGTCTTACGGTTATATAGCGAGGTGTTGGTTTTTCTAACAGGTCTATCCTGGAGCGTTATTATTAATGGTGAGTGGTCTGATGATAAGTCAAGGCATGATTTTATTGCAATGTTTTCATGAGTCAGGTTTTTCGTAATACAGAAGTCGATAAAGTCAGGAAGTTTTTTAGTGTCAGTTGGCCAATACGTCGGTTCTCCTGTGCTTAATATGCTGTGGTTATTTGCCTTAATGGCCTCATATAGGTGTCTTCCTTTCGTGGTGGTTATCCTAGATCCCCATATTACGTGCTCAGCATTGTAGTCTTCCCTGCTAGGTATAGATTTCCAACTGATTTAAGATAATCGAGGTATTGGTGTGTTGTATTATTATACATACTTGGGTGGACAAGAAACAGCTGATATATTTATTGGTCCAGTCAAAGTGTTGATGCAGACTGTAGTCGCCAGTATATGTTCTGCTTTATAGCCATCCATTTCTACCCATTTTATTGCTCTTTTTATTATGATAGCTGTGCCTCCATGAGCTTTGTTATCAGGGTGATTTGTATAATAAATATCGAAGTTTGGTATGTTTATATAGGTCTTCTCAGTGGCATGGGTTTCGGAAATGAGCATGAAATCAATTGCCTTGTCGGTTAAAAATATTTTCAATTCTAGTAAGTGGCGGAATAGTCCGTTAGCATTCCAGATAGCGATTATTAATTTATTGTTTATCAAGTTTAGTTACAAACAATCGTTTCTGAAACTAAGATTCGGTGGGCGGTAAATAGTTTCAGACCTTATATATCACCTGGTACTGACGATATCGCTCCAGTAGAGCTTAAACGAAAGCTTCAGCCGGCGATACCGTGGCTCCTAGCTGTCATATATTCCCGATAAGTAGAGAGAAACCAATGTGGTTCTTATTCCTTCAGACCAACCAGCTTGTCATCGTTCCTTCTAAAAACTCTGGAACGTTTGATCAATCTTCGGCAGCTCACCATGCTTACACTAAGGGTAGGTTAACCGATACTGCCCTGCGTTCACTTGTGAAGGTGTATTTAGTTATATCCAGAGCAAATACTTTCGGCCCTTAGTAAGGTTAGAGTTGATATGTCAATTAGACAATTAGTAGGCTGGAATTTAGAATAATGTCTATTGAGCAATTTTCGGCAAACTATTATGTCTTTATTAATGAAACTTGGTGGATATGTTAGTGAGGTGTTAAGGGCACTCTTTATAATTCCAAATTATGCGGGAAAAAATAATTTCGTAATTATTTGCCTTCAAAATGCCCTCGGGAACTTCACTATAATTTGCCCCATTACATTATATATTTTTTAACACTTCACTAAAATTCACCAAATGTACACTCACACGCGTGTTTTTACTTATTTTTATCCTTATATTCGAATTATTTTTATTAAAATTAAATGCAAATGCATTTGTCCATACAATCACTTTCCAATTTTAAACGCGAATAAGAAGAAGATTGGAATGACAACAGTATGGTGTTGCCGGATGGCTGAAAATGAAAACAAAAATATGAACAAAAATTAAGTATTTGAGTTTAGTGTTAATGATGGCGATGGGGGTTATTGTGCTTCCTTACTACATACACGCATATGACGTTCTAATTTTGGGTTCAATGGTTTTAACACGGAAAAGAGTTCTACGCAAAAATACTGTGGAATGCGTAGCCGGAGTTGGACTGATGAGGGTTATTTTTTTGAGGCGCGGCCGAAGGCCGCCCATGCGAAAAAAGTGCTATGCATGGGGGCCCGTGTGTAAAATTGATCGAAGCAATACAATACACTTATAAACCGTAATTTTTGGCTTTTAATTACTTTATTATTTTTTGTGATACGCTTAATATCATTGTTTTTAACTTTCGATGAGTTGTATGTATTTATTTTCAAAAATATTTCTCAATTTTAAATTACAGCAAAAAATACTGCAGTTTTACAATGAACCTTCCACTGAACATCCCTGCATACGAACTTCGTTTTTATTTCAGGTGTATGGCAACACCAACTTTTCGCTAAATTAGAGAACTTTAACATTAAACCACTTAAAAACTATAAGCCTCCGGCAGGTTCGGTTTTCAATTTTAAGATGGGGGTACACCCCTCTATCCCCCCCTTTTAACGATTTTTTCAAAGCGATATACATTACACTAAATATTTCCCAATTAGTACGCAAATTAGGCGCTTTTTACACCGCTCGGGCGGTCTGTAGAGAAACTCCTCAAGGAGACGTTCTTTCTTTTCTTCTGTGGCCCGTCAACGATATGCTTTTGATGATCGATGATCGGGGATGTAAAATAATTCCTTATACAGACGACATAGTGGTTGCCACATGTGGAAAATATCGTTCAACTCTGAACGATTTAATGCTGGCCATTCTTAATAAGCTGTCTTGATGGACTCTCAATAGCGGTTTTTATGTGAATCCTCAAAAAACAAACATTCGTGCTGTTTTCGAGGAAATAACATTAAATGGTGTAAGGTTAGAAATAAGAGATAGCGCCAAATATTTAAGTGTAATTCGCGACAAGAAACTAAATTGGAACATGAATGTAGAGGACAGAATAAATAAAGCCACTGTAGCTCTATTCTCATGCCAAAAGGCAATAGAGCGCAGGGGGGTCTCCCTCCGAAGAACATTCACTGGCTGTATATGACCCTTATCAGACCCATCCTACTCTAGGGAATTATAGTCTGGTGGAGGACACTCGACAAGACAACGATTAGAAACAGGCTTCAAGGGGCTCAACGCATGGCGCTTATGGCTTGGAACTACGCCCTCTGATGTTCTGAATACTCTTTTATTTTTACATCCCTTTCCTCGTCCATTTGATATAAGTAGGTGCCACAGCATAGTGACATACCAGGGAATTGTAAGGCAGACAAATTAGCGAGAGAGGGCACTACCACTCGCTTCCCTTTTGATATGGAGTTTATAGGTATATCGCTCTCAACCTATAAACTAAGAGGTGCAAGTAGCTTTGTCACCTCAGCCAACACGAGATGTTTTAATAGGCCAAAATGGGACGCCAGTCACTCAAAGGCGCTACTTAATAAGTCAAGGAAGAACATTTTCATGTTAGTTGCACTAATCACTGTCTCATAGGTCGACATGCTCAAAATTGATTTCAATTATTGCAGAATGAAGAGGAGGAAAAGTCCATTAGACACCTTCTCCGTTACTGTCCCGCGTGGCATGCCACTAGGTTTAGATACTTTGGTTCATCGTTTCCAAATGATAGTGATGATCTTAGGCATATATGTAAATGTCAGCCAAATGAATGGGTTTACACTTAAAACAAAATGGTTTAGCGAGGAGTAGTAGACAAACAGTTACTGTGGTATCACAAAGGATCGGCAACGGTCTAAGTTAGTTGGACTAGTGACTGGCACTACCGAAATGCCTAGATGTGGCACTACCTACATACCTACCTACCCTTACTAATACCCAAATTCTCCTCTAGAATCCTATCTAAAATACCATTTGAACCAATTCCTATGCTAATAATATGTCATTAATATTAGACGAATACGAAAATTTAACACACGACAATAATAATGTTTATGCAAAAATGTAAAAGATAACCAAGAAAAAAATTTAATAACATTAAAAGACAGTTGCATAATGAATATCCTTAAATTTAAAGCAAATTGTGAATTTCAGTCATTGTTCGAACCAACTGTTAAGGAAGTCTTGCCAGAATTGCTAATATTTAAAAATTTTAATCTAGGCATATCCCATAATTGTAATAAATCAAAAATCAAACAAAAAGGAACCTTCTTAATAAAATTTGAAAATGGTGAAATAACAGCTGATGCTTTCCATTTCAATTCAACCGGGCTATTCGGGACATGTTCTTCGATTTCGATGTAACTCAAATATGTTGCTCTCTGGTCAAAATAATGAGACACGTATTTTTTTGTTCGCCCGAAAAAAAATTTTTCACGATTTATCGGTAATTTTGTTTTTCGGCTCAAAATCGATTTTTTTAATTATATCAGAATTTTTTTTTTAATGCTTATAACTTAGTCAAAAACGAGCCGATTTTAATGGTTCTGGGTTCAAAATGATCGTAATTACTTACACGAGTGACTACATGTAGAAATAATTGCAAAATGGTAGTTGAAATCTTTTTATTTTCAGAAAACAAAAAATTTTCTTATATAATTAAATAAAAATCGATTTTGAGGCGAAAAACAAAATTGCCGATAAATCTTGAAAAAATAAATTTTCGGGCGAACAAAAAATACGTGTCTCATTATTTTTACCAGAGAGCAAATTATTTGCTGCAACATCAGCTGCAAATAAGACTTATGAAAACATTAAATTTAGAATTTACGATACATTTGCCAAACAAAATTAAATTACAATGCCACAGCAGTAGAGCTTAAATTAGAAAATTTGTATGTAAATCAGGTAAAACAGGGAAACATGTCGAGTCATTATCGAAACAAAGCTGAAAGGTGCATTCAACTTACATACAGTCACTCACAGTTTATTTGATACAGATACAATTTTTTTGTAAAGTCTTCTACATACATATAATATATATTTTGCGAAAGTGGAAAAACAGTTATTTATTTTTCTTTATTTCATTTTCCAACATAAAATACAAACACAAGTACCCATTCCTTTCATCAAATACAGAGAATCAAGGCGCAGTTTTAATGGTACAGTTAAAAGTACTGCTATTCCTAACGCAAGTTTCAACAAACGAAATTTTTTTTTAGTGTGCGAGAGTTTGACATAGACCAATATTAAATTTCATGCACGCTTGTTGTTTTAAATGGGCCCGGGTACTACGATAGAAAAGCGTGAGTTAGAGCATTTGGTAGAAAAGCGTGAGTCTGGAGAATTTCAAAATACCTAGGAATGCCCCATCGTAAAATAGCTGAAATTGTACACTTAAGTTCGTCAACAGTTCATTACATTATTCAACGTTTTAGGGATGAAAATCGTGGGTCAAATAAGGGACGACAGGTCACAAACAAAACTCTCACAGAGAATGAATATCTGTGATTAGTGCGCCAAGTGAAGAAAAATTCAGCAACAAACACTCAAAGGTAAGAAACTTTTCGAAAGATGCTGAATTTTGGAAATCTGGAATTTTAAAAACTAGATATAAATAGTTCATCTTCTTTAACTGAGTGGACACTTTTTTGTATCTTATGTTGAGAAAAGAAATAAAACAAAATAAATAAATTGTTCCCCTGTTTTCGCTATTTTCGCAAATAAGCTTCGTGTTGGACCTAGACGCGTTTTTCTAGCACTGAATATTTGACTTTATTAACAATTTATTTCTATTTATTGTTAGCAATATAAAAATCTTTACAATTAGTTGTATTAAGGAACAGGTGCGTTGAGCGGTCAAGCGAGGAATCAATATGTCTAAGAACTATTAGCAGTGGGTAGGCAATGACGAAGAATGGTGAGTGATGAAAACGAGAAGCAAAACGGTGATATATGTATGGTGGTGTGATTTTTCGCAGCTACTACGAGTGGTGGCGTGGTGCACGCACTTTTGAATTGGCTCCTGATTAGCAGGACATCTAATCCTAGCGCTAAGTACATACCTATAAAGCACTCAGTGCACTGCAAGGCGAATTTATTACAGGTGACAGCAAACACATATAAGTAAAACCCTACATGTATTTGTTGTTGCGTTTGGTCCAACCATCACGTCAAAATCAGCAAGCGAATGTAAACATACGAATGTAAACATACCAATACATACAAACAAAGCATATCATTTTGACGTAAGCCATACCTACGGTGAAAAATTCAGCTGGGTGAATGCTGTCACCTTAATAAATCCACCTTGGTGCACTGCTATGGTTCTGTGACTGCACCGCAAATGTGTTGCGTTGTCCCAGTGGTAATTTCTGTGTTGCGTTATCCCAGTAAGAATTTCTGTGTCTACTATGATTTGGCGATACATCTTGGTGATGGCCGCCATTACCACGAAAACATGCTGCCTGAATCTGATGAGAATTGAAACAAAATCATCTTGTATGGTAGGGCCTACACGAAGAATATCGTTCAAAGATTTGCCATTTGATGTTCGGCGTGACGCATCGAATACCACACGAGGTTTCGTCGTGCTGCTGTCCAGTTTCACGACTGCGTGGTGCGGTATGTAGTTTAAATATGCATCTGGAAAGGGGACGTGGATCATGTGGTGTAGTGCGATGTATTCCTTCATGAACGAATTATAGTCCCTTTCAAGGCATCTGTTGTGGCGAAGTTTATTTTCGATGGACAAAAGTCGTTTCAGTGCTATGTCTGTCATAAGAAGTACCCAAAGATTGAGGAGGTTCCTTAAACGGCAGGCGTACGATGAATTTGTTGGTAATGGGGCATCTTTTAGTAGTATTTTCGAAATATTTTTTGCATTCTCTTTCATCAATAGTTAGGCTTGATTGTGTTTGGTCCGGATAATGTTCGATGTGCCAGAATTTTTCCAAAATTTGATCAAGGGATATTGGTGACGACATATTAGTTGCGTTGGCTGCAAGTTGTGATGACCGTGAATTCGATAACATGCAGTCAGTCGCGATAGATGTAGTATATTATGAAACCAACATAGCTGACGATAACAGTGGGTGGTTTGTAACGGCTCCAGCTACCACCCAACAAACTTTAGTTTTTTGAAGGATGGGCTTATTCTCGCCTAAGTTGATCTGCCCAACCGACAGTAAATCGTAAAAGATGCTTGCTCCTCTCAGCAAATCCATTGGACATGGGGTGATGAATGTTTTGTCGGCCAAGGTTATATTTTTTGGGATATTCCATGATGATGTGTTCAACGGTGTGCGTGGCTGGAACGGGGTTATTGTGTTCATAATAACCGCATCCATTGCTGACGAATAAGCTGTATGTTGAGAGCGCATCTCTACCTTGCATAAGAACTGAGACCTAGCTCCGCATAAACCTATTCCACTGATTTCTAACGGAACTTTTTCCCGTTTCAAACGAAGCAGCTGAGCCATGCGTTCGGTAATGAAGTGCAGTTGTGAGGCGGAATCGAGAAGTACATGTGCGAGTACTAAAGAACCCGAAGAACTACGAAGCTGAACAATGGCTGTAGCCAGTAATACTACTGGAGTTTCTGTGCAACAGCGTGTGATGACTCACCCGACATACTTGACATCTATGCGTCGATGGGCACTGCTTGGATGTGTGGTTTTGGCCCAAGCAGTTTAAGCACAGATTCTTCTTCTTTACGACATCATAGCGCTGGAAAGATGATATTTTCATAAATGGCGAACATTTGAAGGCGTTGTGAAAAACTTGTTGATCACACAAGGAGCAGTTTTGCTGTTTGGTGGCGATGATAGATAGCTGTTTTAATAGTGGTTGATGCTTTGGCATTGAAGATAACGATGATGATGAGTTGACGTGTTTTTGATGCGACACCTTGGTGGACTCTGTGGTGGCGTCAATAATATCGAAGAGTTGGCAACGCCGCTCAAGGAATGCGGCTATGTCGTCCCATGTTGGTAGCTGGATGGCCGTTGATGATGATTCCCTGTCCCACCTTGCTGCCATCTCCTATTCCCACTTCAGCTGTATCTTTTGTTCTAGATTTAAAACAACTAGATGAAGGAACAAGCTCTTTCCAGTTTGTTCTGGTGTTACCATTCACTGCAATGCTCGTATATTTGCATTAATGACCTCAACGAAATCGCGAGGAGCTTTAACGCTTAATGTGGTGATGCGCTGAATCTCGAAAATATGGTGTAAATAAGACTGGTAAATGTTACTTTTGTGGTCGTAGCGAGCTTGAAGTAGTTCCATTGCTCTTTTATAATTCAAGCTGGTAACTTCTAGCGATTGAACCAGGCTCGCAGCACATCCTGTTAGATTCCAGCGCAAGTATTGGAACTTTTCGACATCTGACAGTGCTGGGTTTTTCTCCACCCTCACGTAGAACATACTACGAAAGTCGAGCCATTCTTGATGTGATCCGTTGAAGGATGACAGCTGCAATTTGGGCAAATTGAACTGCGTCCGCGATGATGGCGCTGACTGTTGGGCAACTGTATTGCTTAACAGCACTTCTATTCCGATAGTCCGCAATAAGGCGAGCCTCTCTGCATATGCCGCCTTGACTTCACAGTCAGTATCATCCACCACGGAGCGAATGTCACCTTCAAATTGAGTCTCGTCTAAAAATTTTATTTGCGACTGCAGTTCATCTAGGGCGTTTTAGTGACGCTCTAACATGGCTAGCCTTGCCTCTACATCTTTGAGCGAAAGTTCGCCCAGATGGATTGTATTAGTTTTTAACAAATTGAGCTGAGTGATTAACGATTGTCGTTGTTTCATTTTTATGCGAACGATTCTCAGATGTTCTTCGCGTTGCAGAGGACTTTGCACCTTTACATTGTCATGATCGCTTTCTATCATTTTACCGTGCCTTGAGACGAAAAAAATACGATAACTCTATTTTATGAAATTATATCTGGAACAGTTTTTTTGGAGCTAGAAGCGTTTTTTTAGCTGTGAATATTTAACTTTATTAACAATTTATTTCTATTTATATAATATATAATCTTTGCAATTAGTTGTATTAAAGAACAGGTGCGTTAAGCGGTCAAGCAAAGAATCAATGTGTCTAAGAACTATTAGCAGGGGGTAGGGAATGACGAAGAAAAGCGAGTGACGAAAACGAAAAGCAAAACGGTGATATATGTATGGTGGTGCAATTTTTTGCTGCAGCTACTACGAGTGGTGGCGCGATGTTTGTCGTGCCGAAATTACATTTTTAATGTACGCACTTTTGTATTGGCCCTGATTCGCAGGACATCTAATGGAACAAAGAAACTGACCAACCGATAAGATAGTGCACTCAGTGCACTGCTATGGTTCTGTGACTGCACCGCTAATGTGTTGCGTTGACCCAGTAGTAATTTGTGTGTGGCGTTATCCCAGTAAGGATTTCTGTGTTTCAAGACTATAATAAGTGAGTGTCCTGTGTGTGCGGTTATATGTACATACATACATACATACGTGTGTACTTATATTATATTATTGTGAGGTAAGTAATGGTTGCTTCAGTACATTGAACTTTTGCTTAATTGTTCCATATATAAATATGTAATAAGAAAAATGCAGAAATTATTTTAAACAGATTTTGTAACTGATCGAAATATACCTACGATAAAATACTGTTACAATAGCGAAGTTTAGCGAATCGACTGGCAACAATAGCGTACGAGAGGCCAAAACAAAAACATGAGTTACAGTGCAGCAAACACAAATCTGATCAGTTTTAAATCACTATTTAATAGCTGACAAAGCGGTGAAAGATGGGAAGACCTAACGGCTAATAGCGGTTGAGATCTGTCGTTATCTCTTTAATTAAAAAAAAACGCAGTACAAGCTTTCTTGGTTCACACGCGAGCTTAAAATACTCAAGAATAAATGTAACAAATTAACAAGTTTAAAATTAAGAAAAAAGTGGAAGCTTATGTAATGTATTAACATAACATAAAAAAATTTAATTGTATAAATAGACTTCTATACAATAATTATGACATGAAAAACAACATTAAACTCAGTCCGAAGTTGTAAGTGATGCAGCTGGTTCAAACTGACAGACCCAGTTTACCGCGTTTCTTTACGTTCAGTGTTTGAATCTGTCATTGGAAGGTGTTGAGAAGGGTATTTATGTATGTATTTACATCAATGAATACACACAATAAATCGTTTTTTTCATGTTTATTTATTCCTAAAAAACAATAACATAGACGCAGTTCTAATACCTGAAACACATTTCACAGATAGAAAGTATTGAAACATTCCTAACTATACTATTTATCTCACCAATCACCCTGATGACAAGGCACATGGTGGAACGGCAGTGATTATAAACAAAGACATTAAATGCATTGATGTCAACCAAAGACCTGGCGACTTGCAAGCGACATCTATACAAATTGAGGTCTTTAGTGGCCATTTAACCCTTTCTGCCATATACTGCCCTCCTAAACATACAAACTCTAAGACACTATACTTTGCCTTTCATAAAACTCTTGAAGGCCGTTTTATTACAGGCGGAGATTTCAATGCAAAGAATACCTTATGGGAATCCAGAATAACAAACACGAAAGGAAAAAATCTTTACGATGCAATAATAGAAAATAAAAGTAAATTTTAAGCTCTGGAGAACAAACTTATTGGCCAACTGATATGCGGAAGCGACTGATTTAATTGACTTTTACATTACGAAAGATATTAAAAGTGAGCAACTGGAAATAACTCCAAGCTTTGACTTCTCATCTGACCATTCTCCAATGTTATTAAGCTATGAAACCAGTCCTATCCTAAACTACAAGACACATAAATTTTACAATAATTATACGAACTGGAACTATTTTCGTGAAATTATGGAGCAAAGCCTTAACATTTAAGTTCTCCTAAAGAGCGAAAAAGAAATAAACTCCGCAATCGCATACTTCAATGACAGTATAGTGTATGCAACAACAACTTCCACAACTATAATCAAGATGGGTAACAACAAACACAAGATTTTTCATGGCAGAAATACAGCCGGAGGTTAGCCATGGTCTGCCGAGGGGCGACCGCTATTAGAAAAATGTTTTTCTTAATTTTGGTGTTTCACCGAGATTCGAACTTACGTTCTCTCTGTGAATTCCGAATGTTAGTCACGCACTAACCATTTCGGCTATGGCGGCCGCCATTTGTGGAACACCATCAAAACGCACAATACAAATAGGGGAAGGAGCACGGCCAAACACCCGAAAAGGGTGTACGTGCCAATTATATATATATATATATATGTATATAACAACAAACACAAATTACCCCATAAAATCTTGGAAAAAAATCAGAGGAAAACGAAAACTAAGGCAACAATGGCAATCTATATGTTCACCAGATATTAAAAAAACGCCTGAATATAGCAAAAAAAAAATTAAAGATATATTAAAAGTGGACAAGGACGAAAAACTTGAAAAATACATCGCATCACTGGGACCTACTAGAGCTACCTACAAACTATACACTATGGCCTGCCTGAACGCCTGCAAAAAAATCGACAACACAGTTATTCACCAACCTCCTCTAAAGACAAGGACAAATTCTTGGGCGAAAACACCTAAAGAAAAAGCAAAAATACTCGCTGATCATTTAAAAAAAACCATTTACAAATCAACATAATAACCAAGCCATTGACAATTCTGAATTTCATGCTCACCTCATAAATAACATAAATATACCAATCAAGAAAATAACTTCGAATGAAATACGAATAGCAATTGAGACAAAAATTGACGTAAATAAATCCCCAGGATATGACGGAATCACAGAAAAGATTCTAAGGGAGTTACCTGACAAAGCCACTTTCTACTTAAGAAATATATTTAACTCAGCATTACGAATGAAGTATTTTCCACTGCCTTGGAAGGTTGCTGAAATCATCGCAATACTCAAACCTAATAAAGACGCCTCTGAAGCTTCTTCAAATACACCAATTAGTTTATTACCATTATTATCTAAACTTTTTGAGAAGCTTATACTTGACCGCCTTGACTCCATACTACAGGCGCGAAACTTATTTCCTTCACATTCGTAGAAAACATTCAACAATACAACAGGTACATAGAGTAACAAATAACATATTGTCAGAAATTGATAAAAGAAATACATGCGTTGCTCTGTATCTTGATGTAGCGAAAGCTTTCGACAGAGTGTGGCACAAGGGTTTAATATTTAAACTTATACAGTATCTTCCACTCGACTACTATTTGTTAATGGAAAGTTATGATATTTAGCAAACAGATACTTTTATGTGAAATATAGAGACAAATACTCTAACATTCAACTCATGGAAGCCGGTGTACCTCAGGACATTGTACTAGGACCTGTACTTTTTATATGTGCTGTACACAGCTGATATTCCATTGCCTGCAAGTATCGACATGATAGCAACTTTTGCAGATGGCACCGTCCTATTGGCAACTCATAAAACCTTAGAAGCAGCAACAAACAAGTTACAACAGATTTTGAACAAAACACTAACCTGGTTTAGTGCTTGGGGTATACAAATCAATAGTGGCAAAACAATTCATGCAGTTTATTGTAACAAGAAAGTAGGACACAAGAATCTGACAATAAACAATTCACAAATCCCAATAAACACCAAAGCAAGGTATCTTAGAATGACTATTGACTCTAAACTTCTCTGGAAAGAACATATTACGTTGAAAAGAAATGAGGTAAAAAACAGATTCCGACAACTATACCGGCTACTTGGCAGGCGCTCGAAACTGTCATTGCTGAATAAAACCCTTATATACAAAACTGTGAATGTGCCAATCTGGGCATACGGCATAGAAATCTGGAAAACTGCAAGTAAAAGTAACTTTAACATTATTCCACGACTACAATCAAAAATACTCAGAACTATAACCAATGCACCTTGGTACGTCCCAAAGGAAGAGATTAATCGCGACCTCAACATCGATACAGTAGCAGAAATCATCCGCAGCACAAATCATACTGTCCGTTTAATGAACCATACAACTACTGACATGCGACAACTTCCATCAGCAGAAAGGGCTAACTCCAGGCGGCTCAAACGACCAATCCCAACTCAGCTGATAACTAGAATAATTTAAAGCTACCTATGTACATACGAGTACACTTATAAACTCACACAAAAACTTAACAAAAATGTAATATTGATAATAATTAATGTTATGAAATCCAAGCTGTAGAAATAATTACTTAGTGCCATACGACAGGTGTAATTAATAAAGGAGGCAAAAAAAAAAATGTAAAAGTATAAAACCAATAAATGTTTATATACATATATATATATTATTCCTAGTGTTTGCAACCATCTCCGTTTGCGTTCTGTGCGACTCTCCTCGATTTGTCAGGCGATATCTTCATCAACCAACGCTGCATTTCGGGCATGTCGATGCCACATTGCACACTGTCTAGTTGCAGAGCTACCGGGCTCGGTGACAGTCGGCCCTTCCTGACATGGAATGGTCTCCGATTCCATTGTCTTCAGAATCGGTACTACTTGAGTAGTCATCGTCGAGTTCAGGACAGAAGCCACCCCAGGGTTTAAGTTTGCTAGATTCGTAAACAGAAGAGTTCTAGGCATTCCCGGTATATATTCTATTAGATAGCGATCGTTGTTTAAAACCTTTCCGATACGATAAAGACCACGATACTTTGGCTATAATTTTCGTAACTCACCAGTAGCGGCTGCTTTGTTCTCGATAACGACTTAATTATCTTCACGATATAATAGAGGAAGTGAATGTTTTTTGTCAAAACACTTCTTCCATTTTTGTCGCTCAGAACTAGATTACGTTGTTCGTCTATAGGAATTTTAGTAGCGGTTTCGCTTATGTCGTCGTGTACGGCGGCTACTAACTGGATGTGTACGATATCGAGCAAATTAAAGTTAAATATTAGATTACTTGGGCTATAACCGGTTGTTTTATCCTTTTGCGAGTTAATGCTAAATTTGAAATCCCGTAATACTAAGTCCCAATCTTTCGGACTATTAACGGAAGTACGGAAAACGTTTAGAATAGTTTGGTTAGCGCGCTCGACTTGCCCTTTAGACCGTGGAGTGCGTACGGCCGTTTAATGTGTCTTATACCGTTTTCCTTACATTATTAACTAAATGTCTTTGACGTATAGGCGGTCCCACGATCGGTAATTACTTTAACCGGCAACCCGAAATAACCGGTCATGTCATTTAATGCATTTAAAACATGATTTGTTCGCGTATCATGAACCGGCTTAACTACAAGATATTTGGAGAATGCGTCGGAAATTGCTAATACGTAAAAATTTCCCTTCTTACTTCAAACGAAGGGACCGAGGTGATCAATGTGAATCACGTGGAAAGGTATCAGTTCTGCCAGATCGAAGTGCAATGCGCTTTCTACCTTACCAGATTTTGCTTTCCGATAACAGCATTCAACACACGCGGCGATATAACTTTTTAATATATTATATTTACGCATTTGCGGAAACCAAAACAGTTTGCGAGTACGAACAATAGTCCCGTGGTGACCCATTTTGTCATGGCATAGTTGACGGACGTAGGGACGACAAATTTGAGTCCATCGTCTTCTTGACGATAGAGGCGAGGATTCAGGATACGAAAATACTTCTTAATTTCAGGCTTTCGTTGTGATTTCTTGCAGTATGCTGATAACTTCATGTAGTTTTATATCTTGGATCTGCATAGTATAAAGCCAATGGTTGACGTCGGACGCTATTTCGAATATAGAATCGGCTGGTTCTACATTTTCAGCGAGCTGGTCAGGTACTCTACTGATCGCATCTACATGAGCAAGCCTGCTATCCGAACGATGTACGGCTTCGAAGTCGAATTCTGATATATTCAACCCCCATTGAGAAATCTTAGGCTTGAGTTCCTTGTTAGCACGTACTTTGGCAACTTGGCTTTGTTATCAAGGAGCAATCAGGAACAAATTTTCTGAAGAGGACGGTGAGACCCAAAGTGACGTGATCGAGATAATAAATTTTAGTTTGCAATAATTTATTTTGGAAGAACCAAAACCTTTTCGAGACATTGTAGATCTTCCTCAATAGTGCGACTTTTTATAATGAGGTCATCTAAATATGTCCTGTGTCATTTCGGCGACCAATCTATTTATTACTGTTTGGAATACAGCCGGAGCGTTAACCAACCCAAAAGGCATTCTATTGAATTCGTAGTAGCCTTCATTGGAAACAAATGCCGTAAACTGCTTTGAATGTTCATCGAACTCTATTTGGTAATACCCCATTCGTAGGTCTAATATGGAAAAATACTTATTACATTTATTATTAAAAAGACAGAGACTCACCCATAGAAGAGCCAAGTGTTACAAACATAATTACAAACAATTTCTTGTTAATAAACAAACTAAGAAATAAAAATAGAAAAATAAATAAAAACAAAATGAACAAACAAATAATCAGAAGGCAAGATGAGTATGCGGCACTCTCTCACGCGGAGAGGAAAGCAATACGCGAGTGAACCTGTAACAAAAACAATGACTTTTGAAACTGTGAGCACTCCGGCAATTACGCGCGCGAACTCAATGCAAAAGAAAGCAAATGAAATAGAGACAGCCCTCTCTATTAACTCTACAGGATTACCGCAAAGCGTAGAGAGCGTCAATCTTCATGCTAAGCCGTTTAATAGCGGTCTCACAGCGTGCGTGAGCACAAACGCAATGCCAACAACAACCACAACGAACTCATCATCAACAACGACATCAATTCTGTACACTAGTACTGCAACAACAACCGTATCAAATAAACCTTTGCTTGCCATTTCCCCACCTTCTAGTGTACAACCTCAAGCCTTAACTGAGCAAATGAACACACCGCAGCCTCTCATAAAGAGATTACGAAACTCACCCATAAAGTCCTCAACTTTGTCAACCACCAATAAAAACAAAAAACAAGAATGAACTTGAGCCAAAACAATTACCAAACTACTGGCTAAGCGGCGATACAAGTCCACAAACAAATTTGCATCTCTTGCTATTGATGACGAAAATGAAAACAACGAAACAAATACACAAGCGAACAGTGCGCAGAACACTGCTACTAATATTCAAAATTGAAATAGCGAAAAAAATAAAAATTATATTATATAATAATAATAAACCACCACCATGCATCAAGACACTAAAAAATGCAAATTGCACTTATAGCAATAGCAAATATAATAGAAATTTTGTCCTAAAAATCCTATGAAATAATGAAGTACGAGTTCAAGCAACTGACTTAGGAACGTACACTCAAATACATCAAATGCTAAAACAAAAAGGAACAAAACTGCATACTCTCAAACCAAAAAATGAGAGGGGGTTTAAAGTAGTATTACGCAACATGCATCCTTCTGTGGACCAAGAAGAAATAAAGAATAAATTAAGAGAAAAAGGTCATAAAGTCATAAATATATTTAATATAACACAAAGAACAACAAAAAAACCGTTACCACTATTTTTTATTGTACTGGAAACGAATACTAATAACAAAGATATTTACAACATAGACAAACTAATGCACTGCATCGTATCGTTTGAGGCGCCACATCATAAAAGGATAATTGCACAATGCACGAAATATGGACAAAGAAAAAATTATTGCACAAGAGACTCAGTATGCATAAAATGCGCAGAAAAAAAAACATTTAACAAGCGAATGCAACAGTCCGACCGTTCAAGTGAAATGCGCACTATGTGGAGGTAATCATACCACCAATTACAAAGGCTGCGAAATATATAATATAAAGCCATAAAAATTCAGCGATTCCCACCTTTACGTTAAAAAGAAGTCATAACAAACCAAAACACAAACATCACAAAATCAACAGTATTACCAGGGCTCTTACTCTGTAATGCGATGCGAAAAGCAATGCGATGGGAAAATAAATTGCGTTACGAAGGGTAGTCGGTACTCTGTAGCGCTATCGCATCGCTGAAAGTGGCGCTCTTTTTATTATTCACTTATTTTTCGCTTTAGTATGCATCACTGACCGAAATGTCAAAGAAAGCGACCAAAACAAACGAGCGATTGGAAGTAAAGTACCTATATTTAAATAATATAAAGTAATGGATTCTGTAGCTTTATGGGACGAATCATCTGAGGAAAGGATTTATCGGAGATTTATAAGAGATAACTCCAACGTTATGAGTCTCAGCGATCAAAGGTAAGTTAAACTTTAAAGAATTACTCATGCTTTATTCATCAGTTTGTTCTATTCATCAGTTTTGTGCAGAATTTTCGGCTTAGTAAGGAAGCCTTTATGTATGTGCTAAATAGCATAAAGGGTGAGATGAAATCTCCAACGAGAGCAACGGCTATCCCTGACATCATAAAAGTTGCAACAACCCTAAAGTTTCTTGCTCAGGGTGCGTATCAGCATTTAATTGGCCAAGACCATCGCGCGGGGCTAGCACAGCAAACCGTTTCCAGTTGCCTTTGGGAAGTTTGCAGTGCAATTGAAAAGGTATTGTGTCCAAAACATATCGTTTTTTCGATGAGCAGTGAAGAGAAACAGGATGCCAACCGTAGCTTTTACGAAACATGCGGAATTCCGGGTGTGGTAGGAGCAGTGGATGGAACGCACATCCAAATGATAAGGCCATCAAATAACGAGCATTTATTTTTTAACCGAAAGCTTAAGCACAGCATAAATGCAATGGTGGTAAGAGTGTTTCAATTAAATAAGAATATTTTCATTAAAGATTTTTTGTTCTCCTTTAGATATGTGATCACAAAATGCAAATTAGAGCCGTGAATGGTAGATTTGGAGGTGCATCGCATGATTCGCACATATGGAGCTTGTCCGGTGAGCGCGAATATTTAAAAACTGCCTATGAAAACGGTGACTCTGGCCAACGAATTCTTGGTAAGCTTTTTAATATACTTCGAGTATATGACCTTAATGTAGTGGTCCCTATACTCGTATTAATATTGTCTTATATAGTATATAACATACATATGTATAATTGTTAATACACATATATATGTATATGTATATGCATTTTCATGTAATAAATGCTTCTGAACATGCATATGCACATATGTAGCTATTGTAATTTTTTGTTATTCAACTAAAAATACCTTTATATTTTTGTTATCTGCAGGTGACTCAGGATATCCGTTGGAACCATGGCTCCTTACTCCATACAGGAATTCTACGGAGGATTCAGACGAACATTTTTTTAATCAAAAACATTCAAAGGGAAGGTCGTTAATTGAGAGAGTTTTTGGCGTTTTGAAAGGCCGATTTCGTTGCCTTCTAGCTTCAAGGGAGTTGCACTATGCTCCAGAAAAGGTTGTGCAAATACTAAATGTTTGTTGTGCTCTGCATAATATATGTATAATGTTCAAAGTTCATCCTCCCAGTTTAGAAATCGAACAGGAACAAGTGAACATGGTAAATATAGAAAATGTAGAAAATCTGAGTTTTGGAAATATAGCTAGACGTATAAGAGACCAAATAAAAAATGATATGATTGCCACTCGAAATTCTGTATGAAAAATTTGTTTAAATGAAATCGTTTTTTAGTAAATATGAATTCAGTCTTTTATTTATGTTAGGTCTACAAAGTGTGTACATAGGTATATTAAAACTAATAGTAATAGTGTGCAAATTACATACAATGTATACATTTTTTAAGCTATAATACTTCGGTAAGGCACTGTGCATGGACAGGTACATCAAAACTAAGTCACACTTGTGTGTGCAGGTACATACGTACATAAGTAAAAAATTAAAAGAAAATTCCATGTTTCTCTAAACAAAATAAAAATAAAAATTAATTCACTTGTATGTGCAGGTACATACGTACATAAGTAAAAAATTAAAAGAAAATTCCATGTTTCTCTAAACAAAATAAAAATAAAAATTAATTCACTTGTATGTGCAGGTACATACGTACATAAGTAAAAAATTAAAAGGAATTTCCATGTTTCTCATGTGTCTTATTTGTCTGCAACTCCAACATTTGTTTTTGAATTTCTAATTTCCTAAGTTTTAACTTAAAATTATCACAGTCCATTTTTTGACTATGGACGAACTGCTCTTTTGCTAAATTTAGCTTTTGTTTTTCTATTTTATATACCATTTTATATGTCCTTTCCATGGTTTTGGAAATATTTTTTAAGGAATCATTGATCTCAGTCAGTATTTCTGTTGAATTTTTTTGGTACATAATTTGATTATCCACCTGCTTTTCTAGTAAGCTTTGCTTATTGCGTGGAGTGAGTACCGAACGGCTGCAGGAAGGTTTCTCAGTCACCTGTTCGGGCACATCGACTGAATCGCTGTCATTCTCCTCTTCGGGCATATCGACTAAATTCCTATCATTAAATACTGCTCCTAAACTTTTAGTTGGTACATCCGTCTGACGCGCACCAAACTCGCGCGTGCTACCTATCCCGCCCACAGCTTTATTTATGGAAAGCAACTCGCTTACTCGCTGCTCTAATTCGTTCAGTGAGGAATAAACGGACGGACCGCCCCCTGTACCGGCAATGTTGGTTCTGTTCCGACGCCTTTTGGCCTTCAAATGAAGTTTGTAGTCAGCCCAAACCTGAAAATTATAATAACCCCACTATAGAAATAAAAAGTACACATGTCACTAAAGTTACTTTTCTCCAGCCGGCCATATCACGCATCGGTGGTCCAGCAGCATTTAGTTCGGAAGTTACTCTCTTCCATAAATGGTCGACTCTTATTTTTGCGTTGGGCGTCTTCATTAGGCCCTTTGCCAAATCCGGATGGGTTGTCATGAAGTCCACTAATATTTGGAATTGTTTTTTTTGTGTTTGTTTGTTAGTCTTTGGAGTTGTCCTATATATTTTTCCAAAAAGGTACAATGAATTAATATTTCAAATTTATAAAATTAGCAATTAATACTTACATATTTGGAAATTGCGTACGGCTATTACTTGTAGCAGGAAAAATGCGATAGTGACAGCTGTTTAACATTCACTTTCGCAATACAGAGTGCTGCCGATGCGAAAAGGGAGAAAAACTTGCGAAAGCGCAAAATGTGAATGCGAATGTCAAAATACCGAGTACCGATTCTGCGATTTCGTGAATTTTTTCTTTCGCATCGCATTACAGAGTAAGGGCCCAGGTATAGTTATGCTGATGCAATAGCTTCATCAAATCCAAAGGTAATAGAACCAGAACTAACTAGCAAACCTCAAAACAAAAAAAGACATTGATGAACTCAAAGGCATGATAAAAACTTTAATCACCCAAATGACTAATACCAGAGAATGTTAATGCAATGAGAAGGTGCAAATGTTACTGTAAGCTTTTTTTAGTACAATTGAGATCTGAAAGATTTGTAATAAGGTCATTTAGCACACCGAGTTTATAGACACCTCACTGACTTTTGCCCACACAAAAATTAGAAACACCACACATCTTTCACCTCAACACACGACACATTTCTCACCTCGACATTAAACCAATTAAATTTGTACTATTTTCGTATTTTTGAAATAATAAGCGAATACGTAAAATTTATTACATAATTTTTTTTTTTCAATTACATTAAAAAAAAAAACGATTTTAAAAAATAAAATTTATAAAAAAAAGTTTGCACCGGGAATTGAACTCGAGTCTAACATGTGGCGAGGAAAAATAGACGGTGCGTTTATTTCTTCGACTGCTTATTTTTTGACCATTTTGTTACTTTTGAAATGATAAGCGGATACATAAAATTTATTAAAAATTTTTTTACGATTACATTAAAAAAAAATTTAAAAACGAAAAAAAAAAAATTTGCACCGAGAATTGATGGCGAGTCACGTGGGGAGGATAAATACATTAAACTAATTAAATTTTTACTATTTTCGTATTTTTTTGAAATAATAAGCGAATACGTAAAATTTATTACATAATTTTTTTTTCAATTACATTACAAAAAAAAAAAAACGATTTTAAAAAATAAAATTTATAAAAAAAAGTTTGTACCGGGAATTGAACTCGAGTCTAACATGTGGCGAGGAAAAATAGGCGGTGCGTTTATTTCTTCGACTGCTTATTTTTTGACCATTTTGTTACTTTTGAAATGATAAGCGGATACATAAAATTTATTAAAAATTTTTTACGATTACATTAAAAAAAACACATTAAAAAAAAAAAAAAAATTGGCGCCGAGAATTGATGCCGAGTCACATGGGGAGGATAAATACGCAGTGCGTTTATTTCTGCGCCTGCGTTGTGAACCAAGGTTTTGTGCATGCGCGCGACGCGAATAAATTTTAATAAAAATCTGAAAGTAATTCAAGAAGTTTTTCATTACATATATTCATAAATGAACGTATACTCTATATGTACATAAATGATGGTATATGACAATATACATACATAATATGTATGTACATGTCAATAGGAGGTATTTGCATTAAGAAAAAAAAAACGGTTTAAGATAAATCAACACTTATTTTATATTGTATGCCAATTTATAGTTTATGTATTCGACAGCATTTACATACATATGTAGGTATGTACATTTGTATATGAAAAACAATAATGCACAAGCGCAAGAACATCATCTTCCTTTCATACATATGTACATATGCATGTATGCCCAAATAACCTTGACTTATGTATGTACACAAGTCACAGCACATCACATTCTTACAAGACAAATACACATACGCACTAGCGAGTTTCTTCCTAACAAGTGCAAAAACAATTCTGCTCTATGTATGTATATATACCGACTTTATGTCCTAGCATATATACATACATACATATATACCTACTTGCCTTCTAAACTTCCTACAAAATAATTGTATTCATATGTAATGAATGCACGTTCATACATTCAAGCATATGTATATGCGCGAGCACAGCGCTCCCTTCTTGCTTCCGTGCACTTTTGTCTTTCACCAGTCGATATTCCTAATATTGTACTTACAAAAACACGATATGTACTTTGATAGACGCAAAAGCAACAGCAAGCGCAACGCCATGGCCGCTTTGCCACCGCACATTCTAAAATGTTCTAGAACACAACAAAAACACATACCTCACATGCGCATGTCGCCCAAAGCTAAAATCTAAACCTGGCGACTACAAAAATAAAATACATTCGTAGACGCAGTCGCAGCGGCCATGATTCTATCAGCGACTGCGCTGAACAATTTAGAAGAAAAACAAAAAGTTCATTCATAAGTTAGAGCTCATATTTCAATTTCATTCATAAAACGAGCCGCCCATATGCCAATTTTCGCGACCGTTCGAAAATAGTCAATATTGGAATATTTCGCGTCGAATTATTTGCCAATATTTGATAAATCTTGAATTTTTGTCATGTCGAGTGGCCGCGGCTCCGTATGTATGTATGCACCCTTATATGTATGTAAATATGTCTTCTAACTGTGCGACAGTCGCGAGTTAATGCGACTTCCAGCGAATCACACATTGCTGTCCGCAAAGCCGCAAGTATGTACCTTATGATCAGAAAGTACCGGGAATGTTTAAATTAAACAAAACAGAGTTAAATTTAAGGCAAATTTATATTATCTTCTTCAAAATATGACCCGTCTGAAGCAACACACATGTGCCAACGTTTAACCCAGTCCTCCAAACACCCCCGGCAGGCCGATTTGTATTCTCTTTGATCAGTGCGATGGCGCGTTATCATCATACAAGATCTGAGAATTGTTTGCTCACATTTCCGGCGGTTTGCAACACACAGCATCTCTCTAAGGTTTCAAAACGAATAAATAATATTCTCTATTGACTGTCTGGCCCGATGGAGGACTATGCCTTGGCAATCGAAGGAAACAGTCAACATCACCTTCCCGGTTCTTTTTGCTCATAGGGTATACATATCCCATCTTTTCACTGACGGACAAGAAGACGGTCGCAGTTGTTGTTTTTTGTATGCATACATTTTGCGTTCGTTGAAGGTTTGCATATATTTATATACATATGCGTGTATGCGCGTTTGGCTTTCTGGATGCATCCATGGATATTAGAATATTTTCTCATCAATATGTGTATGTAAGTAGTTCAGATTTGACTGAAGAAATTAAATATAGGAATGCATAATCATATGATTGACTTTATGGCTGTTTTACATATAAATCAATTCAAATGAATAATGTTATATAGAAAATAAATTTCTAAATAACTGGTATTAGAAAAACCTGAATACACTATTTTAAATCAATTTCAATTAAACCAAATATAAAAAATGAAATAAAAATATCGAATAAAAAACTGTGCACAGGATTTGAACCTGAGTCAAACATGAGACTACGTACTGCATATAGAACACGTCTTTCACGATTGCGCTAATCTACAATTATTAATGATCTTTTCTAAATCACTCATTTATTCGATTCGCAGTTTTATATGTACATATTCTGCGTTAGTTGAAAGTTTGTATGCGTAATTATATGCATATGCATCTGTGTATGCGCGTTTGGCTTTCTGGACGGATATTAGAATGATATTTTCTCATCAATATAATTTGGATTTGATGAAATAGATTAAAGACATATGTACATATTTTCTGTTTTGATTGATTTATATAAAAATCAGGTCATATCCAGTATGAACTATTTTATACCGAAAAGAAATTTCCATTTATAAAATACAAAAAACAGTATTTTAAAGAAATTTTAATATAATTAAAATAAACTCAAAAATTTTACCAAACTTTCCTGGTTTGAATTGTAAAAAAAAAATGTGCACGAAAAAAAATATGACTTCAGGACTTGAACCTGAATTAAATACGTGCAAAAACACAAAACGAATAACTCCGCCGACTTTAGCTTCTGCACCACAAATTAACTACCGCGCGGCCTTCTTAATCGCAAATTTATTCGCTTCGATTTCCTTAGTAGTGTGCCGAAAAATCTTATGAACGTCCTCAGTAGTATGGTAAACGCAGAAAATATCTGAATTCTTGGCCTAGCGTGGTAAGTAAATATAGAAACCCTCCACTCGCGTGGTAAATATCTGCAATTCCGACCTCTTCAGGAAAGTTGAATTTGAAATGACCTTATTATGAATCTATAAATTAGAACTCGAAAAAAGCTCTTTTAACATTTGCTCCTTCTCATTGCATTAACATTCTCTGCTAATACCTATGATGAACATAATTACAATGTTAATGAACAGCTCGAATGAACGAAAGTATTAACACAAAAATTCTTATCTGGAATGCAAATTGACTAACTCGGCAATATTTAGAGCTGAAGCGGTTTTTAATTGACAGAAAAATTGATATTGCGTTAATTGCAGAAACACATTTCACAGACAAAAGTTATTTAACATTACCCGGATATAAATTATATGCAACTAATCACCCCGACGGAAAAGCTCATGGAGGAACAGCCATTATCATCAAAACAAACATAAAGCATACTGAACGACTGCCCTATGTGTCACCTCCCATCCAAGAAACGTCATTACAAATTGTTGACAAGCAAGGACCCATATTAATACCTTCTATCTACTGTCCACCACGACACTTGATAAAGACGGATCAATATGATGATTACTTTAAGACATTAGACCACAGATCCATTGCTGGAGGAGACTTAAACGCAAAGCATACTGACTGGGGTTCAAGGTTGACTAATAAAAAAGGTTTATATTTAATTAGCGCATTAAGACATTAGACAACAGATCCATTGCTGGAGGAGACTTAAACGCAAAGCTTACTGACTGGGGTTGAAGGTTGACTAATAAAAAGGTTTATATTTAATTAGCGCAATCCATAAAAAAATTGCAGGTTTATTAGTACGGTTGAACCAACTTACTGGCCTACGGATGTTAAAAAATTCCAGATTTAATCGACTTCTGTATAACAAAAAATATTAACCACAACCAGCTGAAGCTTAAACCAAGTTATGAACTATCTTCTGACCACTCGCCGATAATACTTAACTACACATCAAAAATTTACCCTATAGAGGCAACACCCCAAATATTTACAAAGAGGACTGACTGGAATGAGAAAAAGATGGCAAACAACCAGATCTCCTGTAGACAAACAGAAGTTAATCTTAGCCACAAAAGAATTGAAGGCTTGTTTATGGAAATTGGAAAATATCTTAAAAAATTTAACTCCTACTCGTGACACAAATTATACCTTATGGAAATGTACAAAAAACTGAAAAACCAGATAAAGCATCAACCCCCACTAAGAAAAGACAACACATGGGCTCAATGATGAAAAAGCAGCGACATTGCGAAATTATTTCGAAAATGTCCTATCGAACGATGAAAGTGTTTAATGCAATGTTTCGCTTACAATACTTCCCAAAAGTATGGAAAGTCGCAGAAATCATTGCGCTACTAAAACCGGGTAAAAACCCAAAAGCTTTAACTTCATATCGACCTATAGGCCTATATAGTCGGATATCTAAAATTACAGAAAAACTTTTACATGATAGAATTACCCCAATACTTGACACGAAAAACATGATTCCAGATCATCAATTCGGTTTTCGAAAAACACATTCAACTATCCAACAAATACATCGAGTTACACAAAAAGTAATTTCAGACATGGAAAACAAACGAAACTGCGTTGCTGTATTTTTGGACGTCACAAAAGCTTTTGACAAAGCCTCTTGCATAAAATTAGGACAATATTACTACTGTTCTATTATTCAGTTATCAAGAGCTACCTTACTGATCGATGCTTCTACATTAAATACAATGACAAATACTCACATATACATCCAATACCAGCAGGAGTTCCTCCAGACAGCGTTCTAGGACCACTGCTATATGTCTTATTTACCTCTGACATACCACTACCAGAAGAAACTAATTCAATTATAGCAACATTTGAAGACGACACAATTTTATTGTCATCTGACAAAAACCTTTAAACCGCAACAACAAAATTACAGATGTACACCAACAATGTAAAGAAGTGGTTTGACAAATGGAGTTTAAAAGTAAATGACGACAAATCTGTACAAGCAGATAATGTTAATGCAATGAGAAGGTGCAAATGTTACTGTGAGCTTTTTTTAGTACAATTGAGATTTGAAAGATTTGTAATAAGGAAATTTAGCACACCGAGTTTATAGACACCACACTGAGTTTTGCCCACACAAAAATTGAAAACACCACACATCTTGCACCTCAACACACAACACATTTCTCACCTCGTCATTAAACCAATTAAATTTTTACTATTTTCGTATTTTATTACACAAACTTTTTTTTCAATTACATTAAAAATAAACTAATTAAAAAAAAAAATTATAAAAAAAAGTTTGCGCCGGGAATTGATATCGAGTCTAACATGTGGCGAGGAAAAATAGGCAGTGCGTTTATTTCTTCGACTGCTTATTTTTTTACCATTTTGTTACTTTTGAAATGAGAAGCGGATACATAAAATTTATTACATAATTTTTTTTTCAATTACATTAAAAAAAAAAAATTTAAAAGAGAAAAAAAAAAAATTGGCGCCGAGAATTGATGCCGAGTCACATGGGTAGGATAAATACGCAGTGCGTTTATTTCTGCGCCTGCGTTGTGAACCAAGGTTTTGTGCATGCGCGCGACGCGAATTAATTGTAATAAAGTTCTGAAAGTAATTCATGAAGTTTTTCATTACATACATTCAAAAATGAACGTATACTATATATGTATAATACATAAATGATGGTATATGACAATATACATAATATGTATGTACATGTCAATAGGAGGTATTTGCATTCAGAAAATAAAACGGTTTAAGATAAATCAACACTTATTTTATATTGTATGTCAATTTATAGTTTATGTATTCGACATTATTTACATACATATGTGTGTATGTACATTTGTATATGAAAAACAATAATGCACAAGCGCAAGAACATCATCTTCCTTTCATACATATGTACATATGCATGTATGCCCAATAACCTTGACTTACATATGTATGTGCACATGTCACAGCACATCACATTCTTACAAGAAATCAAATACACATACGCACTAGTGAACGAGTTTCTTCCTAACAAGTGCAAAAACAATTCTGCTCTATGTATGTATATATACCCACTTTATGTCCTAGCATATATATAGGTTTGAACGTTTTATTGAAATTTAAAATATAGGTTTGAACGTCTTATTGAAATTTTACAATGTGAGTTTATAAATTTGATTTGAAGAATTCATAAATTTTATTGGGGAACCGCCTTCTATGCCAGTTGAAACACAAGTGCCCTTCTACACAGTTGAAACACAAGTGCCTCGTTCGCCGTTGTTGTCAACCAGGGTTGTTGTCAACCATTCCCACAACTCGGCCATCCTGCTGCGCGTTCGGCCCGAATGCGATGCTATCATCATCTGAAGATATTGACCATGGCTTCATATATTCAGCGCATGTAGTTGTCGTTTTTGGCCCGTCACCCAAGCCGATTTTTAATACATCGTACGTGCCATTTGATTTGATGCTTCTTACTTCGAATGGTCCGAGATATTTTGGTTTCAGCTTAAGACCTACCCCGAACTGAGTTCTTTTTATGGCCACCAGGTCCCCGCGGTTATATAACGATGCTGGTTTTCGTTTGCGGTTATACGATTTTCTGTTTTCTGCTTGCAGTTTCAGGATCTCCCTTTTCGCATTCTGTCTTAGCTCGTTTCTCTCGTCTTGAAAATGTAAAATCATTTCATCTTCGATGAGTTGCTTTAATTGTATGTCTTCTTTCTTTCGCATTTTTACCCCTATCATCAATTCAAAACGCGTCGTTTTTGTACTCCTTGTGTATGTTGAGTTTAAAGCTTGTTGTACTTTTTCGACGTGCTTGTACCATTTGGATGGGTCGTCTGCACTCAATTTTGCCAATACGGAGCTAATTACCGCATTTAACCGTTCGATCTGTCCATTCGCACGAGGTAACCCTGTGGTTATTGTGTGATGTTTTATACCTTCAGCTTCGCAGTAGTTTTGAAAGTCATCAGATGTAAAAGCTGCGCCCCGATCAGAGATTATATGGACTGGGTTACCAAATATCGCGTTCTGGATGTGTAACCTTTTAATTACCTCTTTCGCTGATGTCGTTTTAGTTGGATACAGCCAACAAAATTTTGTGAATCCATCAATCACTGCAAATATATGTTTGTAAAGCTTGCTTGTCGATTCCAATGGGCCAAGGAAGTCGACGTGGTACGTTTGGTGTGGTATTTCACCTTTTTGTAATATATGTAGCTCACCTTCCTGTTTACCTAGTTTTCTGTTTGAAATAATGCAAGGTATGCAGTTGGCAATGTGACGTTGTATCTTTTCTTCGATTTTTGGTATATAGTAATCTTTGGTTATCAGCTCAATAGTTTTCTTCACTGCAAAATGACCATTATCATGTGCTTTTCTGATAACTTCCCTTTGCATGTTGGTGGGCACAACAATTAATTCGTCGTCACCTACAAGCTTGTACAAAATGCCACCTTTCGTAAAATAGTCGTTGAAAATGGTTTTTTCGCGAAGAACATCTAAAATAACTTTGAGTTCATCATCTTGAAGTTGCGCGCATCGCAATCTAACCAAAGAATCATCGTTTATAGAAAAAACTGCGTAACGGCTAAGGGCATCAACGTGTCTCATCTGGGTGCCAGCTCGATGCTCTACTTCATAGTCGTATTCTTTGAGGAACAATATCCATCTAGCGACTCTGGTGCATAGGCCTTTTTTGTCTAACGTCTTAGTGAAGGCATTGCAGTCGGTTACTAACTTGAAATGCAGACCTAGTAGATAAACGCGAAACTTTTTTAGAGCCTCTATAACTGCCAAAACTTCCAACTCATAGCTCGTGTATTTTCTTTCAGCCTCGGTTGTCTTCTTACTCATATAGTAAATAGGATGCAGATGCCCATCTTCAGGCAATTTTTGTAGTAACACAGCTCCATAACCGTCGATAGAGGCATCAGTATGAACTTCAGTTTGAAACTTTTGATTAAAAATGCTTAGAACCGGTTTTTCGCTTAGACATTTTTTTAGTGTTTGAAACGATTCGATTTCTCTGTCTTTCATTTCGAATTTTACATTTTGCTTCGTTAAGTCACTGAGCGGTTTTGCTATCACCGAGAAATTTCTAACAAATTTTCGAAAATATCCCGCAAGGCCCAAAAACCCCTGTAATTGTTTCAAATTTTGTGGTATTTTGTATTTTGTTACAGCTTCAATTTTCTCTGGCGATGGC
This sequence comes from Anastrepha obliqua, assembly GCF_027943255.1. Classification (NCBI taxonomy): domain Eukaryota; kingdom Metazoa; phylum Arthropoda; class Insecta; order Diptera; family Tephritidae; genus Anastrepha; species Anastrepha obliqua. The sequence goes on along the minus strand of NW_026562182.1, from coordinate 878,391 downwards.
GATAGCTTTTGATTTTCTACAACATGCCCTACAAATTCTACTTTTGTTTTTAAAAATTGACACTTCTTAAAATTTATATCGATTCCATAGTCCTTGCAAACTTGCATTACTTCTTCTAAATTTTTTAAAGCACTTTCTTCGTTTTGAGCAGGGATAATCACATCGTCCATATAAAGTAACACGGTACCTCTACGCATCAAGTCTCTAAAAATTGCATTTATATGCCTGTGGAAAACACTCGGGGAATTCGACAACCCGAAAGGCACTTTCAAAAATTGATACTGACCGTTGTGTGTTACGAAAGCTGTGTATTTACGACTAGACTCAGCTATGGCCACATGGAAAAACCCGTTTCGTAAGTCAATTGTAGAAAAAATTTTAGCATTTTGTAATTGGTCAAGTTGATCTTCAATTAAAGGTAAAGGAAAATGATCTTTTATCATCACTTTATTTAGTCTTCCAAAGTCGATACACAGTCTTGGCGTACCATCACGCTTCTTTACCAACACAACCGGACTACAAAATTCAGAATCCGAGGCTTCTATTATACCATCACTTAACCACTGTTCCACCTGACTGTCTACAATGAGTTTTCCAGCTATAGGTAAACGTCGCGGCCTCGAAAATATTGGCGACTCATCTTTTAAAATAATTTTCATTTCAACATTTGTAAATTTTGGTTTATTTGGTTGATAAGTTTTTACCATGTCGCGCACCTTTTGTTTTGATCCTATTTGGACCATTTCACCGATATCAATTTCTTTTTCGTCCGCAGCTATGTCAATTTTCATCATAAAACACTTTGAATTATCATCACTGTCATTTTCTACTTTTTTGATATGCAACCCTTCACGATCTATCTTCACTTCAGCGTAAGCACAAAAGTTCTCTCCGATTATCACTTCACAATCCAGGAATTTCGAAGGTACAACCAAAAATTCTAGTTCATATATTTCACCGTCTATCTCAATTTTATATTTCAACGCACCCATTGGTTTTACTGCATTTTTAGTGTCACACTCACCGAAGCCATATAGTGAAATATTACATTCCTTTAAATAAGGTTTATTCAACACATTGTACACACTCTCAGTAATGAGGCTAAACTTACTCCCCGTATCAAATAATGTTATTAATTTTTTATCATTCATTATTACATCTTTGTTCATTATGCTTCGTTTTCCTGTAATAAGTCGTGTGTTTCGCTGAGCGCCTTTGTTTAAACTCTTATTGTTTATGCAATTTTTAGCAATATGGCCATACTCATTACACTGAAAACACTTTGTCCCCTTTTCTCTACTCTCACAATTAACGCTTTTGTGGCCTTTCGCCCCGCAATTGTAGCATTTAAGTTCATTTATTTCAGTTTTGTTCACCATCCCCTTTTTTCCAATTTCTTTAGTATCGTCTGTTTTCACTTTTTCGCGTATTCCCTCATAACATCGAAGCTTTTCCTTAAATTCACGAATATTTTTTGCGCCATATAGAACTGTCTTACTCACACTCATATCGCGTATACCATCAATTACGTATTGAATCAAAGCATTTTCTTCAATGTTTCCTCTTGCTGCTAACTCTTTCATACAAAAAAAATATTCCTGCACGTTCTCCTCTCTTTTCATCTTTCTTTCTGTCAACTGCTTGTGCAAATGAGCGCTATTTACCACAGGTTGAAATTCATCTATTAATGCCTTTTTCAGTTTACACCACGATGTGATTCCCCTTTCACTTAAAATGAACATTCTTGCTAAACCTTTCAGCGACTTCTTTGCGAACACAAATTTTTGAAATTCATCCCAACGCATGAGGGTAGCAGTTTCTTCGAATTCATTTACCCACACATCTATTGGCAATTTGTCAGTACTATCAAACGGCCTTACTGAGTCTTCAATATCACGAAAATTTATTGCAAACCGCGACATTTGCATTGGCATTTCGTTTTCGTTAACTTCACTTGCGCTTATACTTGCTTCTCGTTCGTCACAAATACGCCTTCTTTCCCGTCGTTCAGCAGTTTTGTGAGCTTCTTTCCTACCTTCGTTGCCGTCGATAGAAAAAAAACAATCGTCGTTTCTCCTATTCCGCAATGTAGAACAAGCACGTTGTTCTGCGCCGTCGTAGCTGTTGGCTGCCTCGTCTTCGCTGCCAACGCCGTCGTCGTCATCGTCGTCATCATCGTGATTTTCTGCACCGCTTGCTACGAGTAAGCGTCCCTTCTGCAAATTGTGAAATATGTGTAATTTCACATCAGCCACATTGTAGTCGATCCCCAAAACGTTACAAATGGTGACTAGGTCACGCTCGCTTAAATTCGCATCCACGTATCGAGATTTAACTTCGAATTCCGCGCTGGCTTCGTTATAGGCGAAGCCACAGAACGCTCTAAGTCGTTGGCGGTTACTTCTGTCGCCTTCGCTTTCAAAAATATACTTATGCAGCGTCGTGATTTTGGCCTTACTGCCACTGCGCAGGCTACTTCTAATTTAATCGCCAAGACATGCCATTCTTTTCTTTTTCCTTTTCCTTATCCTTTTCCTTTTCCCGGACGAGCCCCCAAAATATAGGTTTGAACGTTTTATTGAAATTTAAAATATAGGTTTGAACGTCTTATTGAAATTTTACAATGTGAGTTTATAAATTTGATTTGAGGAATTCATAAATTTTATTGAGGAACCGCCTTCTATGCCAGTTGAAACACAAGTGCCCTTCTACACAGTTGAAACACAAGTGCCTCGTTCGCCGTTGTTGTCAACCAGGGTTGTTGTCAACCATTCCCACATATATACATACATATATACCTACTTGCCTTTTAAACTTCCTACAAAATAATTGTATTCATATGTTACTACATCCATGCACGTTCATACATTCATGCATATATGCGCGAGCACAGCGCTGCCTTCTTGCTTCTGTGTACTTTTGTCTTTCACCAGTCGATATTCCTAATAGTGTACTTACAAAAACACAATATGTACTTTGATAGACGCAAAAGCAACAGAAAGCGCAACGCGATGGCCGCTTTGCAACCACACATTCTAAAATGTTCTAGAACACAACAAAAACACATACCTCACATGCGCATGTCGCCCGAAGCTAAAATCTAAGCCTAGCGACTACAAAAACAAAATACATTCGTAGACGCAGTCGCAGCGGCCATGATCAGCGACGGCGCTGAACAATTTAGAACAAAAACAAAAAGTTGATTCATAAGTTCGAGCTCATATTTCAATTTCATTCATAAAACGAGCCGCCCATATGCCAATTTTCGCGACCATTCGAAAATAGTCAATATTGGAATATTTCGCGTGGAATTATTTGCCAATATTTGATAAATCTTGAATTTTTGTCATGTCGAGTGGCCGCGGCTCCGTATGTATGTATGCACCCTTATATGTATGTAAATATGTCTTCTAACTGTTCGACAGTCGCGAGTTAATGCGACTTAGATTCCTTGAACAAATCCAGCGAATAACACATTTCTGTTCGCAAAGCCGCATATATGTACCCTATGATCCGAAAGACCCGGGAAGGTTTAAATAAAACATAACAGAGTTAAATTTCAGGCAAATTTATATTATCTCCTTCAAAATATGACCCGTCTAAAGCAACACACATGTGCCAAAATTTAACCCAGTCCTCCAAACACCCCCAGCAGGCCGACATGGCCTTCAGCTCCTTCGTCGTATTCTCTTTGATCTTTTTGATCGGTGCGATGGAACGTTATCATTTCGCAAATCCAAGAATTGTTTGCTCACATTTCCGGCCGTTTGCAACATACATCATCTCTCAAAGGCTTCAAAACGGATGAATAATATTCTTTATTGACTGTCTGGCCCGATGGAAGGTACTCATTGTGCACTACGCCTTGGCAATCGATGAAAACAGTCAATATCACCTTCCCGGTTCTTTTTGCTCATAGGGTATACATACCAATTCAAAAGAAGTATGAATAATTTTATATAGAAAATAAATTTATAAAAAACAGGTATTAGAAAAGCTGAATACACTATTTTAAATCAATTCTAATTAAACCAAATAGAAAAAATGAAATAAAAATATCGAACAAAGAAAAATACCTAAGCGACTTGAACCTGAGTGAAATATGGGACGATGTACTGCATATACGTCGCGTCTTTCACGATTGCGCTAAACTATAATTTCTGATGAACTTTTCTAAATCACACATTTATTCGATTCACAGTTTTATATGCACATATTCTGCGTTAGTTGAAAGTTTGTATGCGTAATTATATGCATATGTATATTATCTGTGTATGCGTGTTTGGCTTTCTGGACGGATATTAGAATGATATTTTCTCATCAATGTAACTTGGATTTGATGAAAGAGATTCAAGACATATGTACATATTTTCTGTTTTGATTGATTTATATAAAAATCAGGTCATATCCAGTATGAACTGCCGCCCGGCCTTCTTTATCGCAAATTTATTCGCTTCACTGTGGGCATGAATTAAGTCGATTTCCTTAGTAGTGTGCCGAAAAATCTTATGAACTTCCTCAGTAGTTTGGTAAACGCAGAAAAAATCTGAATTCCTGTCCTAGCGTGGTAAGTAAATATAGAAACCCTCCACTCGCGTCACTCGCGTGGTAAATATCTGCAATTCACCACTCGTGAGGGAAGGTGAATTTGAAATTACCTTGTTATGAATCTACAAATTAGTACTCGAAAAAAGCTCATTTAACATTTGCTCCTTCTCATTGCATTAACATTCTCTGGTACAAGTAATATTTACGACAAGAACAGAGGTTACTGCTATGCCGATTAAGCTCAAAAATAAAAATATACTAATTGAAACATCTGCAAAATATCTTGGAATCCATCTGGGCTCAAAATTAATTTGGAAAGATCACATCAAAAAGAAAATAAAACAAATAAAGGAAAATTTTCGACAATTGCATTGGCTAGTAGGTAGAAATTCTAAGCTCAGTATTTCCAACAAACTTTTAGTATAGGTACAAGGCGGTCATTAAACCAATCTGGATGTACGGACTTCAAGCACAGATGTTTCGTTGTGCAGGCTGAATTTTCCGACTGTGGGACCAAAAATTCCCTCCTTGCCCACCCTGGCGTTTAAGTCGCCAAGCACGATTTTTATGTCGTGGCGGGGGCAGCTCTCATAGGAACGTTCCAAGCGCTCATAGAAGGAATCTTTGGTCGCATCGTCCTTCTCTTCCGTCGGGGCGTAGGCGCAAATTAGCGAGATGTTAAAAAACCGCGCTTTGATGCGGATTATTGCGAGACGCTCGTCCACCGGAGTGAACGACAGTACTTGGCAACGAAGTCTCTCTCCCACAACAAATCCGACACCGAATTTGAGCTCTTTTACATGGCAGCTGTAGTAAACGTCGCAAGGTCCTATGGTTTTCTTACCTTGCCCCGTCCATCGCATCTCTTGGATGGCAGTGATGTCAGCCTTTACTCTCACGAGGACATCAACCAGCAGGGCAGAGGCACCTTCCCCATTAAGGGACCAGACATTCCAGGTGCATGCCCTCAAATCATATTCCTTATTTCGTTTGCAGGGGTCGTCATCAGTGTTGGAAGTTCTCATCCGAGGCTTTGTGCATGTTTTCATTGGGGGAGGTTTTTAAGTGGCGGGTCCCAAACAGAGCGCACAACCAGCTATCCTGGAATGCTTCGCCTTCTCACGTTAGCTCACTCCCGAACGGGTGTTCGGAAGCTACCCAGAGGATACGTGGGCTAATCCCGCCCGTTGTGAGCTGCTTGAACTATATGTAGAAGAATCGTCCTGGCCACTCCCAAGTGAATGGCGATCAGTAACTTTCCCCACTTGCGTGGACTTCTACAAATGGAGCCATCCTCCAAATCAAAGCCTACTATGTATTAATACAAGCTATCTCGTTTTAACCAAAGCAATTAGTCTTGTTCATTTTGCATGTCACTGCAACAAGCACACACAAACATATGTGTACATATCACATGAATTTATATTAATATACATATAAGCGTAAGGAAACTTTCATTAGGTTGTGCCATCACAATAAAGCGATGTTTGTTACAGTGACTTCAACACACCTCCTCAAAATTAACAAGAAACAGAAGTTATATGGAAACATACAATATGATAAAATGTCTAATTTCAGCTAAATCAGTCATTCTGAATTTACCCATTAAATAATCTTTAAACCTTGACATTGTTGCTAAGTCGTATGTTACTATGACTAAATCATCGACATATAATAATAAATAAATATTCTTCTTTACCTCAGATTTATCCAATATATAAATGCAGTGATCTACTTCTGAGCTAACAAATCCAATTTCTTGTAATGTCTTTTCAAACATTTCATACCAACATCTAGCTGCCTGTTGAAGACCATAAATTGATTTATTTATTTTACACACTTTATCATCCTCGCATGGTAACCCTTGAGGAAATTTCCTCTTTCAATTTTCCATTTAAAAATGCCGTTTTCACATCCATATGATGAGCTTTCAATTCAAATTGATTCGATAAAGACAGAATAATTCGAAAACTTGATATTCTTGCTACCGGAGTCATAGTCATAGTCATAGTCAGTTAAATATTTTTGTGTAAAACCGCGAGCAACAAGTCTAGCTTTGCATCTGACAGCGTTACCCATTTCATCATTCTTGATTGTGAAAACAGCGGCAGTTAATTTGTGGTGCAGAAGCTAAAGTCGGCGGGATTATTCGCTTTGTTTTTTGGCACGTACATACTTAATTCAGGTTCAAGTCCTGAAGTCATATTTTTTTTCTTACACATTTTTTTTTACAATTCAAACCAGGAAAGTTTGGTAAAATTTTTGATTTTGTTTTAATGAAAATTTCTTTAAAATACTGTGTTTTTTATATTTCATAAATGGAAATTTCTTTTCGGTATAAAATAGTTCATACTGGATATGACCTAATTTTTATATAAATCAATCAAAACAGAAAATATGTACATATGTAAAGACATCAAATCCAAATTATATTGATGAGAAAATATCATTTTAATATCCGTCCAGAAAGCCAAACGCGCATACACACATACATACATATGCATATAATTACGCATACAAACTTTCAACTAACGCAGAATATGTGCATATAAAACTGTGAATCGAATAAATGAGTGATTTAGAAAAGTTCATTAGTAATTATAGTTTAGCGCAATCGTGAAAGACGTGTTGTGTATGCAGTACATCGTCCCATATTTCACTCAGGTTCAAGTCGCTTAGGTATTTTTCTTTGTTCGATATTTTTATTTAATTTTTTCTATTTGGTTTAATTAGAATTGATTTAAAATAGTGTATTCAGCTTTTCTAATACCTGTTTTTTATAAATTTATTTTCTATATAAAATTATTCATACTTCTTTTGAATTGATTTATATGTAAAACAGCCATAAAGGCAATCATATGAATATGCATTCCTATATTTAATCTCTTCAGTCAAATCTGAACTACTTACATACACATATTGATGAGAAAATATTCTAATATCCATGGTTGCATCCAGAAAGCCAAACGCGCATACACGCATATGTATATAAATATATATAAATACATATATACAAGCCTTCAACGAACGCAAAATGTATGCACATAAAAAACAACAACTGCGACCGCCTTCTTGTCCGTCAGTGAAAAGATGGGATATGTATACCCTATGAGCAAAAAGAACCGTGAAGGTGATGTTGACTGTTTTCATTGATTGCCAAAGCATAGTCCACCATGAGCACCTTCCATCGGGCCAGACAATCAATAAAGAATATTATTTCTCGGTTTTGAAGCCTTTGAGAGATGCTGTATGTTGCAAACGGCCGGAAATGTGAGCAAACAATTCTTGGATTTTGCATGATGGTAACGCGCCATCGCACAGTGGTCCCGCCGCGTAGGAAGAGCGGTCATAAGAACTTTTGGCGTGGTAATGGACTTTTTAGTATGCTTTTAAGTTGAGAAATGTTTTTATTTGTTAAAAAAACATTAAGACATATAAAAAGTAATATATATATAATAAGAATATATATAAGATATAATAATTATAATATATAATAAAGTAATATATAATTAATATAAAAAGTCAAAGGAAAATTAGGTACACTCATTTTTTATATAAAATTTTTTTGTTCCGTTTAAAGTTTTGGATAAATCTTAAATTATAAACAATAATAGAAAAAAACATTAAATTCCGAAAGGATGAGCATAAAGTATACTTTGATGCCAGTTAAATTATTCTTATTTATGAAAACAATAAAATATTCACTTCCGAAAAAGTTAATGTACTTAGAAATACAAAACTCTTAACTCAATAAATCTAAAACTTCTCTTGACATCATAGATTTCTTTTTACATGGTAATTTTCGTAGACTAGATATAAATGGATCGGAATTAAGAAGAAGCCTGTGCAAAAGATCCGTGTTAGTTACAGTTCTTGAGTGCTTTCTGGTATTGTCACGTCTGAATTGATTCACTAATTTATTACATGATTCAGCTGCCTCCTCTGATAATTCTCCAATTGATAATAAACAATGATCGATTACCTCCGACCCATGAATGAGCACTTTATGAACTGATGCAAGTAAATTATACCATGAATATTTACTAACTAGAATTTTAGCAGTGTCTAGTGCGTATATTTTGAATTTATTCGAATTAGTTTTAAAAGCAGATGAAAGACATTGTAGGAGACAACTACATCTGTCTAAAACGTGTTTGTATATTTCTGTGATTTCGGATGATATGGTTGAATGAAGGAAAAATGTTCGTGCTGTATTTCCATCATTAGAGTTGCCACTTCCTCCACATCGCGGTTTGTCAACTATCAAACCTAATTGTTCTCTAAACTCCCTCTGAACAAATTCCTTTCTCTTAGCTAAAAGTGCTTTTTCCTCAGATGAACGTGCTTGCCACCTTTTAAATTCGATTCTATAAGAAACATGAATACAGTATTCAAAAAATCGAATCCAAGAATGCAGTGGTGATAAGCCAAATTCAAATCTACTGGAGTTTACTTGTTTGTTTCTACACTTTTCTAAGTCATTCATTTCTTTAGGTGTCGCACCACAAATATAACATTTACTCGTAGATGAGTCACTAAGAGCACAGCACACTTTACCATGAACCATAGTTAATTGTAAAGAATGACTTACTTTATAACTATGGTTATCAATTTTAACAACAGTCGGATTCAAGACACTAATAGCTTTTTTAAAATACTCTTCTACTTGAACACAAAGAGCTTTAGTTTCTTTAGCAAATTGAAAACGCATAGGCCAACAAAACCTTGTGGGCGATGGGCGAGGGTTTTTCCAAATTATCTTATCTGGGTCAGAGGTAATCGATTTACAAATTAATTTCAAGTGTACATAAGATGTAATAATTAAACTTCCATCTTCCGTTCTCGGATCAGAAAAACTTTGCTTGTGTTGGATCGAGTGACCTCTACTAACGTAATATAATGAAAACACCTATATACCTTTTTGTTTAGTAAATATCACGATGTAGTGATGTTTTATATTTATTTCAAATTAGGTTGCCGAAATACGATGTGCTTTGTTACGCGTTAAATATAAAAAGGAAAGGACAATAGATATTAATATTAGAGATGAAAATTGGTTGTGTGAAAATCGATAAATTTAGTGATGTCCAGTGCTGCCATCGAAAGCCCATTTACCTACTAATTCATACTCAGTGCAACTTGATTCAGATATATTTACCAATACTGGTTTTTGAGATTCGAGAATTCGAGAGCATGTGTGGTCCAACAAACATTGTAAATTAATTTCGGCAGATGATTCTGTAACGCCAATTCCTGTTGGGTAACACCGTTTTTTGCGTCAAGAACTTTTTTATAAGATGGTAAAGCGTTAGGCAATTTTGAATGAATGAAGTCTCTTAATAACAAATTAACCAGTTAACCAATTACTGTACTTGGCAAGCAGCCTTGTTTTTGATCTTTGCACTTTTTTTCAGTATCGAGAAATCCGTGAACAGATCCAAGAAAGACGATTTTCAATGTCTTCTAAGGTTAAATTCTCAGAGTTTGGTAAAGCTTGAATTATGTTCTTCAGTACGTGGCGACATCTATCAACATCATTATTAATGCTATTGTAACATAACCACGTGTCCAGAATATGCATGCGCGTAAATGAACACTTCAAATTTACACCTAAAACAAAAAAAAATCTTTATCAGCAATCTTGGTAGAATCACATATTTCAAAATCCTACACATAGGTACAGATTAGACCCTATATCAAGCGCAGTCGCAGGTCATCGCAGCTGGAAATTATTTTTCCTTAAAGCGGACATACGCAAGAATATTTTAATGTGTGTTTCATTTGTGCAGATTCGTGCGAACTTAGTTAAAACTTTACAAACTTCTTATAAAAAAAAAATAAACGGCAAATTTTAAAGTACGTATTTCGTACGGTCTGAAAACCTACTAAATAATAATTAAAAAAGATAACAAAACGTTCAACATGTCGTACATACCTTCAACTTGAATTTCCATTGTACAACAGGTCATAAACACAGTAATTCTTAGAAAAATAACACTTCCCGGAACTGCGTAAGTACGGAGCGGAGACCACGCTAACTATCACTTTTCAAATTCTCTTACTTTGGAGGCACAATTATAAGTGAATTGTTTGTGCAATTGAAATTTCTTTTATACTCTAAGTTACTATGACTAATGAACTAACATTTAGCTAAATATTGTTGCATAATTTTAACATGACTATTTTTCATCCAATGTCCTATGGCGGAACCACTGTGCATCGCACTGATCAAAGAGAATACGACGAAGGAGCTGAAGGCCATGTCGGCCTGCCGGGGGTGTTTGGAGGACTGGGTTAAACGTTGGCACATGTGTGTTGCTTTAGACGGGTCATATTTTGAAGGAGGTAATATAAATTTGCCTGAAATTTAACTCTGTTATGTTTTATTTAAACATTCCCGGTACCTTTTGATCATAGGATACATATATGCGGCTTTGTGGACAGAAATGTGTGATTCGCTGGATTTGTTTAAGGAATCTAAGTCGCATTAACTCGCGACTGTCGAACAGTTAGAAGACATATTTACATACATACAAGGGTGCATACATACATACGAAGCCGCGGCCACTCGACATGAAAATTCAAGATTTATCAAATATTGGCAAATAATTCCACGCGAAATATTCCAATATTGACTATTTTCGAATGGTCGCGAAAATTGGCATATGGGTGGCTCGTTTTATGAATGAAATTGAAATATGAGCTCGAACTTATGAATGAACTTTTTGTTTTTGTTCTAAATTGTTCAGCGCCGTCGCTGATAGAATCATGGCCGCTGCGACTGCGTCTACGAATGTATTTTGTTTTTGTAGTCGCTAGGCTTAGATTTTAGCTTCGGGCGACATGCGCATGTGAGGTATGTGTTTTTGTTGTGTTCTAGAACATTTTAGAATGAGTGGTGGCAAAGCGGCCATCGCGTTGCGCTTGCTGTTGCTTTTGCGTCTATCAAAGTACATATTGTGTTTTTGTAAGTACAATATTAGGAATATCGACTGGTGAAAGACAAAAGTACACGGAAGCAAGAAGGCAGCGCTGTGCTCGCGCATATATGCATGAATGTATGAACGTGCATGGATGTAGTAACATATGAATACAATTATTTTGTAGGAAGTTTAGAAGGCAGGTAGGTATATATGTATGTATATATGCTAGGACATAAAGTGGGTATATATACATACATAGAGCAGAATTGTTTTTGCACTTGTTAGGAAGAAACTCGTTCACTAGTGCGTATGTGTATTTGATTTCTTGTAAGAATGTGATGTGCTGTGACATGTGCACATACATATGTAAGTCAAGGTTATTGGGCATACATGCATATGTACATATGTATGAAAGGAAGATGATGTTCTTGCGCTTGTGCATTATTGTTTTTCATATACAAATGTACATACACACATATGTATGTAAATAATGTCGAATACATAAACTATAAATTGGCATACAATATAAAACAAGTGCTGATTTATCTTAAACCGTTCTTTTGTTCTGAATGCAAATACCTCCTATTGACATGTACATACATACATATTATGTATATGGTTATATACCACCATTTATGTACATATAGAGTATACGTTCATTTATGAATGTGTGTAATGAAAAACGTCATGAATTACTTTCAGAATTTATTAAAACTTATTCGCGTCGCGCGCATACATATTTACGTAGACATCAGAAACCTTTTGTTCACAACGCAGGCGCAGAAATAAAAGCTCTGCGTATTTATCCTCCCCACATGACTCGCCATCAATTCTCGGCGCAAGTTTGTTTTTTAATTTAAATTTTTTTTAATTTTTTAATGTAATCGTAAAAAGATTTGTAATAAATTTTATGTATCCGCTTATCATTTCAAAAGTAACAAAATGGTAAAAAAATAAGCAGTCGAAGGAATAAACGCACCGCCTATTTTTCCTCGCCACATGTTAGACTCGATTTCAATTCCCGGCGCAAACTGTTTTTTATAAATTTTTTTTTTAAATTCGTTTTTTTTTAATGTAATTGAAAAAAAAATTATGTAATAAATTTTACGTATTCGCTTATTATTTCAAAAATACGAAAATAGTAAAAATTTAATTGGTTTAATGTCAAGGTGAGAAATGTGTTGTGTGTTGAGGTGAAAGATGTGTGGTGTTTCTAATTTTTGTGTGGGGAAAAGTCAGTGAGGTGTCTATAAACTCGGTGTGCTAAATTTCCTTACTACAAATCTTTCAAATCTCAATTGTTCTAAAAAAAGCTCACAGTAACATTTGCACCTTCTCATTGCATTAACATTCTCTGCTTCAAGTGTGAGGAACTGCAAAAAGAACTCTCATAAACAAAGTACAAGGACAACAATCAAAAATCTTACGAATAATAACAATGTCCGTCAGGTACACAAAAAATGATGTCATTCATACAACGTTGAATATACCCTTTATCGACGAAGAAATAAAAGCGATATCAACAAGATATTTTAACGAAATAAACCAGCACAAAAACAAAGAAGTCAATACACTCTCTCAACTTGAAAGAAGAACTTTACGACGTCTGAAGAGAAACCAACCAATTGACCTATTCAATTAAATATGAATATCTCGTGTGCTAAAATAAATGTTCTGTGTAAAATGTAATTGCTGCCCTAAAATGTAATCGGTGTATTTGTCTTGGCACTGGTCATCATGAAATAAATTAATAATTTTCCTAACTAATTGTTAAAAAATGTACTAGATGCTAGTATGATAGATGTATGATTAATGTACGAAATAATAAAAAAAAAAATATTACAGCGACCGAGATCAGAAACCTTTTCAGAGAACACTTCACAATATGAGTTGAGTAACTGTTAGAGTCTCTGAAAATCATTATGTTAGAGAGTTTTATGATCGCGAATGTTCAAAACTTTTTCAGTACGATAACGTCCGTTTTCTATTACCATTCGGCTTGCGTGTCTGCACAAACTATCTGTTCCTAGCAAAATATTCCCACTTAACAAATTATGTATCTTTTACAATCAAAGCGTCAATTTCGATTTTCATACAGTCTACTTCAAGTATCGTGTTAATTTTCTCGATACAAAAAATTTTGTCTCCACCAAAACCATTTAATGTAATTGTGCAGGAGTACGAGGTGTGTTCAAAAAGTATCGCAAATTTTTTGTTTTTTCAAAAACTATTTATTTATTCACTAATATCTATTTTGTCCCCTTCAAAGTAATCCCCATGAGATATTATGCACTTGTGCCAACGTTTTTCCAATCTTCGAAGCCCTTCAAAAAATCGTTTTTTTATCTTGTTCAGCTCCTTCTTCGATGCCGTCTTTATCGCGTCAATCGTAGCGTAGTGTCGTCCTTTCATGGGCCTCTTTAGTTTCGGGAACAAGAAAAAGTCACAGGGGGCTAGATCTGGGAAATACGGTGGCTGCGGCATCATAAGTGTGCTGTTTTTTTAACAAAAAGTCACAAGCAACTATGTGTGAGCAGGGGCGTTATCGTGATGCAAAAGCCAATTTTTGTTCTTCCACAAATCCGGGCGTTTCTGGCAGCGCATAACTTGCAGGTAATATTCCTTATTGACCATTTTAGCCTGTGACAAGAACTCATGATGCACAACGCCCCTGCAATCGAACAAAACGGTAAGCAAAACTTTTACATTCGACCGAACTTGCTACACTTTTTTCGGTCTTGGTTCGTGCGGCAGCTTCCATTGAGATGATTGAGCTTTGGTTTCCACGTTATAACCATAAACCCACAATTCGTCACCAGTTATGACCCTTTGAAGCAAATTTGGGTCGTCGCGGACAGAGTCCAACATCTCATTAGCAATTTTCATGCGAGAATTTTGCGGCGACCCGTTTCATGCCCAAATCATTGAAAAAATATCGAATGGCAAAAGCCAATCGATATGGTGAGGTCCTCAGTAACTTATCTAATGGTGATTCGACGATTGGCCAATACCATTTTCTTCACTTCATCAGTTTTTTCGTCTGTTGATCAAGTGCTCGGGCGTCCGGGACGCTTTTGGTTGTTCACATCTTCTCGGCCTTCTGAGAACATTTTGTACCACCAATAAACGTTGCTTTGGTCCAAAGTAGCTTCTCCGTATGACACAGTCGACATGCGGAATGCATCCGCCCACTTAATTTCGTTTTTCACGCAAAATTTGATACAGGTTCTTTGAACCATCTTTTTGAATAAGTAAAAATCGAAGACGAGCCGAAACACGTGCAAGCAAAGCAGCTGTCAACAATTAACTGAACATTCAAAATGACCGAACTCGTCGGCATGAGTACCAACATATCGCCCCAAAAAAATCGAAATTCAAAATTTGCGATACTTTTTGAACACACCTCGTAGGTATGCCGAGTCCTCTTGCAAAGCTTTCTTTCACAAGAGTGCAACTCATCCCCGAATCTACAAAAGAATTTGTCAATAGCCCTTTTACTTTAATTTCTATTATATTCAGATCTAAGTTGGTTTTTACTGGCTCGTGGTTCTGATTAATTGATTTCACTGTATTATTCGATTTTTCCGGACAATTTTCTGTTAAATGATTAGTGCGTTGACATTTTGCACAACGACTTTTCCTCTGCGGGCATCTAATCGAATAAAGCCCAATTTTTAAACAATGGTAGCACTTCACATTTTCGTTAGACTTTATAGTTGTATTTCGCGGAACGGACGTAGAGTTTGTTTGTGGTGTTATTTTTGGCTTATATAGTGGAGCTGGTTTCAGTTCGTTAAAAGATATATAATTGTTTATATCTCGTAACACGTCAATGCATCGAGAGTAGTCGTTAGATATTTGCTTTCTCAAATCACCATCATTTATACCATTCACGAGTTGTATAGCAATATCGTTTTCAGAAATATTTCTTTTCATTTGCGACATTTTTATATGCACATCAGCGGTACTTGCAGCATGCATGGGAAATCACTAACCAACCGATTTGAAAACTCAGACCATGAAGTGTATACAACATGCAGTGAATGAATCCACTGTTTCGCTGGTCATTGAGTTAGTATTAAACATTATTATCAATGCCGTATGCATTCCGCACCCTTTCGACCCATTGCACGAATTGGATCGCATTTAATGAAACATTTTTAGTGGAGTAAAACGATGGTAACAGTTCTATGATACCGCGACCATAATACATATGGCGTGATTGCCAAACTTGTTGATGAGGAATAGGCGAAGTATTGGAATACACGGGACGCGTGGTTTAGCTCGCACGATGCATATACATAATTAAAACTCGGTTGGCTACGTATAACCGACGGCAGTATTCACTGGCATTGAGTACGGTACTGTATTATCGACAGATACTGAGCACGAAACTGGTGGAGACTGTATATTTGGAATTTGATTATTAACGGAACCAAATCCAAATACTTGCATTCGCACTGGCTGATGCGCCTGCGAAAATGAGGACTGCAGCCGTGCCACTAGCGATTGCGCCGTGTGCAAATTTGTCGATAAAAGCACTGTCTGAGTATCTATTTGCTAGGAAATACTTTGGGGTATGAAATCACTTGATCTCACACCATTATTTTGTTGTTGCCCCATTGTACGAATTGTTTTTTCTAATTCCGCTACACGTTGTGACAACTCTGAACTAGAACTTAAATAATGTTCGTCAAAACGTTCTAACCGTTTTATATTGTCCAAATTCAGCATAGTTTTGAGGAACGAAGATTTTCCATTTTTATGTTTTATTTTATTGTTCGTGTTACTATGTACATATGGATGCCACGATTGGCAAGCGTTGTGCGTAGAACGAAATGATCGTAACGTGAAAATAATCCTAGACGAGCTGGCAAACACACTTTGGACGAGTTCTCCTAAGACTTTTAATACTAAGAAAAGTGTAATGCAACGAACAAGAGAAACGAAACGCTCTGAGAGATAAATGATACGATGAACAAGAGAATCGTTGCAAACGATGTTCCTTGCACCTAGCAGCTCACAGCATTTCAAAATAACGACGTTTTAGCGAGATCTCTTCAGCCTTTACGTGCTGATAAGAATGACGAACAATAGCCTTAATAATTTTTCACACTTCACCAATTTCCGTTAATTTCGATGGTATTTTATTACTCCTCTTGTAATAATTCACACGGTTAGGAACGACTCAAAATTTTCTACGCTCACAATTGCACTTATTTTCGTAAGGGTGGATTTTATCCAAATTCTGAGGTTGTCAGGAGACCTCTTTTAACTTACTTACAATGCGTATAAGTATTTACACAAATTAAAACGAGTTTTTTTATGTTTATTTAAACAAAGTTTTTTTAAAAGTATAAAACTAATAAACGTATAATATATAATCATGGAGAGAACGAGTAATAGAAGCATTGTAGGCATAATTTATTCACCTCTTCAAAGGGAATGAATATTTATTATGCAAAAACCTGGTAAGAAACTAAAGAGTATATGGGTCCGCAAATTTCGAACCATTCCTTCTTATAAAACCAAGTACACATAGAGTACCCTTAAGAAAGAATAAGGTATACATATATGATTAAGAAATGGAAAGCGTGCTTAAAAAACAACTTCTATATCCATAATTATTTAACCTGATTGGAGTATATCATCACCGATGTAGAAATTATGTTAGTTGTTTTTGAATACGTGAGTTTAAAATATTTTTTAATATTAAACTATGATCGAAAAACTCTACACCAATTAACTAAACTATTAATATCAGCTTCCAGTTTATATAAACCCGCCGAGTTTGAAATAATAGAATACATTTTTAAATCATCCGCATCCGGCAAGAAGTTGGCAAAAGAAAAATAACTATGTACGTATATCATTGATAAATAAAACAAAAGGCAAGGGACCCAATATACTCCCATGAGGTACACCAGAGGACGCAGAAAAAGGAGCAGATGAGGTACAATATCTATTACATAAGTAAGATTGCAGCCAATCTAGAAAAACTGAGAGGAAACCCAGAAATAGAAGTACATCTATTAAAATTGTATGCGATACTTTATCGAACGTTACTATAGATACAGTCAACTTGTTGTACTGCTGAGAAAGCTGCAATACAGTATTCAGCGAAAACGGCTAAATTGGAAACTGTAGACCTAACTGCAACAAAACCATGGTGGTATGCCGATATGATACTTTTAGTTGCAAAATACGTCTTTCCTTTGACAATATTTTTAAATAATTTTGTCAGCGAGGCGGTACCCTTGCGACTAGATAGTGTGCAATGTGGCATCGCCATACCCGAACTGCAGCGTCGGTCGATGAAGATATCTCCTGACAAATCGAGGAGAGTCGCACAGAACGCTAACGGAGAAATAATATACGTATATAACGGGTGATTTTTTAGCTATTATCTTTTTAAACAGTTGGTTTAAACAGGTGACGCACGTTTCGTGCTTTGTTTCACTGTTAAACATCTTCAGTTTGGTCTATAATTTAACCATGAATCGTCTTACAAACGAACAACGCTTGCCAATAATTGAATTTTATTATAAAATTGCGTGTTCTGTTAAGAAATTTTATCGCGCGCGTCTTCCATTTTATGGTCAGTTTAATCATCAAACCACCAACACGCATACATAGAGTGCGAACTGAAGAAAATATCGCAGCTGTATCGGTCAGTGTTAATGATGACCATCAATTATCGGTTCGTCGCCGTTCGCAGCAATTGGGCCTCTGTTTCTGAAGAACGTGGAAAATTTTGCGAAAGGATTTTGGTGTGAAGCTGGTGCCAGAATTGAACCTGAACGACCTACCGCAACGCTGAATTTTTGGTGAATGGGCTCTTGGAAAGTTGGCTGAAGATCCACTTTTTTATCGGAAAATTGTGTTCAGCGACGAGGTTCATTTTTGGATCAATGGGTACGTAAATACACAGAATTGTCGATTTTGGAGGGAAGTTCAGCCAGAAGAATTGCAAGAGCTACCAATGTATCCAGAAAAGGTCACAGTTTGGTGCGGTTTATGGGCTGGAGGTATCATTTGACCGTACTTCTTCAAAGATGCTGCGAATCGTAACGTAACTGTGAATGGTGAGCGCTACCGTGAAATGATATCCCACTTTTTTTTGCCCAAAATGCAAGAGCTTGACTTGCATGACATGTGGTTTCAGCAAGACTGTGCCACATGCCACACAGCACGCGTAACAATGACTTGTTGAGAGGCGAGTTCGGTGAACATTTTATTTCACGTTCGGGACCTGTCAATTGACCACCCAGATCGTGCGATATAACGCCTTTAGATTATTTTTTGTGGGGCTATGTTAAACCTCATGTCTATTCAGGCAAGCCTGCTTCAATTAACGCATCGGAAGACAACATTAAAGTATTTATATGTGAGATTCCGGCCGAAACATTGGGAAGAGTATGCCAAAATTTGACTAAGCGGATGGAACATTTGAAGCGCAGTCGCGGTCAACATTTGCATGAAATAATCTTCAAACATTAAATTATATGGACTGTACGATCGATTTAAAAAAAAATTCCATGAATTTTTCTGAATTCTACGTTAGTTTTTTTGAAAAACTTTCTTATAGCTCTTAAAAAATCACCCTTTATATAATATGCAGAAAATCGCCGAACACGCAAAACACTTGTCTTAATTATGCCTCTCACAAACAAACTAAACATGCTAGTATATTGCTAAAACCATGAACATATCTTCGAGACGAGTGTACCAACATAAAAAATAGTAATCGAAATTCGAACGTACGTAGCCCGCGAAATTTAAAAATTTACCCTATTTTTTAAGCACACCTCCTACGTAGCCCTCGAAATTTCAAACCTTCACCTTATTTTTTGAACAGACCTCGTATGTGCTTTTATTTTAATGATGTATTCTCTTTCATTCAATTATCTCAATATACAATAAATGAAATTAAAAATAACAATACTCATTCAATTATACTCATTCATAATACCCAATTCAAATATACGAATGCAAATTGCAGAAAATTTGCGATAAAACACAATATTTTTATTTAATTTTTACAGCGAGGCGAGTAGGAAAACAAAAAAAACATAAAACCAAAGAAACCATATAAAAAATTGTAGTGAAGTTTTTCTAAACCAGGATAGCTAAGAATTACTACAAAAATAATATGGCTTGCTTGTATATTTTGTTTTGGAAAGTTTCATTTAAATTTTTAACTACAGGTTGTATTGATAAAGCTGCGGCAATTCCGCGCCACTTTCCGTAATGGCTTTTATTGCCACAGACTGCATTGTTACAGCTTCTTCCAGTTTTTTCGAAGCCTCAGAATGATTTGTTGTTGCTTCGGCCTACTCTTTGGTTGATTTGGTAATCGCATCTTGAAAATTGCTAGAAAATTTTTGGTTGTCAGCTATGTTCCTTTTAGCCCGACATTTAAGGTCAGCCCAAATCAATGGATAAAATCGTGCAAATAATTTCACATTTGTGTTTGTATGTATATATTCATGTATGTATATTAATAAATAAATCCGTCATTAACATAAATGAAAGTAACAGACATTACCGAGCGCGCAACGGGGTCATACTCACCTTTCTGCATTCAATACCACTTCTTTGCGGGGCCCCAACGCATTCAATTTATTGGCCACTTCGTCTCATGAGAGTTTTTCAGCACCGAATACAGGAGCACCCTTTGCTTTGGTTTGGATTAACTTCCGATTCTCTAACTAGCATCTCACTGAAAGAAGACCAATTTGTTACCAAAAACCAAATATTTCTTGAAATTTTTGTTGTATTAACTTTTTTTTTGAAGAGTATTCCATTCCTAATACAACGCAACGAAAACTAAATTGTTAAGTTGCAGCTACGAACGTAAGAATGAATTGTTTTCGTCTGCTTTTGTGATACGCACCATCTTCGGATACGCACTATCTGAGACTGGTGACTTAAAGTCGTGAGAGAATCTAAACAAAACTTTACTGTCTCCCCAGTCACCACTCGTAATGCTATATATTGTAGCAAAACACGAAACTTCGTGAACCGACTGGCAACAAAAACTAAAAACAAGAATTCGAACAAGGCGAGCCAGAAGTCGCCAGAAGATACGAGTTGTCAAATCTAGAAATTACAATAGTTATGAAGTAAGCGCATTTAAGCAGAGAGCATGCGTATAGGGTATTCAGTTGTAAATTAAGCATGTAAAAGCGAGTAAGTGTTGACATTTACTAAAGCAAGTTATACTGCAGGCAACGGCATCCCTCGTCAGGCAATGGCAAACCTCCGCGTGCATTTATGCCATGTAAAAGCTCCTCATAAAAAATACAGGGTGGCTGATGAATTTTGCTACATTAAGAAACTCAAATAACTTTTTTTTAGTGTATGGAATTCATTTATTTTTTTTTTTTCAAGTTGAAGGTCATTAAATTTTATTAAATGTAGCTTAACTAGTTTTAAAAATAATTGAATTTAAATGCCCCCCATGCTCGTTGACACAAGTGCGGCATCTTAGTAAAAAGTTGTTCATTGCTGCTTTGAGAGTTGCGACAGGAACAGCCGCAATTGTTGCCCGAATGGATTGTTTTAGTTCATCCAAATTTGTTGGCTTTGTTTTATAAACTTCTTGTTTACATAAACCCCACAAGAAAAAGTCAGGTGCAGTAAGGTCAGGCGACCTGGGGGGCCAACGAAATTCGGAGTTTCTTGAAATCAGTTTATTGGGAAATTTTCGTCGCAACTCTGTCATAACAGTCTGGGCTATGTGAGACGTTACCCCATCTTGTTGAAACCACACAGAGTTGAAAGAAATTCTCTTTCGGCGTAGTTCTGGATAGAAAAATTCTTTCAGCATTTTCAAATAACGGTCTCCAGTAACCGTAACGGTGTGACCATTTTTTTCAAAAAAATAAGGCCCGACAATACAGCGTGAAGAAACCGCACACCACACTGTCACGCGAAGAGGATGCAATTCCGTCTCGTGGAGTATCTGTGGGTTAGAAGTACTCCATATTCGACAATTTTGTTTGTTCACATTGCCGTTTAAATCGAAATGGGCCTCATCAGACATGAAAAGGCAGTTTAACATGTTTTGGTCTTCTTCCACCATTTGCAGGATCTTCTGGCAAAATTCCAAGCGAATCGGCAAGTCTGCTGCATTCAGTTTGTTAACCATTTGAATTTTGTAGGGAAATAAGTCTAAATCTTTGTGCATTATTGTTTGCAAAGACTGTCGGCTGACACCAAGTTGAGCAGATAAGCTTCTTGTTGAAACCCTTGGATTGCTTTGTATAGCTGCAGCTACAGCAGCGATCGTTTCCTCCGTCGAACTGGTGGGTTTCGATGATAAGGCCTTCTTGCGACTGTTCCTTGCTCAGCAAAATTATTCACCAGTCTCATTATGGTCCATCTGCTCGGGGGATCGGCGCCAAACATCCGCCTGTACTCTCTCTGTACCAAAACTACGGACTCCAGTGCGTGATAGCGGCGGACTATCCAAATTCTTGTTTGCGTGTCCCAGTTATCCATTTTAATAAATTTTAAAGATCAATCTGCAAATTAAAACAAAAATGGAACAGATAACTTAAAAAGAAAAAAAGTTATTCAATTTTTTTTTGGTAGCGGCTTTCATCAGCCACCCTGTATTTGCGGTTCGGAGTCGGCTTAAAGCTGTGTATCCCTTTATTTGTGAAATAAAAACAAGACCTACACCACAGATAGGAGGAGGAGCTCGGCCAAAGAGCCAAATTGGTTATCATCGTTGTGTAGCGCTCGCTGTTGACGGTGACCACCTCACCAACGTCGTTTTCAAAAAAGTACGGACCAATGACGCCGCCGGCCCAGAATCCACACCAAACGGTAACTTTTTGAGAATGCATTATCACCTGGTGAACCTCGTGTGGATTGGTGTCGTCCCATATACGGCAATTTTGTTTGTTAACACAGCCATTCATCCAAACTAAAGATGATTTTTCGCCCAAACAAACGGCGTTGTCTATGGTCATCAACTTTGAGCTCCTGGGTCAGTTGGATCTTGTACCGGTGAAGGCCCAAGTCCCGACGCAAAATTCGCCAAGTTGAAGTCCGCGAAAGGCCAAGTTCTTGTGCACGGCGAGGAATAGACTGCCTCGGGTTCTGCTGTACACTTTCACGGACCGCGGCAATTTTCTCGGCTGATCTTGCGTTCCTTGAACGTACGGGTGTTGGCTGATTGTTTACTGACCCGGTCGTCTCAAATTTGGCCACCAAACGTTGAAGAGTCGACTTTGAAGGGCCACCACGTCTACCGAAAAATGGGTGCAATGCGCGCAACGTTTGCGTTAATGAACACTCATTTTGATAATAAAGTTTTATCATTTGAACGTGCTGTTCAATCGTGTAACTTGCCATGATGATTTGGCATAAACAACTGAATAATAAACAAAAGATTTGACAGATGTCACCAAAACAAAATGGCTGCCACAGGGCGCCAAAATCGACCCGCGCCAATTGAAAAACCCTTTATATATGTACCTATATATTATATAAGTTGTATATCCATTAGTTTGACTTATTAAACAATCTAGTGATCGCACAGAGAGGAATAATTGACAGACGTTTTAAAAGGATAGATACGTAACAATTTCGTAACAATTCTGGTCAGAAGTGGGATTCTTGCATAAGGTTCCACAGAACAGAATCGTAAAAATGGCAAGGTTGACCAAACTTAAGATACATCAACATTAGAAGGAGTTAGAACTTCGCAGCTTGCCAATCTCTGAAAACAAAGCCAACTTGCATGCAAAGCAGAGCGAGGCTACTAAAATATAGGATATCGATATAGACGAATATGTGTTCCAGCTACGAGCCGAGGAATCATGGACAAAATTGGAAGAGAAGGCAGAGCATCTAGGACCTTCACCAGGAATAGACTTCAAAGGGATTATGGCTGCAATCTCTGTAATGTCGTCGCAACAGTCATTGCTTATTCATTTTGATTGGCAGTAAGATTTGGTGGTTTATCTCTCAGCCTATCACTTCGTCTCACTTCAATATTTTTCTCCATACTTTCATTCTGGGATTTAGGCTCATCTTCTTCCTTACTTTCTTTCAGGAAATTATCATTTTGAAAGTCACCCTGTTCATCTTCCTTACTTTCATTCTGGAATATTCTATTTTCCCTACTCTCATTCGGGACATTAATTTTCATATTTTCATTACCTTCATGCTGTGATTCATTTTGCTGATCCATACTATCATTCTGGATACCCCAACCACTTTCAGGACTTTCAACTTCCAAAATCTCTGTGTTAGTCATATTAATTTCATCTACAACTACATCTCTGGCTACAACAAACTTATTTTCCTCTAACACCCATAACTTATAACCATTTGTTTCGTAACCAACAAGTATACATTTTAAAGATTTTTCATCAAATTTTCTCTTTCTTGTTTTGTTATGCATATAAACTGTAGAGCCAAAAACTTTCAAATATTTTAAGTTTGGCTTTCGTCTATGCCACATCTCAAAAGGAGTTTTTTTTTCTTATCATATAGAGCATTACTTGGGGTTCGGATTATTAAATAAGTAGCTGTCAACACAGCTTCTCCCCAAAAACATTTATCTAATTTTGTTCCATTTATCATAGCTCGTGCCTTTTCAGTTATAGCAGAGAATGTTAATGCAATGAGAAGGAGCAAATGTTAAATGAGCTTTTTTCGAGTACTAATTTGTAGATTCATACCAGAGAATGTTAATGCAATGAGAAGGAGCAAATGTTAGAAGAGCTTTTTTCGAGTTCTAATTTATAGATTCATAATAAGGTCATTTCAAATTCAACTTTCCTGAAGAGGTCGGAATTGCAGATATTTACCACGCGAGTGGAGGGTTTCTATATTTACTTACCACGCTAGGCCAAGAATTCAGATATTTTCTGCGTTTACCATACTACTGAGGACGTTCATAAGATTTTTCGGCACACTACTAAGGAAATCGAAGCGAATAAATTTGCGATTAAGAAGGCCGCGCGGTAGTTAATTTGTGGTGCAGAAGTTAAAGTCGGCGGAGTTATTCGTTTTGTGTTTTTGCACGTATTTAATTCAGGTTCAAGTCCTGAAGTCATACTTTTTTTTTACAATTCAAACCAGGAAAGTTTGGTAAAATTTTTGAGTTTATTTTAATTAAAATTTATTTAAAATACTGTTTTTTGTATTTTATAAATGGAAATTTCTTTTCGGTATAAAATAGTTCATACTGGATATGACCTGATTTTTATATAAATCAATCAAAACAGAAAATATGTACATATGTCTATAATCTATTTCATAAAATCCAAATTATATTGATGAGAAAATATCATTCTAATATCCGTCCAGAAAGCCAAACGCGCATACACAGATGCATATGCATATAATTACGCATACAAACTTTCAACTAACGCAGAATATGTACATATAAAACTGCGAATCGAATAAATGAGTGATTTAGAAAAGATCATTAATAATTGTAGATTAGCGCAATCGTGAAAGACGTGTTCTATATGCAGTACGTAGTCTCATGTTTGACTCAGGTTCAAATCCTGTGCACAGTTTTTTATTCGATATTTTTATTTCATTTTTTATATTTGGTTTAATTGAAATTGATTTAAAATAGTGTATTCAGGTTTTTCTAATACCAGTTATTTAGAAATTTATTTTCTATATAACATTATTCATTTGAATTGATTTATATGTAAAACAGCCATAAAGTCAATCATATGATTATGCATTCCTATATTTAATTTCTTCAGTCAAATCTGAACTACTTACATACACATATTGATGAGAAAATATTCTAATATCCATCCAGGAAGCCTAACGCGCATACTCACATATGTGTTTAAATATATGTACAAACTACCACCATTCTAACAAACCCAGAACACAAGCTTCTGGGCACACTTGACACATGGGATATGTATACCCTATGAGCAAAAAGAACCGGGAAGGTGATGTTGACTGCTTCCTTCGATTGCCAAGGCATAGTCCACCATGAGTACCTTCCATCGGGCCAGACAGTCAATAGAGAATATTATTTATCCGTTTTGAAACCTTAGAGAGATACTGTGTGTTGCAAACCGCCGGAAATGTGAGCAAACAATTCTCAGATTTTGCATGGTGATAACGCGCCATCGCACTGATCAAAGAGAATACAAACCGGCCTGCCGGGAGTGTTTGGAGGACTGGGTTAAGCATTGGCACATGTGTGTTCCTTCAGACGGGTCATATTTTGAAGGAGATAATATAAATTTTCCTTAAATTTAACTCTGTTTTGTTTAATTTAAACATTCCCAGTACTTTCTGATCATAAGGTACATGTATGCGGCTTTGCGGACAGCAATGTGTGATTCGCTGGAAGTCGCATTAACTCGCGACTGTCGCACAGTTAGAAGACATATTTACATACATATAAGGGTGCATACATACATACGGAGCCGCGGCCACTCGACATGACAAAAATTTAAGATTTATCAAATATTGGCAAATAATTCCACGCGAAATATTCCAATATTGACTATTTTCGAATGGTCGCGAAAATTGGCATATGGGCGGCTCGTTTTATGAATGAAATTGAAATATGAGCTCTAACTTATGAATGAACTTTTTGTTTTGTTCTAAATTGTTCAGCGCCGTCGCTGATAGAATCATGGCCGCTGCGACTGCGTCTACGAATGTATTTTGTTTTTGTAGTCGCTAGGCTTAGATTTTAGCTTTGGGCGACATGCGCATGTGAGGTATGTGTTTTTGTTGTGTTCTAGAACATTTTAGAATGTGCGGTGGCAAAGCGGCCATGGCGTTACGCTTGCTGTTGCTTTTGCGTCTATCAAAGTACATATCGTGTTTGTGTAAGTACAATATTAGGAATATCGACTGGTGAAAGACAAAAGTACACGGAAGCAAGAAGGGAGCGCTGTGCTCGCGCATATACATATGCATGAATGTATGAACGTGCATGGATGTAGTAACATATGAATACAATTATTTTGTAGGAAGTTTAGAAGGCAAGTAGGTATATATGTATGTATGTATATATGCTAGGACATAAAGTCGGTATATATACATACATAGAGCAGAATTGTTTTTGCACTTGTTAGGAAGAAACTCGCTAGTGCGTATGTGTATTTGTCTTGTAAGAATGTGATGTGCTGTGACTTGTGTACATACATAAGTCAAGGTTATTTGGGCATACATGCATATGTACATATGTATGAAAGGAAGATGATGTTCTTGCGCTTGTGCATTATTGTTTTTCATATACAAATGCACATACCTACATATGTATGTAAATGCTGTCGAATACATAAACTATAAATTGACATACAATATAAAATAAGTGTTGATTTATCTTAAACCGTTTTTTTTTTCTTAATGCAAATACCTCCTATTGACATGTACATACATATTATGTATGTATATTGTCATATACCATCATTTATGTACATATAGAGTATACGTTCATTTATGAATGTATGTAATGAAAAACATCATGAATTACTTTCAGAACTTTATTAAAATTAATTCGCGTCGCGCGCATGCACAAAACCTTGGTTCACAACCCAGGCGCAGAAATAAACGCACTGCGTATTTATCCTCCCCATGTGACTCGCCATCAATTCTCGGCGCCAATTTTTTTTTTTTTTTTTAAATGTGTTTTTTTTAATGTAATCGTAAAAAATTTTTAATAAATTTTATGTATCCGCTTATCATTTCAAAAGTAACAAAATGGTAAAAAAATAAGCAGTCGAAGAAATAAATGCACCGCCTATTTTTCCTCGCCACATGTTAGACTCGATTTCAATTCCCAGTGCAAACCTTTTTTTATTAATTATTTTTTTTTTTAATTCGTTTTTTTTTATGTAATTAAAAAAAATTATGTAATAAATTTTACGTATTCGCTTATTATTTCAAAAAATACGAAAATAGTAAAAATTTAATTAGTTTAATGTATTTATCCTCCCCACGTGACTCGGCATCAATTCTCGGTGCAAATTTTTTTTTTTTCGTTTTTAAATTTTTTTTTTTAATGTAATCGTAAAAAAATTTTTAATAAATTTTATGTATCCGCTTAACATTTCAAAAGTAACAAAATGGTCAAAAAATAAGCAGTCGAAGAAATAAACGCACCGCCTATTTTTCCTCGCCACATGTTAGACTCGGGTTCAATTCCCGGTGCAAACTTTTTTTTATAAATTTTATTTTTTAAAATTGTTTTTTTTTTTAATGTAATTGAAAAAAAAAAATATGTAATAAATTTTACGTATTCGCTTATTATTTCAAAAATACGAAAATAGTACAAATTTAATTGGTTTAATGTCGAGGTGAGAAATGTGTTGTGTGTTGAGGTGAAAGATGTGTGGTGTTTCTAATTTTTGTGTGGGCAAAAGTCAGTGAGGTGTCTATAAACTCGGTGTGCTAAATGACCTTATTACAAATCTTTCAGATCTCAATTGTACTAAAAAAAGCTTACAGTAACATTTGCACCTTCTCATTGCATTAAGATTCTCTGTTCATACTAAGGTAATTTCAAATTCAACTTTCCTCATTAGTGGGGAATTGCAGATATTTACCACGCGAGTGACGCGAGTGGAGGGTTTCTATATTTACTTACCACGCTAGGACAGGAATTCAGATTTTTTCTGCGTTTACCAAACTAGTGAGGAATTTCATAAGATTTTTCGGCACACTACTAAGGAAATCGACTTATTTCATGACCACAGCGAAGCGAATAAATTTGCGATTAAGAAGGCCGCGCGGCAGTTAATTTGTGGTGCAGAAGCTAAAGTCGGCGGGATTATTCGCTTTGTTTTTTGGCACGTACATACTTAATTCAGGTTCAAGTCCTGAAGTCATATTTTTTTTCTTACACATTTTTTTTTACAATTCAAACCAGGAAAGTTTGGTAAAATTTTTGATTTTGTTTTAATGAAAATTTCTTTAAAATACTGTGTTTTTTATATTTCATAAATGGAAATTTCTTTTCGGTATAAAATAGTTCATACTGGATATGACCTAATTTTTATATAAATCAATCAAAACAGAAAATATGTACATATGTAAAGACATCAAATCCAAATTATATTGATGAGAAAATATCATTTTAATATCCGTCCAGAAAGCCAAACGCGCATACACACATACATACATATGCATATAATTACGCATACAAACTTTCAACTAACGCAGAATATGTGCATATAAAACTGTGAATCGAATAAATGAGTGATTTAGAAAAGTTCATTAGTAATTATAGTTTAGCGCAATCGTGAAAGACGTGTTGTATATGCAGTACATCGTCCCATATTTCACTCAGTTTCAAGTCGCTTAGGTATTTTTCTTTGTTCGATATTTTTATTTTATTTTTTCTATTTTGTTTAATTAGAATTGATTTAAAATAGTGTATTCAGCTTTTCTAATACCTGTTTTTTATAAATTTATTTTCTATATAAAATTATTCATACTTCTTTTGAATTGATTTATATGTAAAACAGCCATAAAGGCAATCATATGAATATGCATTCCTTTATTTAATCTCTTCAGTCAAATCTGAACTACTTACATACACATATTGATGAGAAAATATTCTAATATCCATGGTTTCATCCAGAAAGCCAAACGCGCATACACGCATATGTATATAAATATATATAAATACATATATACAAGCCTTCAACGAACGCAAAATGTATGCACATAAAAAACAACAACTGCGACCGCCTTCTTGTCCGTCAGCGAAAAGATGGGATATGTATACCCTATGAGCAAAAAGAACCGTGAAGGTGATGTTGACTGTTTTCATCGATTGCCAAGGCATAGTCCACCATGAGCACCTTCCATCGGGCCAGACAGTCAATAAAGAATATTATTTCTCGGTTTTGAAGCCTTTGAGAGATGCTGTATGTTGCAAACGGCCGGAAATGTGAGCAAACAATTCTTGGATTTTGCATGATGGTAACGCGCCATCGCACAGTGGTCCCGCCGCGTAGGAAGAGCGGTCATAAGAACTTTTGGCGTGGTAATGGACTTTTTAGTATGCTTTTAAGTTGAGAAATGTTTTTATTTGTTAAAAAAACATTAAGACATATAAAAAGTAATATATATATAATAAGAATATATATAAGATATAATAATTATAATATATAATAAAGTAATATATAATTAATATAAAAAGTCAAAGGAAAATTAGGTACACTCATTTTTTATATAAAATTTTTTTGTTCCGTTTAAAGTTTTGGATAACTCTTAAATTATAAACAATAATAGAAAAAAACATTAAATTCCGAAAGGATGAGCATAAAGTATACTTTGATGCCAGTTAAATTATTCTTATTTATGAAAACAATAAAATATTCACTTCCGAAAAAGTTAATGTACTTAGAAATACAAAACTCTTAACTCAATAAATCTAAAACTTCTCTTGACATCATAGATTTCTTTTTACATGGTAATTTTCGTAGACTAGATATAAATGGATCGGAATTAAGAAGAAGCCTGTGCAAAAGATCCGTGTTAGTTACAGTTCTTGAGTGCTTTCTGGTATTGTCACGTCTGAATTGATTCACTAATTTATTACATGATTCAGCTGCCTCCTCTGATAATTCTCCAATTGATAATAAACAATGATCGATTACCTCCGACCCATGAATGAGCACTTTATGAACTGATGCAAGTAAATTATACCATGAATATTTACTAACTAGAATCTTAGCAGTGTCTAGTGCGTATATTTTGAATTTATTCGAATTAGTTTTAAAAGCAGATGAAAGACATTGTAGGAGACAACTACATCTGTCTAAAACGTGTTTGTATATTTCTGTGATTTCGGATGATATGGTTGAATGAAGGAAAAATGTTCGTGCTGTATTTCCATCATTAGAGTTGCCACTTCCTCCACATCGCGGTTTGTCAACTATCAAGCCTAATTGTTCTCTAAACTCCCTCTGAACAAATTCCTTTCTCTTAGCTAAAAGTGCTTTTTCCTCAGATGAACGTGCTTGCCACCTTTTAAATTCGATTCTATAAGAAACATGAATACAGTATTCAAAAAATCGAATCCAAGAATGCAGTGGTGATAAGCCAAATTCAAATCTACTGGAGTTTACTTGTTTGTTTCTACACTTTTCTAAGTCATTCATTTCTTTAGGTGTCGCACCACAAATATAACATTTACTCGTAGATGAGTCACTAAGAGCACAGCACACTTTACCATGAACCATAGTTAATTGTAAAGAATGACTTACTTTATAACTATGGTTATCAATTTTAACAACAGTCGGATTCAAGTCACTAATAGCTTTTTTAAAATACTCTTCTACTTGAACACAAAGAGCTTTAGTTTCTTTAGCAAATTGAAAACGCATAGGCCGACAAAACCTTGTGGGCGATGGGCGAGGGTTTTTCCAAATTATCTTATCTGGGTCAGAGGTAATCGATTTACAAATTAATTTCAAGTGTACATAAGATGTAATAATTAAACTTCCATCTTCCGTTCTCGGATCAGAAAAACTTTGCTTGTGTTGGATCGAGTGACCTCTGCTAACGTAATATAATGAAAACACCTATATACCTTTTTGTTTAGTAAATATCACGATGTAGTGATGTTTTATATTTATTTCAAATTAGGTTGCCGAAATACGATGTGCTTTGTTACGCGTTAAATATAAAAAGGAAAGGACAATAGATATTAATATTAGAGATGAAAATTGGTTGTGTGAAAATCGATAAATTTAGTGATGTCCAGTGCTGCCATCGAAAGCCCATTTACCTACTAATTCATACTCAGTGCAACTTGATTCAGATATGTTTACCAATACTGGTTTTTGAGATTCGAGAATTCGAGAGCATGTGTGGTCCAACAAACATTGTAAATTAATTTCGGCAGATGATTCTGTAACGCCAATTCCTGTTGGGTAACACCGTTTTTTGCGTCAAGAACTTTTTTATAAGATGGTAAAGCGTTAGGCAATTTTGAATGAATGAAGTCTCTTAATAACAAATTAACCAGTTAACCAATTACTGTACTTGGCAATCAGCCTTGTTTTTGATCTTTGCACTTTTTTTCAGTATCGAGAAATCCGTGAACAGATCCAAGAAAGACGATTTTCAATGTCTTCTAAGGTTAAATTCTCAGAGTTTGGTAAAGCTTGAATTATGTTCTTCAGTACGTGGCGACATCTATCAACATCATTATTAATGCTATTGTAACATAACCACGTGTCCAGAATATGCATGCGCGTAAATGAACACTTCAAATTTACACCTAAAACAAAAAAAAATCTTTATCAGCAATCTTGGTAGAATCACATATTTCAAAATCCTACACATAGGTACAGATTAGACCCTATATCAAGCGCAGTCGCAGGTCATCGCAGCTGGAAATTATTTTTCCTTAAAGCGGACATACGCAAGAATATTTTAATGTGTGTTTCATTTGTGCAGATTCGTGCGAACTTAGTTAAAACTTTACAAACTTCTTATAAAAAAAAATAAACGGAAAATTTTAAAGTACGTATTTCGTACGGTCTGAAAACCTATTAAATAATAATTAAAAAAGATAACAAAACGTTCAACATGTCGTGCATACCTTCAACTTGAATTTCCATTGTACAACAGGTCATAAACACAGTAATTCTTAGAAAAATAACACTTCCCGGAACTGCGTAAGTACGGAGCGGAGACCACGCTAACTATCACTTTTCAAATTCTCTTACTTTGGAGGCACAATTATAAGTGAATTGTTTGTGCAATTGAAATTTCTTTTATACTCTAAGTTACTATGACTAATGAACTAACATTTAGCTAAATATTGTTGCATAATTTTAACATGACTATTTTTCATCCAATGTCCTATGGCGGAACCACTGTGCATCGCACTGATCAAAGAGAATACGACGAAGGAGCTGAAGGCCATGTCGGCCTGCCGGGGGTGTTTGGAGGACTGGGTTAAACGTTGGCACATGTGTGTTGCTTTAGACGGGTCATATTTTGAAGGAGGTAATATAAATTTGCCTGAAATTTAACTCTGTTATGTTTTATTTAAACATTCCCGGTACCTTTTGATCATAGGATACATATATGCGGCTTTGTGGACAGAAATGTGTGATTCGCTGGATTTGTTCAAGGAATCTAAGTCGCATTTTAACTCGCGACTGTCGAACAGTTAGAAGACATATTTACATACATATAAGGGTGCATACATACATACGAAGCCGCGGCCACTCGACATGACAAAAATTCAAGATTTATCAAATATTGGCAAATAATTCCACGCGAAATATTCCAATATTGACTATTTTCGAATGGTCGCGAAAATTGGCATATGGGCGGCTCGTTTTATGAATGAAATTGAAATATGAGCTCGAACTTATGAATGAACTTTTTGTTTTTGTTCTAAATTGTTCAGCGCCGTCGCTGATAGAATCATGGCCGCTGCGACTGCGTCTACGAATGTATTTTGTTTTTGTAGTCGCTAGGCTTAGATTTTAGCTTCGGGCGACATGCGCATGTGAGGTATGTGTTTTTGTTGTGTTCTAGAAGATTTTAGAATGAGTGGTGGCAAAGCGGCCATCGCGTTGCGCTTGCTGCAGAGAACGTAAATTCATAGAGAAGGCGCAGTCCCGGCCCGTTCCTCCTAACAAAATAAGGGTAGGAAAATGAAATCAGCACAAGTTAACAGTAGGAAATTAATTAATATGGCTGCCGGAGAGAAATGAGAGGGAGAGAGTGATACGCAAGAGTGAAAAAATGTAGTTTACATTAGCTTACATTTGCTTGCGTACAGAACAGATTTGTTCATTTGATATGTCCATATGATTTGTATGCATGTTTACAGATTTGTTCTTTTTGGTCTTTTTATGAAAATTGCGCGTAATTGTATGTATGCATGTTTATATACATACATTAGCATAGGACATACAGCTATGGTCAAACGTTTAGCGCACTTAAAAAGAGTTCAATATAATGCTCGATTAAATGATATGAAACCAAAATAAATCCAGTTTTTTTAACTAAATATATTTAACACTTTATTATAAGACAAAATAACTTAAAGTAGACAGTTTTCCCTAGAAAAAATATGATAAAATAGAAGTAATTCTTATTTGGTCATAGTGGGATTTGGACAAAGACTTAGCGCAGTTTTGATTTCTGTAAAAAATATGAAATATTTGTAAGAAATGAGAAAAGATTGTTGACTATTATTATTTCCCATATCAATATTTGGTAGAATAGCCGTTATTCTGTATAACTCCTTCACACCTGCGTGGTAAACTCTCTATTAACTTTTGGCACCTGTCCAAAGGAATAGAGTTCCATGCTTCCTGTACACCTTCCCAAAGTTCATCGATATTTTTTCATTTTTTTTGTCCAACCATCGTCTTCACATCATTCCACAAGTTTTCGATTGGATTTAAATCCGGACTTTGTGCTGGTCAATCGAGCTGGGTAATATTTTCCTGCGAAAGCCAGTTTTTGACCACTCCCGCAGTATGTTTGGGATTGTTGTCGTGCATAAATATCCAATTTTTGCATGCTTGACTATTGCCATCTTATAAAGTCCATCCGTAATGTATTTATGAAATATGATATTCCAACCGCCCATGGCACTGCAAGCTTTAAGTTCATTAGGAAGTTATTTGATATTGATCAAAAGAATTCCTATTTTAAAATTTGCCCAGAATTGACGGAGGCTCATATTTACCCAAGCATTTTCAAAAAAATGAGCGTTTCACGCGCAACACAAGTATTGAGCAATTCGGTAGCGTCAGGTATTGACATGATGTGTAGTCAAAATTTATTTGGTAATGACGAAAACTTGATAAATTTTGCCAACCCCACGCAGATATTTGTTAAAGAAATGAATGATCTTTTTGATGAACTCGATGCAAAGCATTTCCAGTCAACAAATCCATTAAGGTCTCCTCTGAAGCGGGATGATAGGGGCAAAGTTGAAAGACTATTAAGTTACTTCGAGTTCTTTAGTCCAATGTCTACAATATGCGTGCATATTCTACTATTAAATGTATCCAAGGCTTTCGTACTGCAATAAAATCGATGCTGGAATTGTGCGAGGAACTTTTTCAACAGCATTAAAATTTAAAATTTATTTTCCTTGGAAAGTTAAACCAAGATCGGGTCCGAGCTAGTCAGGGTATTAATACTCATTCCACAGCACACGAAGTGCAGTACATAGTAGCGCGATTGATATCTGATATGACTTAATCGATGTCAATATCGAAGTCGTGTGAGAAATTGTTATAATATAAGAACAATTTCGTAATTCGTGCTTTCACAATTTTATATATTTTTTTTCATTTCAGGAAATGTACAATAAATACCTATTGTTTATAGTATTGTAAAATATATATACTATATATGAGTAGTTAGCTTACTTGTTGGTAAAAATAAGAAATAGAGATTAAAAAAACTAGTGTTTCAATTTTCTTAAGGATAATAATATTTATTTGGTAACAAGAACTTAAATGAACATATACCAATAATTTAATTCGACAGGATTTCCTTAAAAAATCCATATATTCGTTCAGCTAAATCAAATGAATATCTGCATATGAAAAATCGTTCATATGGACGTGCAAAAGCAAACACGCATATACATAAATACATGCATACAAACTTCCATAGACATACATACATACATATGAGGCTGCGAGCACTTGCGACAGAATAAATATTTCGATTTGCTATTGTTGTCGAGAATTTAGAACACATATTTACATACATATATTGATGCATACATATGTACGGAGCCGCGGCCACTCGACTTGACAAAAATTCAAAATTTACCAAATATTGGCAAATAATTCAACGCGAAATATTCCAATATTGACTATTTTCGAATTGTCGAGAAAATTGGCATATGGGCGGCTCGTTTTATGAATGAAAGTACTTTGTTCGTAGAAATATGAGCTCGAACTTATCAATGAATTTGTTTTTTTGTGCTTTTTAATATTTGAAACTGTTCAGCGCCGTCGCGGCTAAATAATCATGGCGGCAACAGCTACGCCTAGGAATGCATTTTGTTCTTGTAGTCGCTAGGCTTAGAATTTTAGTTTTGGAAGCATACACATGTAGAGGCATAAAGTAAGTATGTGCGGTTATATGAATATACGAATATTCATTGTTTTGCTTAGAATAGAAACTTTTACGTACATATGTACATTGTCCCAACATACATATGTATATGTACGCGAATAAGGTTTAGATGAGTTTTTTTGCATATGTTAGGAATATGTTTGCATACGTTTGTCTATTTGCTTTTGAATTTTTTATATGTAGATACATATGTATGAGCTGTGTTTTGAGGCAGGTCAAGATTTTGTTTCTGGCCACATGAATATGGACGGTGGATGTTATATCTATTTAGTATATGAATATAAATACATATGGATATAAAAATTTAAAAAGAGCACATATTGTCGAATAATAACCGTTGATGCAAATGAATGGTTTACAAAGCCAATTTTTTATGTGGATATTTTGAAATTATTTTGATAATGCACTTAATATCTATACAATTTAGTTAATTATATTAGATATTTAAAATTTCACATTCATGCATGCATATACATATGTACATACTTAGAATTAATTTATTCATCTCACAAGAAATAATCCATTTGCGCATGCGAAATGCCTACGGGAAATAAGCATGAAAGAGAAATGTGAATTTTGCACATACATATGTGTATTAGAAATATTTTTGCATACGTTTGTCTATTTGCTTTGAATTCTGTATATGGAGATGTGTATGAGAGGTGTATGAGCTGGGTTTTGAGGCAAGTCAAGATTTTTTTCTGCCCACATGAATATGGATGGTAGATGTTATATATAATATATTCAACGCCTTGTAGTATATGAATATACATACATGTGTATATAATAATTTAAAAAGTACAACATATTGCTGAATAATAAACTTTGATGTAAATGAATGGTTTACAAAGTTATTTTTTGTGTTATGATATTTGAATAATTTTGATAATAGACCTAAATTCAATACAATTTAGTCAATTAGATACTTAAAATTTCATATTCATGCATGCGTATACTTAGAATTATTATTATTATTATTTATTAGAGAAATATGAAATATAACACTAATTGATAGAGCACACTAGCTACTTAGGCCTACGGTGCTATTGCGTTACTTAGAATTAATTTATTCATCTCACAAGAAATAATCCATTTGCGCATGCAAAATGCCGACGGCAAATAAGCATGAAAGAAAAATGTACAAGTCTTCTGTTATTTTCTTTTCCCTAATACCAAATCATGGCATTTTACATTTCAATGCAAACGCTATATTTATTTCTGTTGACTACGCTCCGCTATGTTAACTCTCTTCTGTTAACTTCCTACCCTCGTTTTGATGTGTTTTGACATTTAACCTGTCCATTCGTTCCTGCGCCTTCTCTATGAATTTACGTTCTCTGCTTGCTGTTGCTTTTGCGTCTATCAAAGTACATATTGTATTTTTGTAAGTACAATATTAGGAATATCGACTGGTGAAAGACAAAAGTACACGGAAGCAAGAAGGCAGCGCTGTGCTCGCGCATATATGCATGAATGTATGAACGTGCATGGATGTAGTAACATATGAATACAATTATTTTGTAGGAAGTTTAGAAGGCAGGTAGGTATATATGTATGTATATATGCTAGGACATAAAGTGGGTATATATACATACATAGAGCAGAATTGTTTTTGCACTTGTTAGGAAGAAACTCGTTCACTAGTGCGTATGTGTATTTGATTTCTTGTAAGAATGTGATGTGCTGTGACATGTGCACATACATATGTAAGTCAAGGTTATTGGGCATACATGCATATGTACATATGTATGAAAGGAAGATGATGTTCTTGCGCTTGTGCATTATTGTTTTTCATATACAAATGTACATACACACATATGTATGTAAATAATGTCGAATACATAAACTATAAATTGACATACAATATAAAACAAGTGCTGATTTATCTTAAACCGTTCTTTTGTTCTGAATGCAAATACCTCCTATTGACATGTACATACATACATATTATGTATATTGTTATATACCATCATTTATGTACATATAGAATATACGTTCATTTATGAATGTGTGTAATGAAAAACGTCATGAATTACTTTCAGAATTTATTAAAACTTATTCGCGTCGCGCGCATACATATCTACGTAGACATCAGAAACCTTTTGTTCACAACGCAGGCGCAGAAATAAAAGCTCTGCGTATTTATCCTCCCCACATGACTCGCCATCAATTCTCGGCGCAAGTTTGTTTTTTAATTTAAATTTTTTTTAATTTTTTAATGTAATCGTAAAAAGATTTGTAATAAATTTTATGTATCCGCTTATCATTTCAAAAGTAACAAAATGGTAAAAAAATAAGCAGTCGAAGGAATAAACGCACCGCCTATTTTTCCTCGCCACATGTTAGACTCGATTTCAATTCCCGGCGCAAACTGTTTTTTATAAATTTTTTTTTTAAATTCGTTTTTTTTTAATGTAATTGAAAAAAAAATTATGTAATAAATTTTACGTATTCGCTTATTATTTCAAAAATACGAAAATAGTAAAAATTTAATTGGTTTAATGTCAAGGTGAGAAATGTGTTGTGTGTTGAGGTGAAAGATGTGTGGTGTTTCTAATTTTTGTGTGGGGAAAAGTCAGTGAGGTGTCTATAAACTCGGTGTGCTAAATTTCCTTACTACAAATCTTTCAAATCTCAATTGTTCTAAAAAAAGCTCACAGTAACATTTGCACCTTCTCATTGCATTAACATTCTCTGCTTCAAGTGTGAGGAACTGCAAAAAGAACTCTCATAAACAAAGTACAAGGACAACAATCAAAAATCTTACGAATAATAACAATGTCCGTCAGGTACACAAAAAATGATGTCATTCATACAACGTTGAATATACCCTTTATCGACGAAGAAATAAAAGCGATATCAACAAGATATTTTAACGAAATAAACCAGCACAAAAACAAAGAAGTCAATACACTCTCTCAACTTGAAAGAAGAACTTTACGACGTCTGAAGAGAAACCAACCAATTGACCTATTCAATTAAATATGAATATCTCGTGTGCTAAAATAAATGTTCTGTGTAAAATGTAATTGCTGCCCTAAAATGTAATCGGTGTATTTGTCTTGGCACTGGTCATCATGAAATAAATTAATAATTTTCCTAACTAATTGTTAAAAAATGTACTAGATGCTAGTATGATAGATGTATGATTAATGTACGAAATAATAAAAAAAAAAATATTACAGCGACCGAGATCAGAAACCTTTTCAGAGAACACTTCACAATATGAGTTGAGTAACTGTTAGAGTCTCTGAAAATCATTATGTTAGAGAGTTTTATGATCGCGAATGTTCAAAACTTTTTCAGTACGATAACGTCCGTTTTCTATTACCATTCGGCTTGCGTGTCTGCACAAACTATCTGTTCCTAGCAAAATATTCCCACTTAACAAATTATGTATCTTTTACAATCAAAGCGTCAATTTCGATTTTCATACAGTCTACTTCAAGTATCGTGTTAATTTTCTCGATACAAAAAATTTTGTCTCCACCAAAACCATTTAATGTAATTGTGCAGGAGTACGAGGTGTGTTCAAAAAGTATCGCAAATTTTTTGTTTTTTTCAAAAACTATTTATTTATTCACTAATATCTATTTTGTCCCCTTCAAAGTAATCCCCATGAGATATTATGCACTTGTGCCAACGTTTTTCCAATCTTCGAAGCCCTTCAAAAAATCGTTTTTTTATCTTGTTCAGCTCCTTCTTCGATGCCGTCTTTATCGCGTCAATCGTAGCGTAGTGTCGTCCTTTCATGGGCCTCTTTAGTTTCGGGAACAAGAAAAAGTCACAGGGGGCTAGATCTGGGAAATACGGTGGCTGCGGCATCATAAGTGTGCTGTTTTTTTAACAAAAAGTCACAAGCAACTATGTGTGAGCAGGGGCGTTATCGTGATGCAAAAGCCAATTTTTGTTCTTCCACAAATCCGGGCGTTTCTGGCAGCGCATAACTTGCAGGTAAT
The DNA here is from genome assembly GCF_027943255.1 of Anastrepha obliqua. NCBI lineage: Eukaryota > Metazoa > Arthropoda > Insecta > Diptera > Tephritidae > Anastrepha > Anastrepha obliqua. The sequence continues at coordinate 838,859 of NW_026562182.1, read as the reverse complement.
ATTCCTTATTGACCATTTTAGCCTGTGACAAGAACTCATGATGCACAACGCCCCTGCAATCGAACAAAACGGTAAGCAAAACTTTTACATTCGACCGAACTTGCTACACTTTTTTCGGTCTTGGTTCGTGCGGCAGCTTCCATTGAGATGATTGAGCTTTGGTTTCCACGTTATAACCATAAACCCACAATTCGTCACCAGTTATGACCCTTTGAAGCAAATTTGGGTCGTCGCGGACAGAGTCCAACATCTCATTAGCAATTTTCATGCGAGAATTTTGCGGCGACCCGTTTCATGCCCAAATCATTGAAAAAATATCAAATGGCAAAAGCCAATCGATGTGGTGAGGTCCTCAGTAACTTATATAATGGTGATTCGACGATTGGCCAATACCATTTTCTTCACTTCATCAGTTTTTTCGTCTGTTGATCAAGTGCTCGGGCGTCCGGCACGCTTTTGGTTGTTCACATCTTCTCGGCCTTCTGAGAACATTTTGTACCACCAATAAACGTTGCTTTGGTCCAAAGTAGCTTCTCCGTATGACACAGTCGACATGCGGAATGCATCCGCCCACTTAATTTCGTTTTTCACGCAAAATTTGATACAGGTTCTTTGAACCATCTTTTTGAATAAGTAAAAATCGAAGACGAGCCGAAACACGTGCAAGCAAAGCAGCTGTCAACAATTAACTGAACATTCAAAATGACCGAACTCGTCGGCATGAGTACCAACATATCGCCCCAAAAAAATCGAAATTCAAAATTTGCGATACTTTTTGAACACACCTCGTAGGTATGCCGAGTCCTCTTGCAAAGCTTTCTTTCACAAGAGTGCAACTCATCCCCGAATCTACAAAAGAATTTGTCAATAGCCCTTTTACTTTAATTTCTATTATATTCAGATCTAAGTTGGTTTTTACTGGCTCGTGGTTCTGATTAATTGATTTCACTGTATTATTCGATTTTTCCGGACAATTTTCTGTTAAATGATTAGTGCGTTGACATTTTGCACAACGACTTTTCCTCTGCGGGCATCTAATCGAATAGAGCCCAATTTTTAAACAATGGTAGCACTTCACATTTTCGTTAGACTTTATAGTTGTATTTCGCGGAACGGACGTAGAGTTTGTTTGTGGTGTTATTTTTGGCTTATATAGTGGAGCTGGTTTCAGTTCGTTAAAAGATATATAATTGTTTATATCTCGTAACACGTCAATGCATCGAGAGTAGTCGTTAGATATTTGCTTTCTCAAATCACCATCATTTATACCATTCACGAGTTGTATAGCAATATCGTTTTCAGAAATATTTCTTTTCATTTGCGACATTTTTATATGCACATCAGCGATACTTGCAGCATGCATGGGAAATCACTAACCAACCGATTTGAAAACTCAGACCATGAAGTGTATACAACATGCAGTGAATGAATCCACTGTTTCGCTGGTCATTGAGTTAGTATTAAACATTATTATCAATGCCGTATGCATTCCGCACCCTTTCGACCCATTGCACGAATTGAATCGCATTTAATGAAACATTTTTAGTGGAGTAAAACGATGGTAACAGTTCTATGATACCGCGACCATAATACATAGGGCGTGATTGCCAAACTTGTTGATGAGGAATATGCGAAGTATTGGAATACACGGGACGCGTGGTTTAGCTCGCACGATGCATATACATAATTAAAACTCGGTTGGCTACGTATAACCGACGGCAGTATTCACTGGCATTGAGTACGGTACTGTATTATCGACAGATACTGAGCACGAAACTGGTGGAGACTGTATATTTGGAATTTGATTATTAACGGAACCAAATCCAAATACTTGCATTCGCACTGACTGATGCGCCTGCGAAAATGAGGACTGCAGCCGTGCCACCAGCGATTGCGCCGTGTGCAAATTTGTCGATAAAAGCACTGTCTGAGTATCTATTTGCTAGGAAATACTTTGGGGTATGAAATCACTTGATCTCACACCATTATTTTGTTGTTGCCCCATTGTACGAATTGTTTTTTCTAATTCCGCTACACGTTGTGATAACTCTGAACTAGAACTTAAATAATGTTCGTCAAAACGTTCTAACCGTTTTATATTGTCCAAATTCAGCATAGTTTTGAGGAACGAAGATTTTCCATTTTTATGTTTTATTTTATTGTTCGTGTTACTATGTACATATGGATGCCACGATTGGCAAGCGTTGTGCGTAGAACGAAATGATCGTAACGTGAAAATAATCCTAGACGAGCTGGCAAACACACTTTGGACGAGTTCTCCTAAGACTTTTAATACTAAGAAAAGTGTAATGCAACGAACAAGAGAAACGAAACGCTCTGAGAGATAAATGATACGATGAACAAGAGAATCGTTGCAAACGATGTTCCTTGCACCTAGCAGCTCACAGCATTTCAAAATAACGACGTTTTAGCGAGATCTCTTCAGCCTTTACGTGCTGATAAGAATGACGAACAATAGCCTTAATAATTTTTCACACTTCACCAATTTGCGTTAATTTCGATGGTATTTTATTACTCCTCTTGTAATAATTCACACGGTTAGGAACGACTCAAAATTTTCTACGCTCACAATTGCACTTATTTTCGTAAGGGTGGATTTTATCCAAATTCTGAGGTTGTCAGGAGACCTCTTTTAACTTACTTACAATGCGTATATGTATTTACACAAATTAAAACGAGTTTTTTTATGTTTATTTAAACAAAGTTTTTTTAAAAGTATAAAACTAATAAACGTATAATATATAATCATGGAGAGAACGAGTAATAGAAGCATTGTAGGCATAATTTATTCACCTCTTCAAAGGGAATGAATATTTATTATGCAAAAACCTGGTAAGAAACTAAAGAGTATATGGGTCCGCAAATTTCGAACCATTCCTTCTTATAAAACCAAGTACACATAGAGTACCCTTAAGAAAGAATAAGGTATACATATATGATTAAGAAATGGAAAGCGTGCTTAAAAAACAACTTCTATATCCATAATTATTTAACCTGATTGGAGTATATCATCACCGATGTAGAAATTATGTTAGTTGTTTTTGAATACGTGAGTTTAAAATATTTTTTAATATTAAACTATGATCGAAAAACTCTACACCAATTAACTAAACTATTAATATCAGCTTCCAGTTTATATAAACCCGCCGAGTTTGAAATAATAGAATACATTTTTAAATCATCCGCATCCGGCAAGAAGTTGGCAAAAGAAAAATAACTATGTACGTATATCATTGATAAATAAAACAAAAGGCAAGGGACCCAATATACTCCCATGAGGTACACCAGAGGACGCAGAAAAAGGAGCAGATGAGGTACAATATCTATTACATAAGTAAGATTGCAGCCAATCTAGAAAAACTGAGAGGAAACCCAGAAATAGAAGTACATCTATTAAAATTGTATGCGATACTTTATCGAACGTTACTATAGATACAGTCAACTTGTTGTACTGCTGAGAAAGCTGCAATACAGTATTCAGCGAAAACGGCTAAATTGGAAACTGTAGACCTAACTGCAACAAAACCATGGTGGTATGCCGATATGATACTTTTAGTTGCAAAATACGTCTTTCCTTTGACAATATTTTTAAATAATTTTGTCAGCGAGGCGGTACCCTTGCGACTAGATAGTGTGCAATGTGGCATCGCCATACCCGAACTGCAGCGTCGGTCGATGAAGATATCTCCTGACAAATCGAGGAGAGTCGCACAGAACGCTAACGGAGAAATAATATACGTATATAACGGGTGATTTTTTAGCTATTATCTTTTTAAACAGTTGGTTTAAACAGCTGACGCACGTTTCGTGTTTTGTTTCACTGTTAAACATCTTCAGTTTGGTCTATAATTTAACCATGAATCGTCTTACAAACGAACAACGCTTGCCAATAATTGAATTTTATTATAAAATTGCGTGTTCTGTTAAGAAATTTTATCGCGCGCGTCTTCCATTTTATGGTCAGTTTAATCATCAAACCACCAACACGCATACATAGAGTGCGAACTGAAGAAAATATCGCAGCTGTATCGGTCAGTGTTAATGATGACCATCAATTATCGGTTCGTCGCCGTTCGCAGCAATTGGGCCTCTGTTTCTGAAGAACGTGGAAAATTTTGCGAAAGGATTTTGGTGTGAAGCTGGTGCCAGAATTGAACCTGAACGACCTACCGCAACGCTGAATTTTTGGTGAATGGGCTCTTGGAAAGTTGGCTGAAGATCCACTTTTTTATCGGAAAATTGTGTTCAGCGACGAGGTTCATTTTTGGATCAATGGGTACGTAAATACACAGAATTGTCGATTTTGGAGGGAAGTTCAGCCAGAAGAATTGCAAGAGCTACCAATGTATCCAGAAAAGGTCACAGTTTGGTGCGGTTTATGGGCTGGAGGTATCATTTGACCGTACTTCTTCAAAGATGCTGCGAATCGTAACGTAACTGTGAATGGTGAGCGCTACCGTGAAATGATATCCCACTTTTTTTTGCCCAAAATGCAAGAGCTTGACTTGCATGACATGTGGTTTCAGCAAGACTGTGCCACATGCCACACAGCACGCGTAACAATGACTTGTTGAGAGGCGAGTTCGGTGAACATTTTATTTCACGTTCGGGACCTGTCAATTGACCACCCAGATCGTGCGATATAACGCCTTTAGATTATTTTTTGTGGGGCTATGTTAAACCTCATGTCTATTCAGGCAAGCCTGCTTCAATTAACGTATCGGAAGACAACATTAAAGTATTTATATGTGAGATTCCGGCCGAAACATTGGGAAGAGTATGCCAAAATTTGACTAAGCGGATGGAACATTTGAAGCGCAGTCGCGGTCAACATTTGCATGAAATAATCTTCAAACATTAAATTATATGGACTGTACGATCGATTTAAAAAAAAATTCCATGAATTTTTCTGAATTCTACGTTAGTTTTTTTGAAAAACTTTCCTATAGCTCTTAAAAAATCACCCTTTATATAATATGCAGAAAATCGCCGAACACGCAAAACACTTGTCTTAATTATGCCTCTCACAAACAAACTAAACATGCTAGTATATTGCTAAAACCATGAACATATCTTCGAGACGAGTGTACCAACATAAAAAATAGTAATCGAAATTCGAACGTACGTAGCCCGCGAAATTTAAAAATTTACCCTATTTTTTAAGCACACCTCCTACGTAGCCCTCGAAATTTCAAACCTTCACCTTATTTTTTGAACAGACCTCGTATGTGCTTTTATTTTAATGATGTATTCTCTTTCATTCAATTATCTCAATATACAATAAATGAAATTAAAAATAACAATACTCATTCAATTATACTCATTCATAATACCCAATTCAAATATACGAATGCAAATTGCAGAAAATTTGCGATAAAACACAATATTTTTATTTAATTTTTACAGCGAGGCGAGTAGGAAAACAAAAAAAACATAAAACCAAAGAAACCATATAAAAAATTGTAGTGAAGTTTTTCTAAACCAGGATAGCTAAGAATTACTACAAAAATAATATGGCTTGCTTATATATTTTGTTTTGGAAAATTTCATTTAAATTTTTAACTACAGCTTGTATTGATAAAGCTGCGGCAATTCCGCGCCACTTTCCGTAATGGCTTTTATTGCCACAGACTGCATTGTTACAGCTTCCTCCAGTTTTTTCGAAGCCTCAGAATGATTTGTTGTTGCTTCGGCCTACTCTTTGGTTGATTTGGTAATCGCATCTTGAAAATTGCTAGAAAATTTTTGGTTGTCAGCTATGTTCCTTTTAGCCCGACATTTAAGGTCAGCCCAAATCAATGGATAAAATCGTGCAAATAATTTCACATTTGTATTTGTATGTATATATTCATGTATGTATATTAATAAATAAATCCGTCATTAACATAAATGAAAGTAACAGACATTACCGAGCGCGCAACGGCGTCATACTCACCTTTTTGCATTCAATACCACTTCTTTGCGGGGCCCCAACGCATTCAATTTATTGGCCACTTCGTCTCATGAGAGTTTTTCAGCACCGAATACAGGAGCACCCTTTGCTTTGGTTTGGATTAACTTCCGATTCTCTAACTAGCATCTCACTGAAAGAAGACCAATTTGTTACCAAAAACCAAATATTTCTTGAAATTTTTGTTGTATTAACTTTTTTTTTTGAAGAGTATTCCATTCCTAATACAACGCAACGAAAACTAAATTGTTAAGTTGCAGCTACGAACGTAAGAATGAATTGTTTTCGTCTGCTTTTGTGATACGCACCATCTTCGGATACGCACTATCTGAGACTGGTGACTTAAAGTCGTGAGAGAATCTAAACAAAACTTTACTGTCTCCCCAGTCACCACTCGTAATGCTATATATTGTAGCAAAACACGAAACTTCGTGAACGGACTGGCAACAAAAACTAAAAACAAGAATTCGAACAAGGCGAGCCAGAAGTCGCCAGAAGATACGAGTTGTCAAATCTAGAAATTACAATAGTTATGAAGTAAGCGCATTTAAGGGGTTAGGCCACTCTAGGATTTTCAAAATATCGAAATTTTTTTTTTTTGCTTAAAAGATGCTTTAAACTCTTTAGAATATAAAACAAAAAGTCCTATGCGTGAAAAAAATGTTTATCTCTAATATTTCGCACTTTTGCGCGAGCGCCTCTGACGTCTCTGAACCGACTATTCAAATTTAAAGCGTGTTTATCTCAAAACGTGATTTTTCAAAACGGCAAGCAGCATAACACAAACAATTTTTAATATTTTCACTTGTAATTGTACAAGGATCTTTAGAACATTATTCCGCACTGAAATACGTACGGATTTTTTTATTAATTAATTAGAAAAATTTTTATAAACAATTAACGGTTCCATTTTAGACGAAAAATTCTACTTTTGACTTCAAACATCTGCAAAATACACAAATTTCAATATTTCTAAAATCCCGTACGTATTTCTACAGCTATACTCACGTCGATTGAGAAGAATGTTTTTAATTTGGTTTAGGTGGACATTTACGTCAGTTGTACTGCTTGCCGTGAAGTGCCTTTTTCGCAGGGCGCGTTCAGAGATTCACTCCAAAGGCGCCATTTTGTAATATTTTTCAATAAAAATATTTGTAATTACACTTAAATACATGCTTAATAATATACTTAAAAAGTTTTTTCCTGGCACCTTTCTTTCAATGTAAAAAAAATCCTTAAAAAACTGCTTTTTTACAGTAGCTAGAGTGGCGTAACCCCTTAAGCAGAGAGCATGCGTATAGGGTATTCAGTTGTAAATTAAGCATGTAAAAGCGAGTAAGTGTTGACATTTACTAAAGCAAGTTATACTGCAGGCAACGGCATCCCTCGTCAGGCAATGGCAAACCTCCGCGTGCATTTATGCCATGTAAAAGCTCCTCATAAAAAATACAGGGTGGCTGATGAATTTTGCTACATTAAGAAACTCAAATAACTTTTTTTTAGTGTATGGAACTCATTTATTTTTTTTTTTTCAAGTTGAAGGTCATTAAATTTTATTAAATGTAGCTTAACTAGTTTTAAAAATAATTGAATTTAAATGCCCCCCATGCTCGTTGACACAAGTGCGGCATCTTAGTAAAAAGTTGTTCATTGCTGCTTTGAGAGTTGCGACAGGAACAGCCGCAATTGTTGCCCGAATGGATTGTTTTAGTTCATCCAAATTTGTTGGCTTTGTTTTATAAACTTCTTGTTTACATAAACCCCACAAGAAAAAGTCAGGTGCAGTAAGGTCAGGCGACCTGGGGGGCCAACGAAATTCGGAGTTTCTTGAAATCAGTTTATTGGGAAATTTTCGTCGCAACTCTGTCATAACAGTCTGGGCTATGTGAGACGTTACCCCATCTTGTTGAAACCACACAGAGTTGAAAGAAATTCTCTTTCGGCGTAGTTCTGGATAGAAAAATTCTTTCAGCATTTTCAAATAACGGTCTCCAGTAACCGTAACGGTGTGACCATTTTTTTCAAAAAAATAAGGCCCGACAATACAGCGTGAAGAAACCGCACACCACACTGTCACGCGAAGAGGATGCAATTCCGTCTCGTGGAGTATCTGTGGGTTAGAAGTACTCCATATTCGACAATTTTGTTTGTTCACATTGCCGTTTAAATCGAAATGGGCCTCATCAGACATGAAAAGGCAGTTTAACATGTTTTGGTCTTCTTCCACCATTTGCAGGATCTTCTGGCAAAATTCCAAGCGAATCGGCAAGTCTGCTGCATTCAGTTTGTTAACCATTTGAATTTTGTAGGGAAATAAGTCTAAATCTTTGTGCATTATTGTTTGCAAAGACTGTCGGCTGACACCAAGTTGAGCAGATAAGCTTCTTGTTGAAACCCTTGGATTGCTTTGTATAGCTGCAGCTACAGCAGCGATCGTTTCCTCCGTCGAACTGGTGGGTTTCGATGATAAGGCCTTCTTGCGACTGTTCCTTGCTCAGCAAAATTATTCACCAGTCTCATTATGGTCCATCTGCTCGGGGGATCGGCGCCAAACATCCGCCTGTACTCTCTCTGTACCAAAACTACGGACTCCAGTGCGTGATAGCGGCGGACTATCCAAATTCTTGTTTGCGTGTCCCAGTTATCCATTTTAATAAATTTTAAAGATCAATCTGCAAATTAAAACAAAAATGGAACAGATAACTTAAAAAGAAAAAAAGTTATTCAATTTTTTTTTGGTAGCGGCTTTCATCAGCCACCCTGTATTTGCGGTTCGGAGTCGGCTTAAAGCTGTGTATCCCTTTATTTGTGAAATAAAAACAAGACCTACACCACAGATAGGAGGAGGAGCTCGGCCAAAGAGGCAAATTGGTTATCATCGTTGTGTAGCGCTCGCTGTTGACGGTGACCACCTCACCAACGTCGTTTTCAAAAAAGTACGGACCAATGACGCCGCCGGCCCAGAATCCACACCAAACGGTAACTTTTTGAGAATGCATTATCACCTGGTGAACCTCGTGTGGATTGGTGTCGTCCCATATACGGCAATTTTGTTTGTTAACACAGCCATTCATCCAAACTAAAGATGATTTTTCGCCCAAACAAACGGCGTTGTCTATGGTCATCAACTTTGAGCTCCTGGGTCAGTTGGATCTTGTACCGGTGAAGGCCCAAGTCCCGACGCAAAATTCGCCAAGTTGAAGTCCGCGAAAGGCCAAGTTCTTGTGCACGGCGAGGAATAGACTGCCTCGGGTTCTGCTGTACACTTTCACGGACCGCGGCAATTTTCTCGGCTGATCTTGCGTTCCTTGAACGTACGGGTGTTGGCTGATTGTTTACTGACCCGGTCGTCTCAAATTTGGCCACCAAACGTTGAAGAGTCGACTTTGAAGGGCCACCACGTCTACCGAAAAATGGGTGCAATGCGCGCAACGTTTGCGTTAATGAACACTCATTTTGATAATAAAGTTTTATCATTTGAACGTGCTGTTCAATCGTGTAACTTGCCATGATGATTTGGCATAAACAACTGAATAATAAACAAAAGATTTGACAGATGTCACCAAAACAAAATGGCTGCCACAGGGCGCCAAAATCGACCCGCGCCAATTGAAAAACCCTTTATATATGTACCTATATATTATATAAGTTGTATATCCATTAGTTTGACTTATTAAACAATCTAGTGATCGCACAGAGAGGAATAATTGACAGACGTTTTAAAAGGATAGATACGTAACAATTTCGTAACAATTCTGGTCAGAAGTGGGATTCTTGCATAAGGTTCCACAGAACAGAATCGTAAAAATGGCAAGGTTGACCAAACTTAAGATACATCAACATTAGAAGGAGTTAGAACTTCGCAGCTTGCCAATCTCTGAAAACAAAGCCAACTTGCATGCAAAGCAGAGCGAGGCTACTAAAATATAGGATATCGATATAGACGAATATGTGTTCCAGCTACGAGCCGAGGAATCATGGACAAAATTGGAAGAGAAGGCAGAGCATCTAGGACCTTCACCAGGAATAGACTTCAAAGGGATTATGGCTGCAATCTCTGTAATGTCGTCGCAACAGTCATTGCTTATTCATTTTGATTGGCAGTAAGATTTGGTGGTTTATCTCTCAGCCTATCACTTCGTCTCACTTCAATATTTTTCTCCATACTTTCATTCTGGGATTTAGGCTCATCTTCTTCCTTACTTTCTTTCAGGAAATTATCATTTTGAAAGTCACCCTGTTCATCTTCCTTACTTTCATTCTGGAATATTCTATTTTCCCTACTCTCATTCGGGACATTAATTTTCATATTTTCATTACCTTCATGCTGTGATTCATTTTGCTGATCCATACTATCATTCTGGATACCCCAACCACTTTCAGGACTTTCAACTTCCAAAATCTCTGTGTTAGTCATATTAATTTCATCTACAACTACATCTCTGGCTACAACAAACTTATTTTCCTCTAACACCCATAACTTATAACCATTTGTTTCGTAACCAACAAGTATACATTTTAAAGATTTTTCATCAAATTTTCTCTTTCTTGTTTTGTTATGCATATAAACTGTAGAGCCAAAAACTTTCAAATATTTTAAGTTTGGCTTTCGTCTATGCCACATCTCAAAAGGAGTTTTTTTTCTTATCATATAGAGCATTACTTGGGGTTCGGATTATTAAATAAGTAGCTGTCAACACAGCTTCTCCCCAAAAACATTTATCTAATTTTGTTCCATTTATCATAGCTCGTGCCTTTTCAGTTATAGCAGAGAATGTTAATGCAATGAGAAGGAGCAAATGTTAAATGAAATTTTTCGAGTACTAATTTGTAGATTCATACTAAGGTAATTTCAAATTCAACTTTCCTCATTAGTGGGGAATTGCAGATATTTACCACGCGAGTGGAGGGTTTCTATATTTACTTACCACGCTAGGACAGGAATTCAGATTTTTTCTGCGTTTACCAAACTACTGAGGAATTTCATAAGATTTTTCGGCACACTACTAAGGAAATCGACTTATTTCATGACCACAGCGAAGCGAATAAATTTGCGATTAAGAAGGCCGCGCGGCAGTTAATTTGTGGTGCAGAAGCTAAAGTCGGCGGGATTATTCGCTTTGTTTTTTGGCACGTACATACTTAATTCAGGTTCAAGTCCTGAAGTCATATTTTTTTTCTTACACATTTTTTTTTACAATTCAAACCAGGAAAGTTTGGTAAAATTTTTGATTTTGTTTTAATGAAAATTTCTTTAAAATACTGTGTTTTTTATATTTCATAAATGGAAATTTCTTTTCGGTATAAAATAGTTCATACTGGATATGACCTAATTTTTATATAAATCAATCAAAACAGAAAATATGTACATATGTAAAGACATCAAATCCAAATTATATTGATGAGAAAATATCATTTTAATATCCGTCCAGAAAGCCAAACGCGCATACACACATACATACATATGCATATAATTACGCATACAAACTTTCAACTAACGCAGAATATGTGCATATAAAACTGTGAATCGAATAAATGAGTGATTTAGAAAAGTTCATTAGTAATTATAGTTTAGCGCAATCGTGAAAGACGTGTTGTGTATGCAGTACATCGTCCCATATTTCACTCAGGTTCAAGTCGCTTAGGTATTTTTCTTTGTTCGATATTTTTATTTCATTTTTTCTATTTTGTTTAATTAGAATTGATTTAAAATAGTGTATTCAGCTTTTCTAATACCTGTTTTTTATAAATTTATTTTCTATATAAAATTATTCATACTTCTTTTGAATTGATTTATATGTAAAACAGCCATAAAGGCAATCATATGAATATGCATTCCTATATTTAATCTCTTCAGTCAAATCTGAACTACTTACATACACATATTGATGAGAAAATATTCTAATATCCATGGTTGCATCCAGAAAGCCAAACGCGCATACACGCATATGTATATAAATATATATAAATACATATATACAAGCCTTCAACGAACGCAAAATGTATGCACATAAAAAACAACAACTGCGACCGCCTTCTTGTCCGTCAGTGAAAAGATGGGATATGTATACCCTATGAGCAAAAAGAACCGTGAAGGTGATGTTGACTGTTTTCATCGATTGCCAAGGCATAGTCCACCATGAGCACCTTCCATCGGGCCAGACAGTCAATAAAGAATATTATTTCTCGGTTTTGAAGCCTTTGAGAGATGCTGTATGTTGCAAACGGCCGGAAATGTGAGCAAACAATTCTTGGATTTTGCATGATGGTAACGCGCCATCGCACAGTGGTCCCGCCGCGTAGGAAGAGCGGTCATAAGAACTTTTGGCGTGGTAATGGACTTTTTAGTATGCTTTTAAGTTGAGAAATGTTTTTATTTGTTAAAAAAACATTAAGACATATAAAAAGTAATATATATATATAATAAGAATACATATATATTAAGATATAATAATTATAATATATAATTGATATAAAAAGTGAAAGGAAAATTAGGTACACTCATTTTTTATATAAAATTTTTTTGTTCCGTTTAAAGTTTTGGATAAATCTTAAATTATAAACAATAATAGAAAAAAACATTAAATTCCGAAAGGATGAGCATAAAGTATACTTTGATGCCAGTTAAATTATTCTTATTTATGAAAACAATAAAATATTCACTTCCGAAAAAGTTAATGTACTTAGAAATACAAAACTCTTAACTCAATAAATCTAAAACTTCTCTTGACATCATAGATTTCTTTTTACATGGTAATTTTCGTAGACTAGATATAAATGGATCGGAATTAAGAAGAAGCCTGTGCAAAAGATCCGTGTTAGTTACAGTTCTTGAGTGCTTTCTGGTATTGTCACGTCTGAATTGATTCACTAATTTATTACATGATTCAGCTGCCTCCTCTGATAATTCTCCAATTGATAATAAACAATGATCGATTACCTCCGACCCATGAATGAGTACTTTATGAACTGATGCAAGTAAATTATACCATGAATATTTACTAACTAGAATTTTAGCAGTGTCTAGTGCGTATATTTTGAATTTATTCGAATTAGTTTTAAAAGCAGATGAAAGACATTGTAGGAGACAACTACATCTGTCTAAAACGTGTTTGTATATTTCTGTGATTTCGGATGATATGGTTGAATGAAGGAAAAATGTTCGTGCTGTATTTCCATCATTAGAGTTGCCACTTCCTCCACATCGCGGTTTGTCAACTATCAAGCCTAATTGTTCTCTAAACTCCCTCTGAACAAATTCCTTTCTCTTAGCTAAAAGTGCTTTTTCCTCAGATGAACGTGCTTGCCACCTTTTAAATTCGATTCTATAAGAAACATGAATACAGTATTCAAAAAATCGAATCCAAGAATGCAGTGGTGATAAGCCAAATTCAAATCTACTGGAGTTTACTTGTTTGTTTCTACACTTTTCTAAGTCATTCATTTCTTTAGGTGTCGCACCACAAATATAACATTTACTCGTAGATGAGTCACTAAGAGCACAGCACACTTTACCATGAACCATAGTTAATTGTAAAGAATGACTTACTTTATAACTATGGTTATCAATTTTAACAACAGTCGGATTCAAGTCACTAATAGCTTTTTTAAAATACTCTTCTACTTGAACACAAAGAGCTTTAGTTTCTTTAGCAAATTGAAAACGCATAGGCCGACAAAACCTTGTGGGCGATGGGCGAGGGTTTTTCCAAATTATCTTATCTGGGTCAGAGGTAATCGATTTACAAATTAATTTCAAGTGTACATAAGATGTAATAATTAAACTTCCATCTTCCGTTCTCGGATCAGAAAAACTTTGCTTGTGTTGGATCGAGTGACCTCTGCTAACGTAATATAATGAAAACACCTATATACCTTTTTGTTTAGTAAATATCACGATGTAGTGATGTTTTATATTTATTTCAAATTAGGTTGCCGAAATACGATGTGCTTTGTTACGCGTTAAATATAAAAAGGAAAGGACAATAGATATTAATATTAGAGATGAAAATTGGTTGTGTGAAAATCGATAAATTTAGTGATGTCCAGTGCTGCCATCGAAAGCCCATTTACCTACTAATTCATACTCAGTGCAACTTGATTCAGATATGTTTACCAATACTGGTTTTTGAGATTCGAGAATTCGAGAGCATGTGTGGTCCAACAAACATTGTAAATTAATTTCGGCAGATGATTCTGTAACGCCAATTCCTGTTGGGTAACACCGTTTTTTGCGTCAAGAACTTTTTTATAAGATGGTAAAGCGTTAGGCAATTTTGAATGAATGAAGTCTCTTAATAACAAATTAACCAGTTAACCAATTACTGTACTTGGCAATCAGCCTTGTTTTTGATCTTTGCACTTTTTTTCAGTATCGAGAAAGACGATTTTCAATGTCTTCTAAGGTTAAATTCTCAGAGTTTGGTAAAGCTTGAATTATGTTCTTCAGTACGTGGCGACATCTATCAACATCATTATTAATGCTATTGTAACATAACCACGTGTCCAGAATATGCATGCGCGTAAATGAACACTTCAAATTTACACCTAAAACAAAAAAAAATCTTTATCAGCAATCTTGGTAGAATCACATATTTCAAAATCCTACACATAGGTACAGATTAGACCCTATATCAAGCGCAGTCGCAGGTCATCGCAGCTGGAAATTATTTTTCCTTAAAGCGGACATACGCAAGAATATTTTAATGTGTGTTTCATTTGTGCAGATTCGTGCGAACTTAGTTAAAACTTTACAAACTTCTTATAAAAAAAAATAAACGGAAAATTTTAAAGTACGTATTTCGTACGGTCTGAAAACCTATTAAATAATAATTAAAAAAGATAACAAAACGTTCAACATGTCGTGCATACCTTCAACTTGAATTTCCATTGTACAACAGGTCATAAACACAGTAATTCTTAGAAAAATAACACTTCCCGGAACTGCGTAAGTACGGAGCGGAGACCACGCTAACTATCACTTTTCAAATTCTCTTACTTTGGAGGCACAATTATAAGTGAATTGTTTGTGCAATTGAAATTTCTTTTATACTCTAAGTTACTATGACTAATGAACTAACATTTAGCTAAATATTGTTGCATAATTTTAACATGACTATTTTTCATCCAATGTCCTATGGCGGAACCACTGTGCATCGCACTGATCAAAGAGAATACGACGAAGGAGCTGAAGGCCATGTCGGCCTGCCGGGGGTGTTTGGAGGACTGGGTTAAACGTTGGCACATGTGTGTTGCTTTAGACGGGTCATATTTTGAAGGAGGTAATATAAATTTGCCTGAAATTTAACTCTGTTATGTTTTATTTAAACATTCCCGGTACCTTTTGATCATAGGATACATATATGCGGCTTTGTGGACAGAAATGTGTGATTCGCTGGATTTGTTCAAGGAATCTAAGTCGCATTTTAACTCGCGACTGTCGAACAGTTAGAAGACATATTTACATACATATAAGGGTGCATACATACATACGAAGCCGCGGCCACTCG
This sequence comes from Anastrepha obliqua, assembly GCF_027943255.1. Lineage (NCBI taxonomy): Eukaryota > Metazoa > Arthropoda > Insecta > Diptera > Tephritidae > Anastrepha > Anastrepha obliqua. The sequence goes on along the minus strand of NW_026562182.1, from coordinate 823,379 downwards.
ACATGACAAAAATTCAAGATTTATCAAATATTGGCAAATAATTCCACGCGAAATATTCCAATATTGACTATTTTCGAATGGTCGCGAAAATTGGCATATGGGCGGCTCGTTTTATGAATGAAATTGAAATATGAGCTCGAACTTATGAATGAACTTTTTGTTTTTGTTCTAAATTGTTCAGCGCCGTCGCTGATAGAATCATGGCCGCTGCGACTGCGTCTACGAATGTATTTTGTTTTTGTAGTCGCTAGGCTTAGATTTTAGCTTCGGGCGACATGCGCATGTGAGGTATGTGTTTTTGTTGTGTTCTAGAAGATTTTAGAATGAGTGGTGGCAAAGCGGCCATCGCGTTGCGCTTGCTGTTGCTTTTGCGTCTATCAAAGTACATATTGTATTTTTGTAAGTACAATATTAGGAATATCGACTGGTGAAAGACAAAAGTACACGGAAGCAAGAAGGCAGCGCTGTGCTCGCGCATATATGCATGAATGTATGAACGTGCATGGATGTAGTAACATATGAATACAATTATTTTGTAGGAAGTTTAGAAGGCAGGTAGGTATATATGTATGTATATATGCTAGGACATAAAGTGGGTATATATACATACATAGAGCAGAATTGTTTTTGCACTTGTTAGGAAGAAACTCGTTCACTAGTGCGTATGTGTATTTGATTTCTTGTAAGAATGTGATGTGCTGTGACATGTGCACATACATATGTAAGTCAAGGTTATTGGGCATACATGCATATGTACATATGTATGAAAGGAAGATGATGTTCTTGCGCTTGTGCATTATTGTTTTTCATATACAAATGTACATACACACATATGTATGTAAATAATGTCGAATACATAAACTATAAATTGACATACAATATAAAACAAGTGCTGATTTATCTTAAACCGTTCTTTTGTTCTGAATGCAAATACCTCCTATTGACATGTACATACATACATATTATGTATATTGTTATATACCATCATTTATGTACATATAGAGTATACGTTCATTTATGAATGTGTGTAATGAAAAACGTCATGAATTACTTTCAGAATTTATTAAAACTTATTCGCGTCGCGCGCATACATATCTACGTAGACATCAGAAACCTTTTGTTCACAACGCAGGCGCAGAAATAAAAGCTCTGCGTATTTATCCTCCCCACATGACTCGCCATCAATTCTCGGCGCAAGTTTGTTTTTTAATTTAAATTTTTTTTAATTTTTTAATGTAATCGTAAAAAGATTTGTAATAAATTTTATGTATCCGCTTATCATTTCAAAAGTAACAAAATGGTAAAAAAATAAGCAGTCGAAGGAATAAACGCACCGCCTATTTTTCCTCGCCACATGTTAGACTCGATTTCAATTCCCGGCGCAAACTGTTTTTTATAAATTTTTTTTTTAAATTCGTTTTTTTTTAATGTAATTGAAAAAAAAAATTATGTAATAAATTTTACGTATTCGCTTATTATTTCAAAAATACGAAAATAGTAAAAATTTAATTGGTTTAATGTCAAGGTGAGAAATGTGTTGTGTGTTGAGGTGAAAGATGTGTGGTGTTTCTAATTTTTGTGTGGGGAAAAGTCAGTGAGGTGTCTATAAACTCGGTGTGCTAAATTTCCTTACTACAAATCTTTCAAATCTCAATTGTTCTAAAAAAAGCTCACAGTAACATTTGCACCTTCTCATTGCATTAACATTCTCTGCTTCAAGTGTGAGGAACTGCAAAAAGAACTCTCATAAACAAAGTACAAGGACAACAATCAAAAACTTACGAATAATAACAATGTCCGTCAGGTACACAAAAAATGATGTCATTCATACAACGTTGAATATACCCTTTATCGACGAAGAAATAAAAGCGATATCAACAAGATATTTTAACGAAATAAACCAGCACAAAAACAAAGAAGTCAATACACTCTCTCAACTTGAAAGAAGAACTTTACGACGTCTGAAGAGAAACCAACCAATTGACCTATTCAATTAAATATGAATATCTCGTGTGCTAAAATAAATGTTCTGTGTAAAATGTAATTGCTGCCCTAAAATGTAATCGGTGTATTCGTCTTGGCACTGGTCATCATGAAATAAATTAATAATTTTCCTAACTAATTGTTAAAAAATGTACTAGATGCTAGTATGATAGATGTAGGATTAATGTACGAAATAATAAAAAAAAAATATTACAGCGACCGAGATCAGAAACCTTTTCAGAGAACACTTCACAATATGAGTTGAGTAACTGTTAGAGTCTCTGAAAATCATTATGTTAGAGAGTTTTATGATCGCGAATGTTCAAAACTTTTTCAGTACGATAACGTCCGTTTTCTATTACCATTCGGCTTGCGTGTCTGCACAAACTATCTGTTCCTAGCAAAATATTCCCACTTAACAAATTATGTATCTTTTACGATCAAAGCGTCAATTTCGATTTTCATACAGTCTACTTCAAGTATCGTGTTAATTTTCTCGATACAAAAAATTTTGTCTCCACCAAAACCATTTAATGTAATTGTGCAGGAGTACGAGGTGTGTTCAAAAAGTATCGCAAATTTTTTGTTTTTTCAAAAACTATTTATTTATTCACTAATATCTATTTTGTCCCCTTCAAAGTAATCCCCATGAGATATTATGCACTTGTGCCAAGGTTTTTCCAATCTTCGAAGCCCTTCAAAAAATCGTTTTTTTATCTTGTTCAGCTCCTTCTTCGATGCCGTCTTTATCGCGTCAATCGTAGCGTAGTGTCGTCCTTTCATGGGCCTCTTTAGTTTCGGGAACAAGAAAAAGTCACAGGGGGCCAGATCTGGGAAATACGGTGGCTGCGGCATCATAAGTGTGCTGTTTTTTTAACAAAAAGTCACGCACAAGCAACTATGTGTGAGCAGGGGCGTTATCGTGATGCAAAAGCCAATTTTTGTTCTTCCACAAATCCGGGCGTTTCTGGCAGCACATAACTTGCAGGTAATATTCCTTATTGACCATTTTAGCCTGTGACAAGAACTCATGATGCACAACGCCCCTGCAATCGAACAAAACGGTAAGCAAAACTTTTACATTCGACCGAACTTGCTACACTTTTTTCGGTCTTGGTTCGTGCGGCAGCTTCCATTGAGATGATTGAGCTTTGGTTTCCACGTTATAACCATAAACCCACAATTCGTCACCAGTTATGACCCTTTGAAGCAAATTTGGGTCGTCGCGGACAGAGTCCAACATCTCATTAGCAATTTTCATGCGAGAATTTTGCGGCGACCCGTTTCATGCCCAAATCATTGAAAAAATATCGAATGGCAAAAGCCAATCGATATGGTGAGGTCCTCAGTAACTTATCTAATGGTGATTCGACGATTGGCCAATACCATTTTCTTCACTTCATCAGTTTTTTCGTCTGTTGATCAAGTGCTCGGGCGTCCGGGACGCTTTTGGTTGTTCACATCTTCTCGGCCTTCTGAGAACATTTTGTACCACCAATAAACGTTGCTTTGGTCCAAAGTAGCTTCTCCGTATGACACAGTCGACATGCGGAATGCATCCGCCCACTTAATTTCGTTTTTCACGCAAAATTTGATACAGGTTCTTTGAACCATCTTTTTGAATAAGTAAAAATCGAAGACGAGCCGAAACACGTGCAAGCAAAGCAGCTGTCAACAATTAACTGAACATTCAAAATGACCGAACTCGTCGGCATGAGTACCAACATATCGCCCCAAAAAAATCGAAATTCAAAATTTGCGATACTTTTTGAACACACCTCGTAGGTATGCCGAGTCCTCTTGCAAAGCTTTCTTTCACAAGAGTGCAACTCATCCCCGAATCTACAAAAGAATTTGTCAATAGCCCTTTTACTTTAATTTCTATTATATTCAGATCTAAGTTGGTTTTTACTGGCTCGTGGTTCTGATTAATTGATTTCACTGTATTATTCGATTTTTCCGGACAATTTTCTGTTAAATGATTAGTGCGTTGACATTTTGCACAACGACTTTTCCTCTGCGGGCATCTAATCGAATAGAGCCCAATTTTTAAACAATGGTAGCACTTCACATTTTCGTTAGACTTTATAGTTGTATTTCGCGGAACGGACGTAGAGTTTGTTTGTGGTGTTATTTTTGGCTTATATAGTGGAGCTGGTTTCAGTTCGTTAAAAGATATATAATTGTTTATATCTCGTAACACGTCAATGCATCGAGAGTAGTCGTTAGATATTTGCTTTCTCAAATCACCATCATTTATACCATTCACGAGTTGTATAGCAATATCGTTTTCAGAAATATTTCTTTTCATTTGCGACATTTTTATATGCACATCAGCGATACTTGCAGCATGCATGGGAAATCACTAACCAACCGATTTGAAAACTCAGACCATGAAGTGTATACAACATGCAGTGAATGAATCCACTGTTTCGCTGGTCATTGAGTTAGTATTAAACATTATTATCAATGCCGTATGCATTCCGCACCCTTTCGACCCATTGCACGAATTGGATCGCATTTAATGAAACATTTTTAGTGGAGTAAAACGATGGTAACAGTTCTATGATACCGCGACCATAATACATATGGCGTGATTGCCAAACTTGTTGATGAGGAATAGGCGAAGTATTGGAATACACGGGACGCGTGGTTTAGCTCGCACGATGCATATACATAATTAAAACTCGGTTGGCTACGTATAACCGACGGCAGTATTCACTGGCATTGAGTACGGTACTGTATTATCGACAGATACTGAGCACGAAACTGGTGGAGACTGTATATTTGGAATTTGATTATTAACGGAACCAAATCCAAATACTTGCATTCGCACTGGCTGATGCGCCTGCGAAAATGAGGACTGCAGCCGTGCCACTAGCGATTGCGCCGTGTGCAAATTTGTCGATAAAAGCACTGTCTGAGTATCTATTTGCTAGGAAATACTTTGGGGTATGAAATCACTTGATCTCACACCATTATTTTGTTGTTGCCCCATTGTACGAATTGTTTTTTCTAATTCCGCTACACGTTGTGACAACTCTGAACTAGAACTTAAATAATGTTCGTCAAAACGTTCTAACCGTTTTATATTGTCCAAATTCAGCATAGTTTTGAGGAACGAAGATTTTCCATTTTTATGTTTTATTTTATTGTTCGTGTTACTATGTACATATGGATGCCACGATTGGCAAGCGTTGTGCGTAGAACGAAATGATCGTAACGTGAAAATAATCCTAGACGAGCTGGCAAACACACTTTGGACGAGTTCTCCTAAGACTTTTAATACTAAGAAAAGTGTAATGCAACGAACAAGAGAAACGAAACGCTCTGAGAGATAAATGATACGATGAACAAGAGAATCGTTGCAAACGATGTTCCTTGCACCTAGCAGCTCACAGCATTTCAAAATAACGACGTTTTAGCGAGATCTCTTCAGCCTTTACGTGCTGATAAGAATGACGAACAATAGCCTTAATAATTTTTCACACTTCACCAATTTGCGTTAATTTCGATGGTATTTTATTACTCCTCTTGTAATAATTCACACGGTTAGGAACGACTCAAAATTTTCTACGCTCACAATTGCACTTATTTTCGTAAGGGTGGATTTTATCCAAATTCTGAGGTTGTCAGGAGACCTCTTTTAACTTACTTACAATGCGTATATGTATTTACACAAATTAAAACGAGTTTTTTTATGTTTATTTAAACAAAGTTTTTTTAAAAGTATAAAACTAATAAACGTATAATATATAATCATGGAGAGAACGAGTAATAGAAGCATTGTAGGCATAATTTATTCACCTCTTCAAAGGGAATGAATATTTATTATGCAAAAACCTGGTAAGAAACTAAAGAGTATATGGGTCCGCAAATTTCGAACCATTCCTTCTTATAAAACCAAGTACACATAGAGTACCCTTAAGAAAGAATAAGGTATACATATATGATTAAGAAATGGAAAGCGTGCTTAAAAAACAACTTCTATATCCATAATTATTTAACCTGATTGGAGTATATCATCACCGATGTAGAAATTATGTTAGTTGTTTTTGAATACGTGAGTTTAAAATATTTTTTAATATTAAACTATGATCGAAAAACTCTACACCAATTAACTAAACTATTAATATCAGCTTCCAGTTTATATAAACCCGCCGAGTTTGAAATAATAGAATACATTTTTAAATCATCCGCATCCGGCAAGAAGTTGGCAAAAGAAAAATAACTATGTACGTATATCATTGATAAATAAAACAAAAGGCAAGGGACCCAATATACTCCCATGAGGTACACCAGAGGACGCAGAAAAAGGAGCAGATGAGGTACAATATCTATTACATAAGTAAGATTGCAGCCAATCTAGAAAAACTGAGAGGAAACCCAGAAATAGAAGTACATCTATTAAAATTGTATGCGATACTTTATCGAACGTTACTATAGATACAGTCAACTTGTTGTACTGCTGAGAAAGCTGCAATACAGTATTCAGCGAAAACGGCTAAATTGGAAACTGTAGACCTAACTGCAACAAAACCATGGTGGTATGCCGATATGATACTTTTAGTTGCAAAATACGTCTTTCCTTTGACAATATTTTTAAATAATTTTGTCAGCGAGGCGGTACCCTTGCGACTAGATAGTGTGCAATGTGGCATCGCCATACCCGAACTGCAGCGTCGGTCGATGAAGATATCTCCTGACAAATCGAGGAGAGTCGCACAGAACGCTAACGGAGAAATAATATACGTATATAACGGGTGATTTTTTAGCTATTATCTTTTTAAACAGTTGGTTTAAACAGCTGACGCACGTTTCGTGTTTTGTTTCACTGTTAAACATCTTCAGTTTGGTCTATAATTCAACCATGAATCGTCTTACAAACGAACAACGCTTGCCAATAATTGAATTTTATTATAAAATTGCGTGTTCTGTTAAGAAATTTTATCGCGCGCGTCTTCCATTTTATGGTCAGTTTAATCATCAAACCACCAACACGCATACATAGAGTGCGAACTGAAGAAAATATCGCAGCTGTATCGGTCAGTGTTAATGATGACCACCAATTATCGGTTCGTCGCCGTTCGCAGCAATTGGGCCTCTGTTTCTGAAGAACGTGGAAAATTTTGCGAAAGGATTTTGGTGTGAAGCTGGTGCCAGAATTGAACCTGAACGACCTACCGCAACGCTGAATTTTTGGTGAATGGGCTCTTGGAAAATTGGCTGAAGATCCACTTTTTTATCGGAAAATTGTGTTCAGCGACGAGGTTCATTTTTGGATCAATGGGTACGTAAATACACAGAATTGTCGATTTTGGAGGGAAGTTCAGCCAGAAGAATTGCAAGAGCTACCAATGTATCCAGAAAAGGTCACAGTTTGGTGCGGTTTATGGGCCGGAGGTATCATTTGACCGTACTTCTTCAAAGATGCTGCGAATCGTAACGTAACTGTGAATGGTGAGCGCTACCGTGAAATGATATCCCACTTTTTTTTGCCCAAAATGCAAGAGCTTGACTTGCATGACATGTGGTTTCAGCAAGACTGTGCCACATGCCACACAGCACGCGTAACAATGACTTGTTGAGAGGCGAGTTCGGTGAACATTTTATTTCACGTTCGGGACCTGTCAATTGACCACCCAGATCGTGCGATATAACGCCTTTAGATTATTTTTTGTGGGGCTATGTTAAACCTCATGTCTATTCAGGCAAGCCTGCTTCAATTAACGCATCGGAAGACAACATTAAAGTATTTATATGTGAGATTCCGGCCGAAACATTGGGAAGAGTATGCCAAAATTTGACTAAGCGGATGGAACATTTGAAGCGCAGTCGCGGTCAACATTTGCATGAAATAATCTTCAAACATTAAATTATATGGACTGTACGATCGATTTAAAAAAAAATTCCATGAATTTTTCTGAATTCTACGTTAGTTTTTTTGAAAAACTTTCCTATAGCTCTTAAAAAATCACCCTTTATATAATATGCAGAAAATCGCCGAACACGCAAAACACTTGTCTTAATTATGCCTCTCACAAACAAACTAAACATGCTAGTATATTGCTAAAACCATGAACATATCTTCGAGACGAGTGTACCAACATAAAAAATAGTAATCGAAATTCGAACGTACGTAGCCCGCGAAATTTAAAAATTTACCCTATTTTTTAAGCACACCTCCTACGTAGCCCTCGAAATTTCAAACCTTCACCTTATTTTTTGAACAGACCTCGTATGTGCTTTTATTTTAATGATGTATTCTCTTTCATTCAATTATCTCAATATACAATAAATGAAATTAAAAATAACAATACTCATTTAATTATACTCATTCATAATACCCAATTCAAATATACGAATGCAAATTGCAGAAAATTTGCGATAAAACACAATATTTTTATTTAATTTTTACAGCGAGGCGAGTAGGAAAACAAAAAAACCATAAAACCAAAGAAACCATATAAAAAATTGTAGTGAAGTTTTTCTAAACCAGGATAGCTAAGAATTACTACAAAAATAATATGGCTTGCTTGTATATTTTGTTTTGGAAAATTTCATTTAAATTTTTAACTACAGCTTGTATTGATAAAGCTGCGGCAATTCCGCGCCACTTTCCGTAATGGCTTTTATTGCCACAGACTGCATTGTTACAGCTTCCTCCAGTTTTTTCGAAGCCTCAGAATGATTTGTTGTTGCTTCGGCCTACTCTTTGGTTGATTTGGTAATCGCATATTGAAAATTGCTATTGTATGTATATATTCATGTATGTATATTAATAAATAAATCCGTCATTAACATAAATGAAAGTAACAGACATTACCGAGCGCGCAACGGCGTCATACTCACCTTTTTGCATTCAATACCACTTCTTTGCGGGGCCCCAACGCATTCAATTTATTGGCCACTTCGTCTCATGAGAGTTTTTCAGCACCGAATACAGGAGCACCCTTTGCTTTGGTTTGGATTAACTTCCGATTCTCTAACTAGCATCTCACTGAAAGAAGACCAATTTGTTACCAAAAACCAAATATTTCTTGAAATTTTTGTTGTATTAACTTTTTTTTTTGAAGAGTATTCCATTCCTAATACAACGCAACGAAAACTAAATTGTTAAGTTGCAGCTACGAACGTAAGAATGAATTGTTTTCGTCTGCTTTTGTGATACGCACCATCTTCGGATACGCACTATCTGAGACTGGTGACTTAAAGTCGTGAGAGAATCTAAACAAAACTTTACTGTCTCCCCAGTCACCACTCGTAATGCTATATATTGTAGCAAAACACGAAACTTCGTGAACCGACTGGCAACAAAAACTAAAAACAAGAATTCGAACAAGGCGAGCCAGAAGTCGCCAGAAGATACGAGTTGTCAAATCTAGAAATTACAATAGTTATGAAGTAAGCGCATTTAAGCAGAGAGCATGCGTATAGGGTATTCAGTTGTAAATTAAGCATGTAAAAGCGAGTAAGTGTTGACATTTACTAAAGCAAGTTATACTGCAGGCAACGGCATCCCTCGTCAGGCAATGGCAAACCTCCGCGTGCATTTATGCCATGTAAAAGCTCCTCATAAAAAATACAGGGTGGATGATGAATTTTGCTACATTAAGAAACTCAAATAACTTTTTTTTAGTGTATGGAATTCATTTATTTTTTTTTTTTCAAGTTGAAGGTCATTAAATTTTATTAAATGTAGCTTAACTAGTTTTAAAAATAATTGAATTTAAATGCCCCCCATGCTCGTTGACACAAGTGCGGCATCTTAGTAAAAAGTTGTTCATTGCTGCTTTGAGAGTTGCGACAGGAACAGCCCGAATGGATTGTTTTAGTTCATCCAAATTTGTTGGCTTTGTTTTATAAACTTCTTGTTTACATAAACCCCACAAGAAAAAGTCAGGTGCAGTAAGGTCAGGCGACCTGGGGGGCCAACGAAATTCGGAGTTTCTTGAAATCAGTTTATTGGGAAATTTTCGTCGCAACTCTGTCATAACAGTCTGGGCTATGTGAGACGTTACCCCATCTTGTTGAAACCACACAGAGTTGAAAGAAATTCTCTTTCGGCGTAGTTCTGGATAGAAAAATTCTTTCAGCATTTTCAAATAACGGTCTCCAGTAACCGTAACGGTGTGACCATTTTTTTCAAAAAAATAAGGCCCGACAATACAGCGTGAAGAAACCGCACACCACACTGTCACGCGAAGAGGATGCAATTCCGTCTCGTGGAGTATCTGTGGGTTAGAAGTACTCCATATTCGACAATTTTGTTTGTTCACATTGCCGTTTAAATCGAAATGGGCCTCATCAGACATGAAAAGGCAGTTTAACATGTTTTGGTCTTCTTCCACCATTTGCAGGATCTTCTGGCAAAATTCCAAGCGAATCGGCAAGTCTGCTGCATTCAGTTTGTTAACCATTTGAATTTTGTAGGGAAATAAGTCTAAATCTTTGTGCATTATTGTTTGCAAAGACTGTCGGCTGACACCAAGTTGAGCAGATAAGCTTCTTGTTGAAACCCTTGGATTGCTTTGTATAGCTGCAGCTACAGCAGCGATCGTTTCCTCCGTCGAACTGGTGGGTTTCGATGATAAGGCCTTCTTGCGACTGTTCCTTGCTCAGCAAAATTATTCACCAGTCTCATTATGGTCCATCTGCTCGGGGGATCGGCGCCAAACATCCGCCTGTACTCTCTCTGTACCAAAACTACGGACTCCAGTGCGTGATAGCGGCGGACTATCCAAATTCTTGTTTGCGTGTCCCAGTTATCCATTTTAATAAATTTTAAAGATCAATCTGCAAATTAAAACAAAAATGGAACAGATAACTTAAAAAGAAAAAAAGTTATTCAATTTTTTTTTGGTAGCGGCTTTCATCAGCCACCCTGTATTTGCGGTTCGGAGTCGGCTTAAAGCTGTGTATCCCTTTATTTGTGAAATAAAAACAAGACCTACACCACAGATAGGAGGAGGAGCTCGGCCAAAGAGGCAAATTGGTTATCATCGTTGTGTAGCGCTCGCTGTTGACGGTGACCACCTCACCAACGTCGTTTTCAAAAAAGTACGGACCAATGACGCCGCCGGCCCAGAATCCACACCAAACGGTAACTTTTTGAGAATGCATTATCACCTGGTGAACCTCGTGTGGATTGGTGTCGTCCCATATACGGCAATTTTGTTTGTTAACACAGCCATTCATCCAAACTAAAGATGATTTTTCGCCCAAACAAACGGCGTTGTCTATGGTCATCAACTTTGAGCTCCTGGGTCAGTTGGATCTTGTACCGGTGAAGGCCCAAGTCCCGACGCAAAATTCGCCAAGTTGAAGTCCGCGAAAGGCCAAGTTCTTGTGCACGGCGAGGAATAGACTGCCTCGGGTTCTGCTGTACACTTTCACGGACCGCGGCAATTTTCTCGGCTGATCTTGCGTTCCTTGAACGTACGGGTGTTGGCTGATTGTTTACTGACCCGGTCGTCTCAAATTTGGCCACCAAACGTTGAAGAGTCGACTTTGAAGGGCCACCACGTCTACCGAAAAATGGGTGCAATGCGCGCAACGTTTGCGTTAATGAACACTCATTTTGATAATAAAGTTTTATCATTTGAACGTGCTGTTCAATCGTGTAACTTGCTATGATGATTTGGCATAAACAACTGAATAATAAACAAAAGATTTGACAGATGTCACCAAAACAAAATGGCTGCCACAGGGCGCCAAAATCGACCCGCGCCAATTGAAAAACCCTTTATATATGTACCTATATATTATATAAGTTGTATATCCATTAGTTTGACTTATTAAACAATCTAGTGATCGCACAGAGAGGAATAATTGACAGACGTTTTAAAAGGATAGATACGTAACAATTTCGTAACAATTCTGGTCAGAAGTGGGATTCTTGCATAAGGTTCCACAGAACAGAATCGTAAAAATGGCAAGGTTGACCAAACTTAAGATACATCAACATTAGAAGGAGTTAGAACTTCGCAGCTTGCCAATCTCTGAAAACAAAGCCAACTTGCATGCAAAGCAGAGCGAGGCTACTAAAATATAGGATATCGATATAGACGAATATGTGTTCCAGCTACGAGCCGAGGAATCATGGACGAAATTGGAAGAGAAGGCAGAGCATCTAGGACCTTCACCAGGAATAGACTTCAAAGGGATTATGGCTGCAACAGCCATTGCTTATTCATTTTGATTGGCACAATAATCGCTAAAGCGTGGGCATGTTTAACATAGCGCGCCGGTCGTTTCTCTTTCGTGCTAACCGGCGCCAGTTGGAAACACCAAGTGAAGCCAAGTCCTTCTCCACCTAAGATTTACAAAGCACAGGAGGCCTTCCTCTTCCTCTGTTACCACCAGCTGGTACCGCATCGAATACTTTCAGAGCCGGAGCGTTTGTATCCATTCGGATGACATGAGTCGCTTCATTATGTCTATGCCATCGTAAAGTTCATACCGCTCACTGTTCCATCGCTTTCGATACTAGCCGTCAATAACGTGCTAAAGTCCAAAAATCTTCCGCAGAATCTATCTCTGAAACACTCCAACCAACGATTCATCAGATATTGTCATCATCCACGCTTCTGCGCCAAATGATAAGACGGGAATGATGAGTGCCTTGTAAAGGGTTCGATTTGTTCGTCGAGAGAGGACTTTACTACTCAATTGCCTACTTAGTCCAAAGTAGCACTTGCTGGAATGAGAGATTCTATGTTGGATTTTAAGGCCGACACTGCTATCGGTGTTAATGCTGGTTCCTAGATAAACGAAGTTTTTTACAACCTCGAAATCATCACTGTGAACAGTGACGCGCGGATATGCGAGTGCGCCGATTTTTTGTTTGACAAATGGAGGTACTTCGTTTTGTGCTCGTTCACCACCATACCCTTTCACTGGATACAAAACTGTTTGGAATGATATTAATATCATCGGCATATGTCAAAAATTGTACGCTCCAATGAAAAATTATGCCTGAGCTATTAAGTTCTGCACAATCTTTTCCAATGTTAGGCTTAAGAAGTCATACGACAGCGAGTCGCCCTGTCTAAAAGCTGGTTTGGTATCAAACGGTTCGGAGAGATCCTTCCCAATTCTGATGGTGCTGCGATCGCACAATACGATCGCTTGAAACTTATAGGCGATATTTAGGAGACTAGTCCCGTGTAATTTGTACAGATTGCAGTGTCATCTTTCTTATAAAGTGGGCAAAGTACGCTTAAATCCCAATCTGCAGGCATGCATTTGTTCGACCGCGTCAGCTCCCACGGCGTTACTTAAGCCGCGTTATCGCTATTCTTACCTCGTCTTGGTCGGGTAGCACAACGACATTTCCGTCGTCAACGATTGGGGTATCGGAATTTTCTCATTCTCTGTGACATGCGCAGTTGTCAGCATTAAGCCGGTTGGAGAAGCGTTATCTCCATAGTTCAAGCACGCTCTGGATGTTAGAAATCGCCCCGGCCTTGAAACATTCCCCAAGCTATCGAACTTTCTTGTAGAATTTTCGGGAGTTTTTCCTGTACTCACGTGTTTCGGTGTCTCGTTTCTTCATTTTGATAATACGTCTCTCTTCCATTTCTAGCTCCCGGTAGCGATCTCACACGGTTCATGTTGCGCCATGACGCGAGCCATGTGGGATCGCTATAGAGAGCTAAAAAAGGAATAGAGACGTAGTATCCGAAAGAAGAAACGAGAGGCCGAAATACGTGAGTGCGGAGAGCTTGAGATGCTGGCCAATAGGAACAACGCCCGAAAATTCTACCAGAAAGTTCGGCGGCCTACAGAAGGTTTTAAGACCGGGACGTTTTCCTGTAAGAACAAAGACGGCGTACTGGTGACTGACGTACAGAGCAATCTTAAATTATGCAAGCAATCACTTCTCGAACCTGTTAAACAGTGATAGCTGCGCATGTCTCTGAGAATGTGAAGATCCCGATACCCCAATCGTTGACGACGGAATCGTCGTTCCGCTACCCGACCATGACGAGGTGAGAATAATAATATCGCGGCTAAGGAGCAACAAAGCCGCGGGCGCCGACGGACTGCCGGCTGAACTATTCAAACATGGCGGCGAGGAGCTGGTAAGGTGCATGCATCAGCTCCTATGCAAAATATGGTCGGATGAAAGCATGCCTGCCGATTGGAATTTAAGTGTGCTCTGCCCAATCTATAAGAAGGGCGATCCTGCAATCTGTGCCAATTACCGCGGGGTTAGTCTTCTAATTATCGACTCTAAGGTTCTAGCGAGCGTATTGTGTGAAAGGCTGAAGCCCACCGTCAACCAACTGATTGGACCTTATCAGTGTGGCTTCAGACCTGGAAAGTCTACCGTCGACTAAATATTTACAACACGCCAAATCTTGGAAAAGACCCATTAAAGGAAAATCGTCACACACCATCTTTTCGTTGATATCAAAGCTGCATTCGACAGTACGGAAAGGAGTTACTTGTATGCCGCGATGTCTGAATTTGGTATCCCCACAAAACTAATACGGCTTTGCAAGATGACGTTGCTCAACACCAGCAGCGCCGTCAAAATTGGGAAGGATCTCTCCGAGCCGTTTGATACCAAACGAGGTTTCAGACAGGGTGACTCGCTGTCGTGTGACTTCTTTTACCTGATGTTGGAGAGCATGGTACGAGCCGCAGAACTTAACCGCTTAGGCACAATATTTTATAAGAGCGTACAATTGTTGGCGTATGCCGATGATATCGATATCATCGGCCTTAACAACCGCGCTGTTAGTTCTGCCTTCTCCAAACTGGATAAAGAGGCAAAGCGAACGGGTGAGGTGGTGAACGAGGACAAAACGAAGTACCTCCTGTCTTCATACAAACAGTCGGCGCACTCTCGTATCGGCACCCACGTCACTGTAGACAGTTAAACTCAGCCAAAATCGCGTAAGCGGTTATCGCACCATTTAAGAAGAAGATGAAGCCATTGGTTGGCTTAAAGCTCAAGATAGCTACTAGAGAAAAATCTTCGATTTGTGTAAAGATAGTCTGCGAGGTTGTTATTGGAGCTGCAGCAAGAAACCACTGTGTTATTATTTAAGACTATCCAGATGTTGAACATTTCCTAAAAAATATAAGGCGAGACCTAAAAAGCGCATGGAAGAGGATAGCGGAGACATTTTTGGAAATAGCTGAAAAACAAGCAGAATTTTATGTAAAATAATATCATTATACTTGTCAATTGGTGGTTACTTTCACCTAAAACACACACCCTAAATTCTTATAAATTTTTAGCCACCCTACTGTTAATAGCGCCTACCGTTCCGCCTGTTGTAAACCACCAGTCGCTGCAACGTTATGGCCGTTGCACATAGGTAGATTTAAGCTATTTAGGCGGCCATAATTGGATTTCAGAAAGTTCTCACAACTACAATACAAAAAAAAAGCACTCCCACAACTTGAAAATAGACCGAGGAACAATAATTCAACCTCCTACGGTCAATCCCATACTTTGCATTACGAAACGCACGTTATCGTTTTTGTTTAACCGCTGTAAAATTGTATGTTTTAACATGAATATTTACGGATTTAAGTTACCGAGCTGAGTAATCGTGATGGATTATGATATTTCAGGTGAATATTATCATTTGTTAATGGTGTTTGTGATTTTAATAGTTATAAATGGATAAGTGGTGCCTATTTCATTTAGGGTATAATTTATTTTTTTTTTTTGGTTTTGAAAACCCGGTTTGGTATATTTCGAAGTCTGTCCAAGTGAAAGTTAGTGTTGAACATGATACCTGGTGCAAATAGCTCGCCACGTACATAAAAGTTAGCTGCAGATACTTGTGGATAGAGGGTCATATAAAGGGTTTGATACACGCTTGTGTAAAGTCAATATGTCTTCTGCTCAAATATGAACGAGACGGTATCAATAAAACGGTCCTCGGATGACATATGGCAAAAAAAAATTTTGTGTTTTTTGGTAAGACTGTTATAAGCTTACATGGCAAACTTCAGCGTGATATGTCACATAGTTTGTTTTCTGTGCTACTGTAAACAAGTCAAGCTCGAGTGTGTTCTTCGAATTCTCTTTTATGACTTCAATTGTCTGAAATGTTTTCCATAATTTCCAATTATATATAAAGCTTTACGCGTGGCATCCGATGACACCCACAATGCACAAGATACTACTGCATGGCGCTGCTATAATTGAAAACTCATTATTACCAATAGGACAACTGTCAGAGGAGGCTCAAGAGGCGCGCAACAAGCACTTCCGGATGTATCGAGAAGATTATACACGGAAGTTTTCTCGTGAAGAGTGCAATCGCGACATATACCACCGATTGTTGTTGAGCTCGGACCCCTTTTTGAGCAGTATTTCAGTTCATCGCAGAAGAAAGAAAAAAGCATCAAAGTCGTTTAGCCTAGACACAATTAAGCTGCTCGTACCCTTTAAATATATGGACAAAGATGTGACAGAACACCTTAATTCAGAAGGCGAAAACTAATAAATTAATCAATTTCTGTATATACATATTTATTGTGCTTTTGGTGTATTTTTAACAAATATATCTGTAAGTATTTTTCTATTATATATAAAACATTTTTTTCAAAATCGATTAAGGTAACTTTTATGCAAATACTAGTGAAATATGGGCTCTATTTTTACTTTGGGAAAGGTCAAGATTTGTTGTAACTATAAAGTCAATGTGTAGCCCACAATAAGATACAAACAAGTGATGAGAGTTCTTGTCATACTACAGGGAAAGGAGCTTTACTGCTAAGGTATTTTTCAGTGTTACACAGTGTAATACATATACTTTTTTATTTTAACCGATATATCTTCAAAATCTACCTATGTGCGTTGACCTCGGCATTTCCCCGCCGAACAGTTAAAACGTTAACTGTGTTAAACGCTGCTCGGCGAGGATACTTTCGTTTGAAAATCTCAGTTCAGAATCACTTCCAAATACCAGATGACAAGTACAGGACGTGTCGACCAGCGTTAGTTAAGACTTTTATCAATTTATTGTATTATTGTATATATCATCAATGTGTATCGAAATACAAATAAATATGATATCAACAAAACTCTAATACACTTTCTTCTTTCCATAAAAATATCATCGGAGTGACCGTGGAGGAACCACATTTAATCACTACATCTGTGTCGCCATCCGATGATTACATGGTCCTTCGAGCCGGGTTTATTTAAATTAACATTTGCATTTATTTAAATTAACAAAGCATTTTGACCAGCGTTAGCACTCAAGGACCAACCATGAGCAAAGGCTTAGCATTACAGGTGTCGACTATCAAACCAAAAAAGCAGTGGACGAAAGCATTTTCTGTTTCAGCACTACCAGGTACTTGGCCTTTTATTGGACACACTTCTTTTTTTGGTGAAAAAAAAGTAATAAATAGTTCAACGATTCCGTCTGTCCGCAAACAAAAAAATAAATAAAAATATAAGTGCGCGAGTTACATATACAAACGCACACACATACATTAAGAATGATCCAATTGAAGAATTTATAGCAAAAATAGAGAAAAGATAATATTTGAATGATATTTATCCGTCGCAACTCCAAGAATTGCAACCGTTTCAAAAATTAACTTTAAGAAGAAAAACGAAAATAATAAATTCTAACAAATATTGTCAAATTCGCATTTATTGAACTAACGTCCCAATAACGAAAATGCAATATTCTGGAAAGCTATTTATCGGTCGCAATTCCACATACATTAAGAATGATCCAATTGAAGAATGTATAGCAAAAATAGAGAAAAGATAATATTTGAATGCTATTTATCGGTCGCAACTCCAAGAATTGCAACCGTTTCAAAAATTAACTTTACGAAGAAAAAAGAAAATAATAAATTGTAACAAATATTGTCAAATTCGCATTTACTATTTATCGGTCGCGATGCCAAGAATTGCAACTGTTTAAAAAATTAACTTTGAAAGAAGAAATTAAAAAATTGTAAAATTGGTATTTATTGCATTTCCATCCCCATTACGAAAATGTAATGTTGAATTACAAGCAAAAAAGCACAAAATGTAAATAGTTTTAAGTCAGTCTTGTTTCTCCGGTCAAATCGAATTTAGTAATTAAATAAAAGAACAACCTTAAATTTTGTTTTTTTATTGCAAATTAGGAAACGACAACTTAAGTCGCGCGGCAGCTATTTAAAACTAAACAAACTAATGGGGCGTTGCTGGGAACTTCTTTAATTTTTCTTATTCCGTTTAGTTTTTCTATTTATACATTTGTACATTCCCTTTATGAAGTTGAATACACAACTACAAACAACGCTGCATTAATACAAAATAGATCCCAGCGCATTGTTGCTACCGGTATATATAAATTCATGTACACTTTTTACACTTTGGGTGGCGAAACTCGTTTATATAAACTTAATAAATTATTAAACAAAAAATAAATAAATATACCATATACAGTATATGTTTTGGTTTTGCAAAGAGTGTTTCGTCTTATGCTTTCTGGTGGAAATGAGTTCTAAAAAACCCGTGTGCTTGACATTAAAACAAAAGGCCAAAATTCTCCGCTTTTTAAAAAAAGGCTCATCTGTGACGATTTTAGCAAAGAAATATAATGTTGCTAAATCAACAATTTGTAACATTAAAGCGTAAAAGCAAGTGATTTTAAAATGCGTAAACAACACGTATTGTGGACCTGGAAATAGAAAAACACTGCGTTCTTCAGAGTTGCCCAAAATGTAGAGAGCTCTTTATCGTTGGTTTATCCGAATGCGAGATAAAAACTGGCCAGTAAGTGCTCTAATGTTGAAAGAAAAGGCAAAAACACTGCATGCAAAATATAAAGAAAATGAAGCAAACTTCTTCGCTAGTGATGGATGGCTCCAAGGATTCAAGAAGAGGTACGGTATTCGTCTTCTTAAAATATCAGGCGAAAAACTGTCTTCGCAACCTCAGCTAGTGGATTTTTTGAAAGAAAAACTTAAAGCTAATATGGCCGAATTGGAGTTGTGCAATGACCAGTTACATAATGCTAATGAGTCGGGGTTATTCTGGAGACTTTTGCCAGAGAAAACGTTCGCGTCAAGTTTGGGGAAGAGAGCCCCCCTGGTAAAGTCCAAGATGCAGCGAATCGCGTTTTTATGCTGTTCAAACGCCACTGGATCCCACAAGCTTAAGCTATTGGTAATTGGAAAGGCGAAGAATCCGCGCTGCTTTAAAAATTTTCGGTGTCCCACCGACTATAAGAGCTCGAAATCCGCCTGGATGACGTCGGCTATTTTCAAACAATGGTTTCATGAGTCACTTGTTCCACAGGTGAATATTCCTTTTAAGTTTTGTCCGATTTTTAAGGTTAACTGGTTGTTTTTTAAGGTTACATCGTTTTTAAAGGAGAAAGCCTTACCAATTAAAGCTCTCCTCCTAATCGACAACGCTCCTTCTCACCCAAATGAAGCTGAACTGACAACGGAGAATGGGCAAATTTCGGCAATGTTTATGCCACCAAACGTTCCTCCCCTACATTCAACCGATGCATCAGAATGCAATAAAAATCACTAAGTTGCATTACAGAAACAACGTTCTAGCTTCAGTAGCAGCGAAAAAGTCTGATTTGCTCGAGTCGTTGAAAAAAATGAACTTAAAAACAGCTATAAATCTTTTGGATGCGGCTTGGTTTCGTGTTGATGAAGCAACATTAGCTAATTCCTGGAACAGTATTTTTGCGGTAAGCAATGATGATCCCGCAGATAATTTTCCGTTGGCGGTTTTAAAAAAAATGGGGAGCTGAACTTCGCACCTTGATGAGCAACACGGTCAATCTCCTTAGTAGTTTAAATTCTGAGGTTCGTTCGTGTTCGCAGATATGCTCAAAGATATGTATGTGGGTTATTGAAAAAACTTTTTTTTATTAAAAATTTCAGATTGAATTCACGTTACCAGCCACTCATGAATGGAACGAGGATATCGAGGAGGGCAATGCAGTTGACGATCATCAACAAGAGGACGAATGCGAAGATGACAGCGTATCAAAGCAACTGGAGAAAATTAAGCCGACTGAAGCAGTTGAAATTTTCAATAAGGCGTTAATATGGGCTGGTCATGAAGACGTGGATCAAAATGATATGAATGTGCTAAGACGGTTAAGGGAGAAAGCTGTGCTTCAAGTTTTAGAAAAACAGAAGATACAAAAAAAGATGACTCATTTTTTTAAATAAAACCATCGTATGACTTAATTTTCAATTAATATGTAACGAAAACCAGAATAAATTGTGAATTTAAATGTGTGTGTCTTTTTGGGCATTCCAAAACGTTAACACTTTTGTTAACGTGAACTGCTTTGGTTTGAATTAGGTCACGCTATCGAGCGTGCGCTGTATATATTTAAATAATATATCATATCAAATATTTGTACTTTTAAACTCGGTTGTGCATTCGGGCTTGATTTTCGTTTAAATTTGTCTCCATTTCGTGAAGGAGCAATTTCTATTAACCCTAGAAAGGTACTGTGAGTAAAATTTACTCACATAAGGAATAGATTTGTTCGTAAATCTGCAGGTTGGCCACACTGAAAGTCAAGCCACTAGCAGTGCTTGACCCACTCTGTCATTAGTCGGCTGCCGCAAGCATTGAATGGAGTTGTTTGATTTATCGCGCTTGTGGACAATTTAAAAAAAGTTAGTGAGTAAAATTTACTCATCGGTACCCTTTACGTACTAAATTGTGTGAGTCAGATTTATTTCTCAGTAACTTACTACGTGTCTAAAAAATATATTTTATGCTGAATTATGACAACTATGTTTATGTTTTGTATTATGCTACCGTAAAGAAAACTACAGAGCATACAAATGGCAGGTCGCGGGCTATCAGAACAAAATATTTTGGATGCAATACTTGAACTAGAATCTGAGGAAGAAGACAATTTGGAGTTGGAGCTTTGTAACTTTGATGAGGATTCTTGGGGCAGTGTTGCAGATCCGGAGTATCAACCAGAACTGGAAGAATTAAATGATGTCGAAGAAAATTTGATACACGGAATCATAAATGCAGAAGAAGCTGAAAAGGAAGAAAGGGAGGAAACACCTGGAAGCAGCAAACGTAAAAAACAGAAACTTATTGAGGGGAAAAGAAATGAAAGATCAGCTGCCCAAGAAATTCGTGAAACAGAAGAGGTAATTACAATTATTACACCTAGTACCAACAATCTGATCGGAAAAGATGGAAATTTTATTTGGAGTAAGGAACCTGTTGCTGTGCCAGGTCAAAAAACTCCCTCAAAAAATATTGTTCACATTCGCCCTGGCCCAACAGCAAATGCAAAAAATTCGTTGTGTCCTGCCAGCTGCTTCAAACTGTTTTTTACCGCAGACATATTGGAAGAGATTTTGGTTTATACAAATAAAGAAATAAACATTCAAAGGGAGAACTATAACGATAAATCTCACGCGGTTTTGTCAAATTTGGAAATGGACGAACTTGAAGCATTTCTTGGTTTGTTAGTCTTGACCGCTGCTCTCAAGGATAATCACTTGACAACACATATGATGTTTGACACTACCTACTGTGGGGAAAGGTACAAGGCAACCATGCCTGAGAGAAGGTTCAAATTTATCCTAAATTGTCTAAGGTTCGATGACAAAGAAACAAGAACTGCTAGAAGAGAATTGACCAAACTAGCTCCAGTTTCTTCTATCTGGGACAAACTTCTAAACAATTGCAGAGTGAACTATAAGGCTGGAAGCTATATAACCATTGATGAGCAACTAGTTGGATTTAGAGGCAAATGTCCATTTAGGATGTATATTCCCTCTAAACCCAACAAGTATGGCATCAAAATTGTCATGTCTTGTGATAGCGGAACAAAGTATATGTTGGATGCCATTGTTTACCTTGGAAAAGGAAGTGTTCCTCCTGCAATGGCTGCTGGGGAATATTATGTTCTTGAACTGCTGAAAAATGTAAAGGGCACGAATCGAAATGTCACGATAGACAATTGGTTTACGAGTGTACCACTGATTCAACGTCTCCGTCATGAATACAAAATAACAACTGTTGGCACAATAAAAAAAAATAAACCACAATTGCCTATTGAAGCTACAGATATAAAGTTTCGAGCCGCATCCACTTCATTGTTTATATTTCATGAGGATTTGACAGTTGTATCATACAAGTCTAATAATAATAAACTTGTATTATTGGCGTCTAGTATGCACAGTACGGGTAGTATTCATGAGACCACTGGAAAACCAGAAATAGTGCATGTGTACAACTCAACAAAAGGAGGAGTTGACAGTTTTGACCAGATGTGCCAAAACATTAGCCATGGCAGGAAAACCAGAAGGTGGCCTCTAGCATTTTTCCAAAATATGATGAACATAGCTGCAATAAACGCATACATCATTTACGCGCACAACATGTGTAGCCGTGGGCAAAAGCCAGAATCCCGACTTAATTTTATGTTATCTCTACACAAGGAGTTAACGGAAGGATTTCAAAGTAAAAGATTAGCAACTAATACAAACATAAGCCTGGCGTTGAAAAAATCCATTCAGAACATTGTAGGCGCAAGCCAAGAGGCCCATAGTGCCGGAGAAGACCAAAAGGGGCCAAGAAAGTACTGTAATTTTTGTAGTTATACCAAACTTAGATACACCACCACTTATTGCAATTGTGGATTAGCTATTTGCGGTGAACATGCACAAAAAAAGTGCCCTGAATGTGCTTGAAAATCAATTTTTATGTATTCATAATCGTCAAAAATCAATAATAAAGTATTATTTTTGCTTATTTTACATATTTTAATAAAAAATTACACTTATATTATGTGCTGGCTTTAAATTTTTTTCATTTAAAACTACTATTTTACAAAATAAATCAGATAATAAGGTAAAAATTCTGAAGTGAGTAAAATTTACTCATCGGTACCTATAAGCGCCTACAATTTAACCGTACCCTTCTAGGGTTAATAGCACGCAAATTTTTCGATCGTATCCCATACGTACAATATGGATACATATATTCGTATAGTCGACGCCGTGACGGAATTCGAATCCGATTTCAATGGCACACCGTCAGGTGACCATTCAAAATTTTCACTGCGGGTCCAACAGGAGGAGTTGAAAGCAAATTGAGGAAAAGCCAAAGCGGCATACGATAACTTGCTTTCAACTGAAACTCCTACTCCCAATGCTGCAAACAGTGACGTATCGTAGTCTCTTACCACAGCCCCAAGAGAGTACAAAATTGAGCTAAACTCATCCCGTAGAGAACAACTTCGTTCTTTTAGTTACATATTTACACAATACATCGGTTTGTGTGCATATGTGTTGGGTGGTATCTACACAATGTTGCCCAAGGCATATCTATACAAGGTAGTATCATTAGAAGAGCTGATTAATTCGCCTTGGGACTTTTATCAAAAATTTGTGCCAATGCGAATTCGCTTTGTTTACATATTTCTTTGTTTCTATCATACATTGTTATTCAAAATATTTATTTGGAGGAGTTATATTGAAACGCAAAAAAATAAAGATTATCCGTATATAATATCATATTATTACATTGTTATTTTGCTAAAAACGAGCAAAATGGATTATGTTTTCCTTTCCTATCTGTTTGTCTTCTTCTTCTTAATTGGCGCGATAACCGCTTACGCGATTTTGGCCGAGCTTAACAAAGCGCGCCAGTCGTTTCTTTCTCGTGCTAATTGGCGCCAATTGGACACACCAAGTGAAGCCAAGTCCTTCTCCACCTGATCTTTCCAACGCAGAGGAGGCCTTCCTCTTCCTCTGCTACCACCAACCTGTACCGCATCGAACACTTTCAAAGCCGGAGCGTTTGTATCCATTCGGACGACATGACCCAGCCAACGAAGCCGCTGGATCTTTATTCGCTGCGCTATGTCTATGTCGTCGTAAAGCTCATACAGCTCATCGTTCCATCGTCTGCGACATTCGCCGTTGCCAACGTGCAAAGGTCCAAAAATCTTACGCAGAACCTTTCTCTCAAACACTCCAAGCGTCGCTTCAACGGATGTTGTCATCGTCCAAGCTTCTGCGCCTTACGTTAGGACGGGCATGATGAGAGTCTTGTAGAGTGTTAGTTTTGTTCGTCGAGAGAGGACTTTTCTGCTCAGTTGCCTTCTCAGTCCAAAGTAGCAGTTGTTGGCAAAAGAGATTTTATGTTGGATTTCAAGACTGAATTTGTTATCGGTGTTAATGCTCGTTCCTAAATAAACGAAGTCTTTTACAACCTCGAAATTATAACTGTCTACAGTGACGCGGGTGCCGATACGCGACTGCGATATCGATATCATCGGCATACGCCAACAATTGTACGCTCTTATAAAATATTGTGCCTAAGCGCTTAAGTTCTTCGGCTCGTACGATGCTCTCCAACATCAGGTTAAAGAAGTCGCACGACAGCGAGTCACCCTCTCTGAAACCTCGTTTGGTATCAAACGGCTCGGAGAGGTCCTTCCCAATTCTGACGGCGGTGCTGGTGTTGAACAACGTCATCTTACATAGCCGTATTAGTTTTGCGGGGATACCAAATTCAGACATCGCGGCATACAGATAACTCCTTTCCGTACTGTCGAATGCAGCTGTGAAGTCGACGAAAAGATGGTGTGTGTCGATTCTCCTTTCGTGGGTCTTTTCCAAGATTTGGCGTATTGTGAATATTTGGTCGATGGTAGACTTTCCAGGTCTGAAGCCACACTGATAAGGTCCAATCAGTTGGTTGACGGTGGGCTTCAGCCCTTCACAAAATACCCTCGCTAGAACCTTAGAGTCGATATTTAGAAGACTAATCCCGCGGTAATTGGCAAAAATTGCAGGATCGGCCTTCTTATGGATTGGGCAGAGCACACTTAAATTCCAATCGGCAGGCATGCTTTCATCCGGCCATATTTTGCATAGGAGCTGATGCATGCACCTTACCAGCTCCTCGCCGCTATTTTTGAATAGTTCAGCCGGCAGTCCGTCGGCGCCCGCGGCTTTGTTGCTCCTTAGCCGCGATATTGCTATTCTCACCTCGTCATGGTCGGGTAACGGAACGACAATTCCGTCGTCAACGATTGGGGTATCGGGATCTTCACATTCTGTGTGACATGCGCAGCTGTCACTGTTTAACAGGTTCGAATAGTGTTCCCTCCATAATTTAAGACTGTTCTGTACGTCATTCACCAGATCGCCGTCTTTGTTCTTACAGGAAAAAGCCCCGGTCTTTTTTTTTTTTTGTATTTTTTTTTTTTTGTCGGGACAACTAGCAAGTTCAGCACTCAGACATTAATTGAGTCCATTGTACTACACTTGGATTCCTTTTTAATTTTCTTTAAATCTACCCGATCTCCGAAGAAATCTGAGTAGATCTTGTGGTGCCAAGGAGCCAAGATGGTCGCTTCTTAACACATCAGTGCCAAAGACCTCAAACCTGATTCGAGCGAAGGCGGGGCAGACACACAGAAAGTGGTCCGCCGTCCCATCCTCCTCTTCACAAGCTGGGCAGAGTACACTGTCTGAGATGCCCAACCTTTCCATGTGCTTTGCCCACAGAAAGTGGCCCGTCATCAGTCCAACCAGCCGTCTGCACTCCCCTCTGCTTAATGACAGAAGGGTTTGCGACAGTCGATTGGACATGACCGGTAACATCAGTTTTGTCCATCTGCAGCCTCTCTCAGCCTGCCAAGATCGCTTATGGGTAGAAGTTACCCATTTGCTAACCGTGGCCGTGATGGTCGCAGAGGGGAGGGGCAAAGCGGGCTCTGGGCCAAAGAAGTTGGCCTCAGAGCCCATCTTAGCTAAGGAGTCAGAGGTCTCGTTACCCGCGATACATACGTGTTCCGGGACCCATGTTAGCATCAGGCTATTATGTCTGCCGACATAGTTCAGCCTGGATTTACAGGACTTCACTACCCCTGATGTGGTTTGAGGGCTGTCTAAGGCCATAAGCGCTGCTTGGCTGTCGCTGCAGACACATGTGGATCTGCCTCTCCATCGTTTTTCCACAACAAAGTGCATCGCTTCCTGAACTGCACACACCTCCGCTTGAAACACAGATGCATGCATTCCCAGGGCAAAGTGCAGTTTTGTTCCGCTGGATTCCACGTAGACCCCAGAGCCGGAGCCATGCTCGGTCCTGGAGCCATCCGTAAAAATGCGAAAACAGTGTTTGCCGGGCTCATTTTCTGAGTCTCTCCACAACTGAGCCTCTGGTAGCACTACACTGTATCTCTTTTCAAGTACGTCCCTTGATGGCATGGAGTCAAGGGGCATGGAGAGAATCGTTGGATCGATGTCCATGCCTTCTCTGTGTTCCAATGCCGGACAAGGGCCGTACCAGTTCCCACTGTGTTTCAGTCTGCAGATGGCCTTCAGAGCCTCTCCTCGGATGAAAGCATCAAGTGGTGGTAAAACAATCAGAGCATCTAGTGGCGGGCCTGAAGTAGTCGGAAAAGCTCCGGTGCAACAGATGGCCACAGTGCGTTGTAGTCTCGATAAGGTCCTCCTGACTCCCACTAGATAGAGTCTACTCATCCAGACCACTGATGCATAGGTGATAATGGGTCTTATTATAGCCGTGTAGATCCATAGGACCTTGCTAGAGTAGAGACCCCACATTTTCCCAAAGACGCCTTTGCACTACCAGAAAGCCTTCAGCGCTTTGGATGCCTTTGTTTCAACGTGTGATTTCCATAGGAGCTTACTATCGAGGATTACTCCAAGATATTTAATTTCCTTGGATAGCTGGATTGTGACCGCTTTTAGCTTTGGTAGAACGAGTCCATCAAGCTTCCTCCTTCTGGTAAAGAGGACAATACCAGTCTTGGTGGGATTTGCCGACAGCTCGTTCGCACAGCACCAAGTGTAAATCCGATCCAGAGTTTTCTGCACTTTCCTGCAGATGTTCATAAGCGAAGAGCCTGTTACCAAACAAGCAACATCGTCCGCATATGCTTGTGCGTAGACTCCCGAATCGTTTAAGGTGGTGAGTAGAGGATCGATTACCATGCACCAGAGTAATGGAGACAGCACACCGCCTTGGGGGCAGCCTCTGTTAACCCCAGATGACACCAGCAGATCTTCCTCTGCTCGCACCGAAACGATTCTTTGGGCCAGCATCGAACGAATCCAATTTACTAGCACCCGATCTACGCCGTGCCTACTAGCAGAGTTACACATACTATCAAAAGTGGCATTATCAAACGCCCCTTCTATGTCTAAAAAGATACCCATAGCGTAGTCCCTCCTGTCGATGGCCAGCTCTACTCTAGCAACAAGGTTTTGCAGTGCCGACTCGCAGGATTTTCCACTCTGATAGGCATGCTGAAATAGAGACAGAGGGTGAGCCTTCAGCGACTTCTGACGTATGCGCAGTTCCACCAGTCGTTCGAGACTTTTCAGCATGAAAGAGGTCATGCTGATGGGTCTAAAGCTTTTGGGGCTGGTGTAGTCGTCTTTTCCAACCTTTGGGATGAAAGCGACCCTCACCATCCTCCAAGAGCGTGGTATGTAAGCCAGTGCCAGGCATGCCGAGAAGATTTTCTTCAAACCGGTCTTAAAACCTTCTGTAAGCCCCCGAACTTTTTGGTAGAATTTTCGGGCATTGTCCCTATTGGCCAGCATCTCAAGCTCCTCGCACTCACATATTTCGGCCTCTCGTTTCTTCTGTCGGATAATACGTCTCTCTTCCTTTTTCAGTTTTCTGTAGCGATCCCACATGGCTCGCGTTGCGCCCGATCGCAGCGTGGCTCTATAGGCGGCATCGTTTCTTTCTGCGGCAGCATGACATTCCTCGTCGTACAAATTGTTTTTTCGGGCTCGCCGGAATCCGATTTCTTCTTCGGCGGCGGTACGCAGAGAACGGGAAATGTTGCTCCATTGCTCATGCATGCCGGTTTGTTGGGCAGTGCTCTCTGTGGCGAATCTTCTGGCTGTCTGTTGTGATTGCAGCTTTTCGATGTCGAACATTCTTTGCGTAGGTAGATGTACGTTGTTTGCTGCACAGAGGCGGGTGCGCAGTTTGACTGCAACAAGCTAATGATCCGAGTCGATGTTGGGTCCTCGGATCGTACGTACATCTAATACACTAGAAGCGTGTCTTCCATCTATCACAACATGATCGATCTGGTTTCGCGTTTTCCGATCAGGACACAGTCAGGTAGCTTGGTGTATCTTTTTATGCTGGAATCTGGTGCTGCAGACTACCATGTTTCGGGCCCCGGCGAAGTCGATCAGCCTCTGTCCGTTACCGGAAGTTTCGTTGTGTAGGCTGAATTTTCCGACTGTGGGACCAAAAATTCCCTCCTTGTCCACCCTGGCGTTGATGTCGCCAAGAACGATTTTTATGTCGTGGCGGGGGCAGCTCTCATAGGAACGTTCCAAGCGCTCATAGAAGGAATCTTTGGTCGCATCGTCCTTCTCTTCCGTCGGGGCGTGGGCGCAAATTAGCGAGATGTTAAAAAACCGCGCTTTGATGCGGATTATTGCGAGACGCTCGTCCACCGGAGTGAACGACAGTACTTGGCGACGAAGTCTCTCTCCCACAACAAATCCGACACCGAATTTGCGCTCCTTTACATGGCAGCTGTAGTAAACGTCGCAAGGTCCTATGGTTTTCTTACCTTGTCCCGTCCATCGCATCTCTTGGATGGCAGTGATGTCAGCCTTTACCCTCACGAGGACATCAACCAGCCGGGCTAAGGCACCTTCCCCATTAAGGGTCCGGACATTCCAGGTGCATGCCCTCAAATCATATTCCTTATTTCGTTTGCAGGGGTCGTCATCAGTAAAGGCAGTTCTCATCCGAGGCTTTTTTAATCTTTTCATTGGGGGGGATTTTTAAGTGGCGGGTCCCAAACCCAGCGCACAACCAGCTATCCTGGAATGCTTCGCCTTCTCACGTTAGCTCACTCCCGAACGGGTGTTCGGAAGCTACCCAGAGGATACGTGGGCTAATCCCGGACGTTGTGAGTTGCTTGAACCATATGTAGAAGAATCGTCCTGGCCACTCCCAAGTGAATGGCGATCAGTAACTTTCCCCACTTGCGTGGACTTCTACACGTGGAACCATCCTCCATATTTTTGTCTTATGTGTTTTAATTTATGTTTCAGATCTTGGTATGGTAGACGCTTATGCTGTGGAAGGCGATTTGCTTGTTTTCCTATACTAAAATATGAACAGTGGGCTTAACCTCTTGTCAATGGAGTGAAGCAAGAAAACTCCACTATACCAGTACCGGTTATGGATTTCAGTCTCAACACGGTTGAATAGAACGCAAGTCTTTGGTGGCTTTAATTAGGGGCTACATTACAAATGAATCAATGGAATGAAGATTAACGTTTCAAATGTCAATTTAAAACACCACCAATGGCTGATTGCTTATTTGCGGTAAATGGCCAGTGTTTCAAATAAATAGATTTGTGCTTACGATGGCGGAATGGATATCTAGAGTGGTAAAATTATTGAAATATCCTTTCCAGTCTGGCAATGTTATTCACTAAAAAATATATCCGTGTTTGCCTGTAGGACACATTTTCTGCAAAAGACGACCCCATTCAGCGTTCGATGGTAAGGATACCATGAAGTTCAAATCATAACATCCAAAATCCAAATAGTTATTAGTTTGAAATAAACTAATTTTATGTACTTATTTGCGAACAAATCCACTTTTTATTTGTAAATTAGCTAACTGTTTTCCCCTGTATGTAAACCAATTTATATACATACAAATGTGTTCTTCTCATTGCGTGTTCTTCTTCTATTTGGTACATCTATATACCTATGTAGTTATATTATTATAACGCTAGCTTTGTGTAGTACAATTCGAATGTAATTCATAATAGTTATCCGACAAGTTGATAGTCATAGTCAATATCAATTCTATAAGCTAAGTAAAGAAATTGTAATAAAAAAGACAAAAGTAGTTTGTAAACCTTTAAGCTTAAAAAAACTTGCCAATTCGACTTTTTAAATATATCTTTTTTCCAAATTGTGTAGAAATAAATTATTTGCTTCTTTTGTATTTTAAGAAGACCATTTTATTTTATTTTTCATATAAAGTTAAGGAAAAAACTACATACACCCCCTTATTTTGTATTTCTAAGACATTCGTAAGGTAAATTAATAAAGCGTTTACATTAATATTTAAAGGACCAAAAACAAAGTTTATTTACAAAACAAAAAGCTAATTCAAAAGCATAACAATAACAGAAATAAAAATACAAAAAAATACATACAGTATTAAAAATCGAGTAGAATATTTGATTTCTTTTAAATAAATAAAATAAAAAATATATATATAAAAAATATATTTTTTTATTTTTAATATTTTGTAGGACCACCCTGAGCTCCAATAACAGCCTGAAGACGACATGGCACAGACATCACCAAATTCTCCGTAATACTGCGCGCAATTTCCGACCACGCCCAAGTTAGGGCAGTTTTCAGTGTTTTACGACTTCTGATATCATATATGCGAGCAGACTTTTCCAAAACGTCCCAAATATGCTCAATTGGGTTAAGGTCTGGTGACTGGGGAGCTGTCTTGGTGCATGATAAAGAAGCCAGTCTCGAACAATATGCACAATATGGTTGGGATCGTTGTCTTGTTGGTAAATCCATTGGTTTCCCAGGCCCAAGCTTTCCACAGATGGCTTCAGATTTTGTTCCAATATTGTCTTATACTGATATCTATCCATAAAGCCTTCAACAAAAACCAATCGACCAACTCCAGATGCCGCCATAGCTCCCCACACCATAACACTACCTCCCCAATGTTTCACAGTAGGTATAATATTTTTGGGATCAAGTGCAGTATTCGGTTTTCGCCAAAACTTGTTTCGGCCGTCATTCCCGAAAATATTATATTAATATACTTTCATCAGTAAATATAACTTTCTTCCAAAAATCCATTCCTTTCTGTAAATGTGCCTTAGCAAAATCCAGGCGAAGTGTACGATTCTTGGCTGAAATAAATGGTTTTTTGCGTGCTGTTCTACTTTTAAAGCCTCTATCATGCAAAACATTTATTACTGTTCTTGATGAAACAGTAATATTCGAACATCTTGCAAGGTATTCGGGTAGTTTTGGGGCACTTGTTTTTTGATCTTTGTGGACTTCTTTAAGGACACTACTGACATGGCGTCTTGAAAGCTTCTTCGGCCTTCCAGATCTTGGCTTGTTTTCGGTACTGTTGGGTTTTTTATAGTTTTTGACAATAGTTTGCACTGTAGAGCGACTTAATTTTACTATTTCAGCAATTTCCCCGTAAGATTTGGTTTCTTTTCGAAGATTAACCACCAAATTTCGAACTGATTGCTGAATTTCTTTTCTATTTGCCATTTTTAAAGTTAAAACGTGTTTTCCAAATCGCTTTCTGAATTTAAATAATTTTAATTATTTTGACATTTGTGCCAAAAAAGCAAGAACAAAATACATGTAACTTTTTGTTTTTATATAATACAACTGCTATCACCTTGTATAGGTACGCCTTGATGTTGCCATTGATATTTATGCTTACACATTTTTTCACACAGCTATCAGTTACAATTTTTCATTGTTAAATAAACCAAAGCCAAAAACCAACAAATGCAAATAGTTCATTTATTTATAACACAGGTCTGCAAAAAAATGGGTTCGGAATATTCTATAAAAGTGTACTGTCATTTCCGAAGTAATTTTTTGCGTAGAATCCGAATCCGGGGTTTAAATTGCTCTATCACGTCAGGACTTTGAGATATCCTAACCTAAAAGTGCAAAAAACGCTGTTTTTCCCATTTTTGAGGTTATGTAGCTACGAAGATTTTGCTCTTCATAAAAAAGTAGACATGGTATTTTAAATTATGAATCTTCCTCTTTTAAATGCCGTTGATTTTGCTCAAATATCTTATATATCAAATATCCATTTTGAAGTCTCCATGTTTGTGAATTTTTCGTTATCGAAATTTTCCGATAACGAAAATCCATTGAGATAACATGAGGCGTGATACGGTCGATTATATAGTCGCACAAAAAAAATTACCAACTAGACCCATATATACCTATGTATTTTTGGTCGATGAATCCGAATCCGAGGTCAAAAAAATGGAAAACGGTGAGTTTGATCGCTTATGCTTCCTGAAATAATTCAATCCCATACCCAAACGGGTTAACGCACCTATCACCAACCCAAATTACCCCAAAAAACCACCCCTACCAAACCACAAGCAGGCTAACCCACCTGACTCTAGAAACACCGAGCTTAGTCGCTTATTTTTCACAGTTTTTACCGTCGACATTCGATACTTGTGTTGTCTTTTTAATTTTCATATCTGTATCAACTTTTTTAATCAATAGATTTCAAAAAGGTTGTCAAAGGATTTTTAGGTAATAATAAAGAAAGTGATTTTGAGAAATTAGTCAATGACATGCTGTTAAACTTCAAAGAGCTAGGTTCCAATATGAGCGTTGAATTGCACTATTTACATTCCCACGTACATTGGTTTCCAGAAAATTTAGGTGATGAAAGCGAAGAACAAGGAGAGCGTTTTCATCTGGATGCAAAAGAAATGTAACGACGTTATCAGGGAAAGTGGTCTCCATCTATGTTGGCAGACTACTGTTGGTCTCTTCAACGTGATGAGCCACATGTCCAACATAAAAGGCGTTCCAAAACGAGAACATTACAAGAAAAGAAAAAACGGTTCCATAAGGGTGAGAGTAGTGAGAGGCAAGGGGACTCACGTTAAACTAGCATCCCATCGTGAGAGGAAAGGGGACTCACGCTAATGAAGCACCCCAAAGGTAACAGAAACTTACTACGTCCACGTCGTTGTTACTGGATAATGCTAAGTGTAGGTTAGAGAAACAAAAATGTACATGTCAGAATGAAAATTTTATTTTTTATTTTATTATTTTTTTCTAATTTTTAACTATCATGATATAAATGGAAATAAGTTAGCTTTATAAGTCTTATTATAACAAAAAAAAAAAAAAGATAAAGCAAGAAATCGTGGATTATATTTTAGCCGAACTAATATGGGTTTTATCCTAAAAACCATCCCTACTAAACCACAAGCAAAATAATCACTTAATCCTGGAGACTGAGTTTAGCCTGCTTGTGATTTAGTAGGAGTGTGTTCTAGGGGTTAGAGGATGGTAGGTGGGGATTAGGTGGATTTGGGAGTCGTTGGAGTATTCGACTAATGGTGTGTGACTAATTGTCAAGAAAACTTATATTCATTTCAAGAAAAATATGCAATTTAATTCGCTGTTCCGCGGGTCAGAAGGTGAGACTGCTCGCGGTTTGGTAAGGGTGGTTGGTAATGGTTTAGGGGTTGGGATGGGTTTTCCATTTTTTTGACTGCGGATTCGGATTCAGCGACCAAAAGTACATAGGGATATGTAGATCTAATTGGCTATTTTTTTTGTGCGACTATGTAATCGACTGTATCACGTTTCATGTTATTTCAATGGATTTTCGAATATCGAAAAATTCACATACATGGAAAGTTCAAAATGCGATATCTCAGTGAAAAATAAAGATATTTAAGCAAACTCAACGGCATTAAAAACAGGAAGACTTATACTTTAAAATACTATATTTACTTTTTTATGAAGAGCAAAATTTGCGTAAGTACATAACCTCAAAAATGGGCGAAAACAGCGTTTTTGCACTTTTAGGTTAGGATATCTCAAAATCCTGACGTGATAGAGCAATTTAAACCCCGGATTCGGATTCTACGTAAAAAATTACTTCGAAAATGACCCTACACTTTCCTATAACATAACGTTGTTGACCTGTGTAATTAACATTATTCAACATTGTTTTTAAGGGGTAACACCACTGTACACGCGTAAAATAAACACGATTTTTAAAGAATTTTTTGGTATAGAAGGAAAGGGGAAATAATCACTCTGATTTGGGAAATTATTACCTACTATATATACTAATATACAAAACTACAAAGTTTGAAGGAGCTCCGCGGCACGCAGCACAGAGAAGTCGTTAGGTAGCAGTCACTTACGCTTGGTTAAAAGCTTAAAATATTTATGAAATAGACTTCGGTAACGTATAAAACTTTTTGTTCTGTATTTTAAAAGGTTCAAAGAATTTTTTAAGCTTATAAAAAAAAATCAATTTTTTGAAATTTCTACAGTGGTGTTACCGCTTAAGTTATTTCAACAAAAATTACCATTTTGCCAAGTTTATTTTGTAAATGATTTCGAAATGTACTGTTTGGCAACACTGTGTAGTGAGAGAGCAATCAGCTGAAACGGTTCTACGGCAATTTTAAAAAATCCTGCGATAAAATCTGCGATACTACGGAAGGGAAGTAATTTTTCATTTACATGGGGCTCTCATTAGTTTGATCAGGATCTTGCCGCGATAAAAAAGAAAAACAAAATGTGTTACCTAACATATTTGCGCGGCATGTCGACAATGGCTGATCTCTCTGCGAGATTGGAAAAAGCAGACCAGGAAGGCGAACATTTAGCAGTGCGTGAACAGAACATTCACCTTTCACCGTTTGACACTGACGTATTCAAAGGTGACTACGTATCTTGGCCAACATTCTGCGATATGTTCACGGTCGAAAAGATAATCCACCTCAACCACAAAACGCAGGGTGAATCCAAAGACATAGTGCGGAAGTGCCGCTCACTAACGTCGGCTTTACAACGGCATGGAGAAATATTTGCGAGAGATACGAAAATAAACGAATTCTAGTTAACACGCAGCTGAATGTGGCAGTTCCATTAACAAGCTGCAAAGAGATATAAATAATTGCATCTCATCCCTTCAAAATCATCAAATTGATATAACAAACTGGGATGCAATTATTATGTATTTATGCTTCGAAATTGCCAGAAAGCACGCTATCGCTTTGGGAACAAACGATAGAGAACAAAGGTGAAATTTCAAAGTGGGCAGACATGGACAAATTTCTTTTAAATAGAAAACACTTGAAACCATGTTAGGCTTAAAAGGGATTAAAGCTTATAAAGCGCCCAAAGCGCAAAGTTTACTACGGTCAGCGGAAACTACACCAAAAAGGATGGGCAACTTTCAAGTAAGTGTCTCCAAACATATGTGCAAATTATGTGTAAATGATGACCACAAATAGCAAAGTTGTCTTAAGTTCCGCAAATTAACGGTGACCGATAGAATCGCGTGAGTTACATACATATATAAAATAATATAAGGCAAATTTATTCTTCAAATTAACCTAATCGAAGCACTACAGAATGTGGACTGAGGACTGACTTCTAATTCTTCCTCCTTTAAACAGATTTAAAATATTAAAAGTAACAACAATTGCTTGCATTAAATACGCCAGACGCAGGCGTCAGCATTTAGCAAAAGAAATAGCGTTTTACCGGATGCGGTAAATAACCAATATTTGGCTTGTTGCGTCAATTCGTGGAATTGGTTGCAACTTCGATTGTGAGACAGGAAATGCAAAAATGTAATTTAGCAAAACTTATGAAGAATTCACCTGTGGGAAACTTTGAATGCGAAACTTAATATTAAATTGAATTATCAGCGTTAATTTGTTTATGAGAAATCAAATAAGTAATTATGTAAATATGTAAGGTATGTTGATCGCTTTGTTATAGCGGAATGAAAGCTAAACTTTAGTTAATATTAATTTGGACTATTAGCATTAATTTGTTTATGAGGAATCAAAAGTGTAAGTATGTAAATATGTAAATTGCTTTATAGTGCAAACAAAAGGAAATGATTTATTATGTGTTAACTAACCGCCCTTAAAATCGAGCGTCCTCGGTCGATAAGTTAACGTTAAATTTTGGTACGTCTTCGATTCCTATTTCTACTGTACTTCGATTTGGTTGGGTTTCTTTATTTATTTTTTGTGGTTTTAATATTAACAATATAATTATAAATATAAAGATTATTATAGATATTATATAAACTGATAAAAATATGGAGTTTTTCTTCCTTAGAAGCGATATTTCTTCTACTCCATTTTCTTGAAGTTCTTTAATTAAGTCCAGAGTTAACATTTCTTCTATTTTGCTGTTTGTTGCTTTCGGCTGTAATATTGCCGGTAAATGTCTTCTTATCGTTATTTCCTTTGAAAAATATATTTTGTTATTTATTTCAATACTTGTGTTAAAATGTTTTATTCAATATGAACCTTGGAGTTTTATACTCTCGTTGTCAAATTTTGCAGTACCATTAAAATTGTTTAATAAAATTATATCATCTGAAATTATTTCGATTGATTTTACATGTTGATTATTCATTTTGGTACAATCGTTTATTTTACTTTTTAGCAGGTGTACTATGCACGTGTCATTTGTAATGTCTTTTTAAATATTTCTTGGACAAATCGATAAATTCATATATGACTTACAATTTTCTTTTTTCCCGTAAATTTTATTTTCGCATATTAAAATCGACTTATATTCTAATTGGTTAATAACATTTCCTATTTTTATAGGTCTTATTTCTAACGCTCTGCAATCACTTTTTTCCGTTGTAGGCAAACTTATTACATAAATTAAGCTTTCTTTATTTGAAGCAATTTTTATTTCGGCAAACTTTAGTGCCTCGTCTAAGTTAATGATGGGTTTTGTTCTCATTTTTTAAAAAGTTTTTTGTTACATCCATTTCCACATCATGTTGGTCGGCTTGCCGCGGGGATGAGGCTTAAGTGTTGGTTTAACTCCCATATTCATGGAGGGTAAACCACCACGAACTAAGAGGGAAGCTCCCTATGGGTATTGGCTAGCCACCTATCCGTTAAACGGTGGCGGTGGCCCTTCAATCACCATGCGGAGATTACCGTACCGACGATCCCATTGTCACTCCTTAGCCTGGTATCCTATCATCTCCTTCCCCAGCGCGGACGATTATGAAATGTAAAATGAACAAAAACACCTAGCCTCGGAAAACCAAGGCACAACAAAACCAAAACCTAATCCCTTGGGAAGGTCAGCTCTTTCCACAATAAAGACCACTCACACAAGCGGAGTGAAGCCTTTGGCTAAGCCAGGGCTTAGTTCCCGCTCCGTCCCTTCAGGGCCTGCCTCCACGGCAGCGAGGTCTCTTGCTGGCCTCCATACCAACAACCCCAACCCTGTCATAAGACAAGTTGGGGACAACACTCCATCCACGTCTGGTGCCAGTAGTAGACCCCCCCCCCCCCCCCCCCCCCTCGCAACACAACTCTTGGGAAGCAAAATCTGCCCTGTCAAAAGACAAGCGGATCTTGCTGTCCCTGTCACTCCAGGTGACACGGGAGCTCCGGGAGGAGAAACACCCACAGCAACGTCGGCAGCACCGGACCACATGGCTCAGCCAATGGCTCCTGGTGCCTGCCCTTCTGACACTATCACTGCCCCGGGTAGTACCCACCCCCGGAAGCAAATAAGTGCCTCAGAAAGGTACTATCGTACTAGACGATCCGCCTTCAGAATCCTGGAGAGACTGAAGGACATCAGACTAGAGGACCTGACTGAGAAACAGTCAGACTCCAAGGCGTGGGCTGAAGCTTTCATCACCGAATACCGGGAGAAGGCCAAAATAGACTCTGCGCAAGGCAAGCGCAAACGATCGAGTGAAGGGGCATCGGCTGTAGCCAAAAGAACTAAGATGCTCGCCACTCAGACGATAAATGTTACGACAAAGAAGTCCTTCGCGGATATAGCGAAAGAAAGCTACATACGGGCGGTGATTGATCGCAGTTCCCATGATGGTGCGATCTCTCAAGAAAACTGGGACCGGATAAACAGGAGTCTTTGGAAGTGTACAGGGACATCCTGAAAGAGAATCCGGGACCTCCACCCAGCTGCTCGGATGCGGGATGGTTTCAATCCCGCGTCATACTAATAAGGTGCGCTGATCCGCGATCCGTGGACCTTTACACCCTGACGATTAATCGCATAGGGGAACCTTGGCCGGGGGCTCGCCTTGATGTCGTCCCTCGAGAAGACATTCCCAACCGGCCAAGATCGAGAGCCTGGATACCAGACTGCCATACTGACACAGGGGAAGTACTGGAACTGATTAAACTAGGCAACCCTGAGCTACCTACCAGCGACTGGAAGGTAGCAAAGATTGGCGAAGTGGACGGCAAGAGAAGACTAGCAGTGATAATCCTAAACGAGGAATCACTAGACCCACTCGCCAAAAGTAAATGGAAGATAAACTATGGCTTCCAATCACTAACTCTCCATGTCTACAGACAGGATGTAGCTAGTAAGAACACCTCCACAGAAAATACGACCACATCTGCAGAGGCGAACGAAGTTGTCACAGACAACGATGAGGTGGCATCCAACTCCGGCATGGTTGGTGAACTCTTTGAAAGGGTTACCTTAGAGTATATGGGGGAGTACTCTTATCTCTCCGCTATGGAGGATGAGGAGTCTCTCCCACCTACATCCGATGAAGAGAACGCCGACCAAACCGTGGTTAGCTGCCCTTCAATAACGCATACAAGCGATGGTGAGGGTTGTACAAATCAATCTTCACCATAGTAAGGCGGCCTCGGCCGCACTCATCCTCCGTCTCGCAGAAAGAGAAGAGGATATAGTGCTCATCTAAGAACCATGGGTCGTAAAAGATCAGGTTTGCGGTTTGAACAATAAAGAATACAGATTGATCTATGTCACTGACAAAGGTAAACCCAGGTCGTGTATACTAGCAAAGAAATGTATTAATGTATATTTACTAGTACAATTTAGCGATGCGGATAACGTCATCATATCGGTAGAGTCCTGCGGAAGGACGATATGGCTTGCCTCCTCATATATGGCACATGACGCGGAGCAACCCCCTCCATCACCACTCATAAGAAGTGCAACTGAGCAAGCATCGAGAGGCGGTACCCCATTCATACTGGGAGCAGATGCAAATGCACATCATCATGTCTCGGGCAGTTCAGACACAAATGCACACGGTGAGTCCATTTTTGAATTAATTATGTGCAACAATCTTTATATTAGCAATATAGGCAATTCCCCTACCTTTGTAACTACTACAAGAAGGGAAGTTCTAGACATCACTTGTGTCAATGAACAAGGCGCGCAAATCTTACAAGAATGAAGAGTGTCTAAAGACAACTCCTTCTCAGATCATAGGTACCTAATGTACAATATTTCATTACCAACTAAGAAGTGCAAGCCGGTCATAAACCGCAGACGCACAAACTGGGGCGTATTTGAAACCACACTGGCCAACAAACTCCCTGGCGCGACATACCAAATTGACTCCGAGCTACAGCTCGACACAGCGGTTGACGAGATAACCTCAGCATTTCAACAAGCTGCGAAAGCAGCATGTCCTCAGAGAACAAGAAGAGGCAAACCGAAGCCCCCTTGGTGGTCCACTGACATAGCAGACCTTAGAAAGGAGTGTAGAACTATGTATAACGAAGCGAAGAGAACTAACTCGTGGGATTGATACAAAGAATGCCAACGTAGATTTAAGTATGCCATAAGGGCAGCAAAAGCAGCGTCTTGGAGAGATTTCTGTCAAAAGATAGAAAGTGTTTCGGAGACTAGTAGGCTCCGGAAAGTCCTACCAACGAGCCCAAGCAACCCTAGCTACCTCATAAAAGAGAACGGCAACTGGACAACTAGCAGTACAGAAACACTAGAATTACTAATGCAGACACACTTTCCAGGTTGTCTTTGCAACAAAGACAGTAGAACTCAAACTATAGTTCACAACGGGAATCCCCCAACAGATTTCATAACGGAGGATAACATGAACTTTGCCATTGGCAGCTTCAGACCTTACAAATCGCCAGGTCCAGACGGAATCATCCCCGCTGATCTGCAACATACAAGAGATATGATCGCACCTATACTCGCCTTAATCTTCAAGGCGGCGATACAACTCAATTATATCCCCAAAAAATGTGTAAAAGTGGTATTCATTCCCAAGGGAGGGAAAACCACACACACGAAACCGAAGGACTTCAGGCCGATTAGCCTATCATCCTTTCTATTAAAAGCCCTAGAGCGTTTACTAGATATGCATATCAAAGGAGAAATTGGCAATAAGCTACCACCGTCCCAACACGCATACAGCAAAGGCAAATCAGTGGAAACAGCGCTCCACGCGCTAGTTGACACGGTTGAGAAATCACTTCACTATAAGGAATACACCCTCGCTGCCTTTCTAGACATCGAGGGTGCCTTCAATAATATTTATCCGGAGGCTATTACAACTTCGCTAACGGAAATGGGTGTAAACAGGGCACTAGTCTCGTTTATAGAACGAATGCTAACTGGGCGAACAATAATCGCAAATTTGGGTGACACATAGACCAAGAAATTCCCGATCAGGGGCACACCCCAAGGTGGGGTAATCTCTCCACTTCTGTGGAACTTAACTGTCAATAATCTTCTTCAAGAACTTGAAAAAATGGGAGGGAAAATAATCTCATATGCCGATGATATTGTTATAGCAATCTCGTGGAAGCACCTTCCAACTTTATGCGATCTTCAACAAAGATCCCTCAATAGACTATCACTATGGTGTGAAAGTCGAGGACTTGAAGTAAATCCGCAAAAAACGGATCTGATACTATTTAGCAGAAAACATAAAACCCCTGATCTTAAACACATATTCCTAGGAGGGAAACCACTTAGAGTAACAGAAAAGGCGAAATATCTAGGACTTATACTGGATAATAAGCTAAATTGGGGGCTCACAGTCGCAGATAGAGTACGCAAATCTATGATGGCGTTGTACTCCTGCGGAAGGCTAATTGGAAAGAGATGGGGATTAGAACCCAGAATGGTACACTGGCTGTACACAGCTGTGGTTAGGCCTAATCTCTACTATGGCATTGTAATATGGCGGAATGCCCTTGAGAAGGGGGTGAACATCAAAAAACTTGACAAGGTTCAGAGACTAGCATCTGTTCTCATAACTGGCGCGATGTCAACCACACCATCGAAAGCATTATATGCGACACTAAACTTCCTGCCAGTAGATCTGCAGGCAAAATATATCGTGCGCAGCACGGCAATAAGACTGAACACTCTAAGCAAGTGGTCAAATAAGAGCTACCGTCAAGGCAAAATCGTGGCTGGCACTTCGGAGATTCCCGGATTGGTGGACTATGCACTCCCGCCCACACTTGCCATTACATCGTTCACGACCCTCCTACCCTCAAGGGAAGAGTGGGAACGGGACGATGTAAGACAGGGCGAGTCTATCCATGTATACACAGATGGCTCAAAGCTCGAGGGAAGGGTGAGCGGAGGTTTATACTCCGAGCATCTGGGGATCTGCTTCAGTTTTCGGCTCCCCCACTACTGTAGTGTCTTTCAGGCCGAACTCATGGCAATAACGAAAGCCACGATACTGGTACAGTGTGATGCGGTATCCGGAAATGACATCTACATTTTCACTGACAGCCAGGCGGCGATAAAATCTCTCACAAAACAGTCGACAACCTCCAAGGTAGCCATGAAATGCCGCACATCTCTTAACGAGATGGCTGAGTCATTTCGCCTAAGGATAATATGGGTTCCTGGCCATCGCGACATTGAGGGTAACTGTAGAGCCGATGAACTAGCGAGACTCGGCACCAAGTTGACCGATGAGTGCATAGACAATGACATAGGCATTCCCTTACAAACATGTAAGCTACTTATCCTTGAAGAAATCGTAAGGAAAGCAAACGAAAGATGGCGCAATGAAGCCACCTGCAAAATCGCCCATCAACTGTGGCCGACTCTTACTGCTAAACGCACAGAATCTTTGCTAAGCCAAAATAAACACAATCTTAGCACACTGATTTCAGTCATAACGGGACATTGCCTAATAGATAGGCACGCCCAAAGGATGGGTGTGCAAGCACACGACTTCTGTAGAAGTTGTCTTGATGAGGAAGAGGAGGAGACAATCTTGCACCTTCTGTGCCATTGTCCTGCTCTATCCAGACGGAGATTTGCTATTCTAGGCAAACAATTTTTTAACGAATTGGAAGATCTCAGTTCCACAGAAATAGGAGATCTTCTAAAATTTTTGAAAAGCGCACAATGGTTTTAGGAGAAATAGGGAAAGCTCCCCCACGCGGCATCACAATGGGCTATGAGCCTGAATGTGTCCCCACAAGACAACCGCTTCAACCTAACCTAACCTAACCTATATCCATTTCCTTATCGGATAAAATGTATGAATTAACTATATTCGACTTTGCCCAATGAATGGCAAAAGCTATATTGAAAAGTTCTTCTTTTAATATTTCTAATTTGTATTTTATTTGTAATACAAGATCATTATCAGTTTCTTTTTGTATCTGTACGAATTTAGATATTTTATTAATATTTTCAATAACTTTATTTATTTTTTCATTACTTAATTTGTTTATAACAACTTGCCTGTTGTTATTTTCTAAAACATTGCTCATTTTTTCCATGAGAATATTATAGTCGCTATGGTCTGGATTTCCCGCAATCCATTTCCATGCGGATCCTATAAAGTCCAAAGATCTCTTACTAATGTGATTATTTATCCTCATTCTATTTAAATAATTTTTAGATTGATTTACAAGCGATATGAGGATTGGTTTTAGGAGGTGGTTTAGTAGTTGCTCGTTTATTGCTGTCTCTAAATGGTTTATAGTATTTTGATAGTCTTGCAGTTCTATAACATGTATGATTTTAAAATGTCCTATATGTAGTGTTGCTGGTCCTGAGTCTATTGTCACGAGTTGGGATGATGAGTAGTCCAATATCTGCACATTTGCGATTATTGGTACTAGCAAGGTAATCATTCTAAAAATTTAATAATAAAAATAATAAAAAATTAGTAGTCCTTACAGGGTATTCTGTTTTTATTGTGGTATTCCAAGTCGTTTTCCTGTTTGTCTTTTAGTCTCTGTATGTTATTTCGTCTGGCTGCTTCGTATTGTTCAGGTTTAATGTAAATTCTACGTCCGAAAAAATTTTCTATAGGTTTCTCTCCAGTTGTAGAGTGGATTGAGAAATTATATTCGTAAATAGCTCTGTCAAGAAATTCTTCAAAGGTCCTGCCTATGGCTTCTGTTTTTAAACATCTTAAGATTTCGGCGAGGGTCGAATGGAAGCGTTCGATCTGTCCATTTGACTTGCTACCATGGGGTGGTGTCCTTATCATGTCGGTCTCCTTGCCGCGGGGATGAGGCTTAAGTGGCGAGTTAACCCCATTCTATGGAGATTAACCTACCACGAACTAAGAGGGCAGCTTCATATAGGAATTGGGTATCCACTCATCCGCGGAACGGCGGAATTGGTGGCCACCCAAGTTCTATGTGGAGAGTACCGTACCGACAACCTGGCAGGAGGGATAAAATGCATTTCTTTTATTTAATATGGAGGC
Organism: Anastrepha obliqua; assembly: GCF_027943255.1. NCBI lineage: Eukaryota > Metazoa > Arthropoda > Insecta > Diptera > Tephritidae > Anastrepha > Anastrepha obliqua. The sequence goes on along the minus strand of NW_026562182.1, from coordinate 780,099 downwards.
TAAACATGGATATTTCTGCACGAGGTAACCCACTTTTGGGAAATCCTCCCGTCGAGCAATCGACGGCTCGGGCATCGGAAGTGCAGGCCCGAACCCCACATTCCCCTATGACCGGAACTGACACCCAGGGTTCCGGAGGAAGCGCACTACTAGTGGTGAAACATGGCACATTGGCTATGCCAATGGAGAGCCGAGTGAGTGTGAGCGATACACCGCCGTCGAAACGATCGGAAGCAACTGAACAAGTTGCGGAGGATGTGGAGATGGCGGACAATCTCTCAGTAGACTCAGACGGATCTCTGGTACCGAGTAAGTCATTGACAACGGTTAAACCTGGTGCGAATCAGGTAAGTACCGGTAAAAAGACCGAAGTTATTGGAGCTTCGAACGCAGGTGTTGGTCTAACCGCAAGGCAGATCAAACGAAGAACACAGAAGGCGAGGCAAGCCGAAGCACTAGCTAAGGCAAGGACTCAAGCTCCGTCAACTTCGACAACTGTAACGGAAACGGGAAAGCGTGGCAGAACAGAGGACTCCTCTGTAGCGCTGCGCTCTTCCGGAAACGAAACGGGGTCTGTGCCAACGACTGGGAAGAGGAGAAAGGCAAAGAAGGGGAAAGTCGAGAGACGGAATTCGGAAATGCCTGCATCCTCGACCCAATCCAAGGCACACAAACCTTTGCCTGACAAGGCAGAGGCTAAGGGACCTCAAATGTCGAATGACACTCTTCCGTCAACGTCTGGCGAATCATTCGCGAGAATGGCAGCAAAGGCAATGACGGTGGAGATACATACCGACAAACAAGATGGTCTACTGTCCAAAGGGCAACAAGACTATCTTGACAGCTATCTTTGGAAAGCTATCGGTGAGTCGAAAGACGCGCCGACGTTCGAGGGGAAAAGCGTGGTGGACGGCATCGTAAAGGTGCACTGTTCCAATGCTTTTTCCCGAGAATGGCTAGAAAAAGCTATAGCAAAGATTCCAGCCTGCGAAAACAGCAAGTTTATTCTTGTTGAGAGTAGCAAAGAAAGGCTGGTACGAGCGAGTCTCTGGATTCCGGGTCCTTCCTGTAATTCAGCAGAACTCCTCAAACGAATCCGTGTTCAGAATAAGGATCTTGACACGACTCTCTGGAGAGTATACTCGTGCACCAGGCAGAAATCCGCTACCACTTCGGAGGCGGGTTCCCACCTGGTACTGGGTATCGATCTTGGGTCCCTCAAGGTGCTTAAGTCGAAGTACGGGTGCCGTCCTCACCTACATCTGGGGCGGATCCAGTTCCGCGTCCAGGATAAGGTGGAGGACAAAGCGTAAATATACTCAGTCTCATGACTGAAGTAATATTTACACAGATTAATCTGCAGCATAGCAAAGCGTCTACGGCTCTCTTGTGCCGTAGGCATGCAAAACTGCAAACAAACCCACACATAATACTTATACAAGAACCATAGGTATGTCACAAGCGTATCTGTGGTCTAAGTGCTATGTCGTGGGGACAAATACTTCATTGTGAAGGGAATGTGAGACCGCGAGCATTCATTATCATGCCGAGGTTGATCGAACACACGATGTTAAAAGAGCTATGCTCTGGAGATATCGTTGCTGCAAAAATAAAGTACTTGAAAAGTGGGAACAGTGTCGAAGCTATCATAGTTTCGGCCTACCTACCCTACGACTCTTTACAGCCACCTCCTTCGAGGGAGCTAAGAGAAGTGGTCAAATGCAACCCCAGAGGTCTCAAGTTACTGGATTTTATCCTGTCATCCGATTTGGTCATCCAAAATACTGGTAACAAACCAACTTTTGTGACCAGAAGGAGACAAGAGGTGATTGATTTAACACTTACCAATAGGTCAGTTGGAAATCAAATCAACCGATGGCGAGTTTTGGAAGAGGACTCTCTTTCTGATCATCGTCTTATCGAATTCCGACTGGGAATTGACACAATATCAATACCTTCCGGTAGGAATCCTCGAAATGTGGACTGGGACAGGTATGGTGAGCTTGTAACAGAGCGATTACCAAACCTGAAAAAACTCAAATCAGCAGAAATGATTGAAGATGCTACTAAGAAATTAGAAGGTACTTTAATCAATTGCTTTGAGGAACTGTGTCCACTCAGGCAAAGCAGACAGGGGAAAGCGGTTCCTTGGTGGAACCCTGAACTGTCGAAGCTTCGTGTACGGTCCAGGAAACTTCTTAATAAGGCCTTGAAGACCAAAACAGAAGAGGACTGGGCCAATCATCGACTTACACAGAGAGAATATAAGAAAAAAGTACGGCAAGCCAAACTTGAATCCTATAGAAATTTCTGCAGTAACGTCGAAGAAATGAGGGAAAGAGCGAGACTTTGTAAGGTCATTCATTTAGACCGCTCAGTAAGGCTGGATTCCATTCGAAAACCTGATGGTTCATACACCATTTCCAAATCGGAAACGTTTAATGCTCTACTCGAAACCCATTTTCCGGGTAGTAGAACTCTCTCTGAAGCTGAGAGTGGCATGAACAATGACGGTGGCAACGGTGGAACCTCTAGGTACAGCTGGTATATTGCTAGTCGGATAGTGACAAGGGAATCGATAAGGGTTTCCTTATCTTCCTTTGAGAACTTTACGTCCCCTGGACCTGACGGAATATATCCAGTAATGCTTAAAAAAGGAGGAGACAGGCTGATTGAGGCCCTGAAAAGGATCTTCACAGCCTGTCTTGCATTTGGTTATATACCATCCCAATGGCGACGCGTAAGAGTAGTATTTATTCCAAAACCAGGACAAGATGACTATTCCCTAGCAAAAAGTTTCAGACCAATCAATTTGACATCGTTCATGTTGAAAAGTCTGGAACGAGTGTGGAGAAACATATTCGAGTGGGGGTATTGCCGAGAAGTCCACTTAGTAGAAATCAACACGCTTACCAGAGTGGAAAATCATGTGAATCAGCCTTACACGATCTTGTTAGCAAGATTGAAGCCGGGCTGGAAGCTGACGAATACACAATGGGCGTGTTCGTGGACATTGAGGGGGCTTTTGATAATGCCACTTTCGGCTCGATATGTTCTTCTGCCGAACGACACGGAGCTAATCAAGCCATTATAAAATGGATATACTCCATGCTCTCTGAGAGGCTGTTAACCGCTGGTGGGAGCGACGACGAGCAAATCACAGTCAGGGCCAAGCAAGGATGTCCCCAAGGGGGTGTTCTTTCTCCGCTGCTGTGGTGCTTCGTCGTAGACTCCCTATTAGCGGAGATGCAGGAACTCGGATTTCACGTCCAAGCATATGCGGACGACGTCTGTGCGCTAACATCGGATAAATCCTTAAGGAGGCTTTGCACGATAGTGCAGAGGATCCTTGACAAAATCGATGATTGGTGCATGAGACAAGGTCTTTCCGTTAATCCGAACAAAACAACCATAGTCTTGTTTACGAGAAAACGGAAATTGGATGGACTCAGTCTTCCAACACTGAAAGGTGTGACACTTGGTCTCTCCAACGAAGTTAAATATCTAGGAGTAATCTTGGATAAGAAGCTGACCTGGGAGACACACGTTTCACTGAAGGTGAATCGTGCATTGAAGATTTTTCAGCAATGCCGTAGAGCCTTTGGCAAAACTTGGGGTCTGAAACCTGCTGTGGTCCTATGGATATACACGGCACTTATCAGACCAATCATCACTTACGCTTCTGTGGTCTGGTGGCGACGGAGCATGGTTAAGTCCACAATCCGGGAACTATACAGGCTACAAAGAAGTGTATGTTTATGCATCACGGGTGCTATGAGTACAACCTCTGGTGATGCCCTAAATGCTATGCTTAATTTGCTCCCCCTGGATCTTAAGATACAACAGGAAGTAATAAAAGCAATGTGTAGACTCCATAAATATGGTTTCTGGCACGAAGATGGAACTACGGGACACAGAGAAATCTTTAAGTTGGTGTCGGAGCAGTATCCACTGTTTTTGGCACCTAAAGATGACCTGATACCCACAGTTTCATTCGGAAGGAAATTTGATGTCAGATTTCCATTGCGTGAGCAATGGAGCAATCCAGAATGCATGCAGGGAGGTTTGACGGATATTTTCTTTACCGATGGGTCCAAGACTGAAATAGGGTCTGGAGCCGGATGGTACTTAGACGATAGTTATAAGTATCACTATGCTATGGAGGGAATGGCAACTGTTTTTCAAACAGAAGTTTTTGCCATCCTAAAAGTAGCCGAATGGATAATCGAGAGGAGATGGAGCGGGAAACAGATTGGAGTCTTCAGTGACAGTCAGGCTGCCTTGAAGGCCCTGGAGAACGCGAAGCAAACCTCAAAGATTGTTCAAGAATGTAAGAAGAAGCTTAATTCTGTCGCAAGACAAAACAGGCTTGTACTTATATGGGTTCCAGGACACTCCGGTGTTCAAGGAAACGAAATTGCCGACGAATTGGCCAACCGTGGATCAGTGGTGCCCCCACAGGGGCCCGAGCCAATAATCGGAATCAGTCCCGCAGGAATCAAGAATTGGATCAACGATTATGTTGTTGTTGTTGTTGTTGTTGTTGAGGTTGTTGAACATTTCTTAGCTGAAATGCTCCTAATTAGTGACCAGCACCGTTTTAATACCACTATCTCGTGAAATGATGATGAAATTTTTTTTTTTTTTTTTTTTTTTTTTTTTGTTTTTTGTTTCCAAGTCAAATCCATTTAGTGAGGTCCAAGAATAGGAGCAAATCCTTTATCTCGATGACTGAGATCTCCTTAATTTGCTGTAGGAAAGGCTTACCGAAGGATCGGAGTCGTGCCCTGGCTAGTCCCGGACATTCACATAAATAGTGGAACAGACTTTCCTTCGCCCCTTCCGCTTGACAGCTTCTACAGATAGGATTGAAGGGTAGATTAAGTCTAGCTGCATGATCCCCTACTTTCCAATGTCCTGTAAGGGTTGCAGTGATCCGTGAAATGTTTGGCCGAGAGCATCCTAACAGGTCATTCGTCCTTTGGATTTTATATGACGGCCATGTGTTTTTTGTTGTAATACATGTAGGTATTTGCTTCCATCTTCTTTCGGCTAAAGCATGATAGTGTGAAGCAATAGATGCTTTTAGTGTGTTCAGTGGGGTGGAAACTGCCACCGCCTCTGTTATGTCTAGTGTTGAGCCCTTTCTTGCTAGCTCATCCGCTATCTCATTGCCTCGTATGTTCCTATGACCGGGAACCCATATCAGGGTAATTTCAAGCCAATGGCTGAGCAGTTTCAGCTCCTCTCTACACTGTAGGACCAGTTTGGATGAAATGTAGTTGGAGTCTAAGGCCTTAATAGCTGCTTGACTGTCTGAGAAGATAGCTACTCTTGCACCAACTACCTTGTAGAGTTCTAGGGATTTGCATGCTTCTCTGATCGCCAAAAGTTCTGCCTGGAACACGGTGGCATAATCAGGAAGACGAATTGATTGAATTGAAATGAATGAATTGATTGAGATAGGTTGAGTGGCTCCGAATGGAAGCCAGCTCCCACACCACAGTTCATCTTAGAACCATCTGTATAGATTTCGATATCGTGTCTTCCAATCACCTCTCCTTTGCTCCACTCGGCCCTCGGTGGGAAGCGTACCGTGAAGCCTTTCTTGAAGTTTAGGTCGGGGACTGTGTAGTCTGATCCGTTTTTGAGCAGCGGGGGTCCCTGTAGGAGGATCTTGCTGTGACCATACGGCCTTGTTGTCCAGCTTCCTGTGTCTCTAAGTCTCACCGCACTGCAAGTAGCTATTGTTTTAATGTGTAAATCTAATGGCAATAGATGTGTTAGTACATTGAGCGCTTCAGTAGGACTGGTGCTAAGCGCTCCTGTAGTTAGGATACACGCTGTTCTTTGTATCTTGTTCAGCTTAGTTTTGTTGTATTTCCTTTCTGTTGCAGGCCACCAGACTAGTGCCGCATATGTTAGTATTGGCCTTACAATGGCTGTGTAGGACCAGTTGGATAATTTTGGTTGGAGACCCCATTTTTTTCCCAACATTCTCTTACATGTGTAAAGTGCTATGTTCGCTTTCTTTACCCTGTACTCTACGTTGGACTTCCAGCTGAGTTTGGGGTCCAGGATAACCCCTAGGTATTTGGCCTGTTTGGTTAGCGTGAGGCTGACGCCGTTTAGTTTTGGGAGATTAAAGTTTGGCACCTTGGTTTTCTTGGTGAATAGCATCAGTTCAGTTTTTCTCGGGTTTACGCTTAAACCACAGTCCGTGGCCCAATTGCTGAGTAATACCAGAGCTCCTTCCATAATCTCACTGATTGTGGTTGGAAACATTCCTGAAACTATAAGCACTATGTCGTCCGCGTACGCCACCACTTTAATTCCCTTTTGGTTAAATTTGGTGAGGATGTTGTTGGCGACTAGTAACCACAGTAGAGGGGATAAGACTCCTCCCTGAGGGGTTCCCCTGTTGACAGAGCGTTTTATCGTGCTGCTGCCTACCTCACCGATGATTATTCTAGTTTTGAGCATGTTCTCTATCCATTCGTTGAGACCTGTGTCTATGCCTAGCATGTTAAGAGCCTCAATTATGGATCTTGTGGTGACATTGTTGAAGGCCCCCTCTATGTCGAGAAAAGCGACTAGTGAGTATTGCTTGTATTCTATGCTCCTCTCAATTGGCCGTTAAGCCATCAGTGAGTTAAGGGGAATAACATGCTTTTTTGGAGCGTGCCGTAATTGACTCTCTGATGGAAGCCTGAGCTATCACCTCCACGCGGTAACGGCTGGAAACTTCTGTGTATTTGCTGGTTGTCGTAGTTTGTTATTTTGTTAACAAATGCTTTAACCGACAAATACGCAGAAGGCTAAGATAGACAGACTCCTAATCCAAGGCGGAACAGCATATGCCGAGGGATGCGTGGCTAAGAGGGTGCTTAGTCGTGAATATGCGAACTCCGGATACCTGGTGACCTCCGGTTTTAATCAAATGCCTTCCCGCGGTACAAGGGCTCTGCCGTGGGGGACCTCACTTCCCTAACACTCGTGGGAATCACATGGAAAAACTAAATGAAAAAACAAAAACCAAACACGACGAATCTGCTGCTGGGCAATCGTCGTCGGTCAATTCGACCGAATCAGCCATCGGGCTGAATAACCCTCTTTCGGCTGCGCGCAGCGTTGTTGGACATGCGCCTAGTCAACCTTCAACAGCATCTACTTTGGCAGGTGCTGTTGAAAAGAAAATCCCCGCATCAACATCCACACAATCTAAGGAAGACCGACCTCTCCTGGCTCCTAGGCCAACGTCGGAACTTTCAGAATCCGGTCATGAGTCAATGGACTCCTCTGATACCGACACCCTGTGTGGAGACAACAATAGTGTTGTCTCAGAAAAATCTGGATGCACAGTCATTGGTTCAGACCTTGGTGAACTGAACCTAACATCTGGCTTCGTCAAAATGAAGTCAGCTGAGAAAAGGCGTTTCAAGCAAGCGATGGCAAGTGGTCACTCTAGAGAGAAGGCTCTGGAGATAGCGAGAAACGCCTCCACGGCGAAAAGAGTGCGCTCGGAAGAGTCAGCCAAAGAAACGCCAGGTGGCAAAAAACCCAAAACGTCTTCGCACGTGGGTAGGCCAACTTTTAGCCAAGTGGCTAGCATTGTTCGGCTGTGTATTGTCCCTTCTGATCTAGCTAAGTCACCTTTTAACAAAGAACAACTGGTTCTTATCCAAGAAACGGTTATTGACGTAATGATCGAGGTCGACGACAATAACAAGCCAGTATTTGAGGGTGCAATACACAGGAACGGCTGGTTGCTGTTTCTTTGCTCCAATAATGACACGGCCAAATGGATGCGAAGCAATTTCGATCTGATTAAGAAGAAATGTGGGCTAGAAATGATGCTCGTGGAGGAAAATGATTTTCCTAAAGCGTTCATCGTGAGGGGTTTCTTCCCACAGAGTATTGAACTCTCTAACGAGAAAATTCTTGCGACCATTGGGGTCCAGAACAATCTAGCAGCCAAACACTGGAAAGTGATTCAAAGGTCGACCGAAGGTGCCATACTTCACCTTATCATGGCGGTTGACGACGAATCGCTGAGTAGGCTAACAGAGCTGAAAGGCAAGATTGCATATCGCTTCGGCCATGTGCGCCTTATCCTCAAAAGCAATAAAGCGGGGGTAAAGGCAGAGGAAAGCGTTGGTACAGCAGAGCCACTGGGCGCGCAAGAAGTACCTGCCGCAACATCCGCAAGTAGTGCTGCTGGGCATACTGAGGAAACGACACCCAAAGAGGAAGAAGAGGAGAAACCCTCAACAAGCAAAGCGGCGTTAGAGCGACAAAACGCGATAAAGGTCGTGAAAAAGGCTACCGCTGCAGCTCGGCACACACAGGTGCCAAGGCAAGCAAAACCACGGCCGGTGGGGGGTCATAAGGACCACAAAAACAAGGGACCTCGGGGCGCAAGGCTCCAGCACCTTGTGGCAGAAAATAGCCACAAATGAGCACATTGAAGGTGCTACAGGCGAACTTGCACCATGCCACAGGGGCATCAGCCACCATGTGCAAGAGATTCGCCGAGGAAAAAATATCCATAGCTCTACTACAAGAGCCGTGGGTATTTGGTGGTCAAGTTAAAGGACTATCTAGCAAGGAATGTAAGTTGGTTTACTATCACTGCCCGCGTCCAAGGGCTGCGATAATGATAGACAATAACACTAACTACTTTCCACTTTCAGAGTTTGCCAGCCAGGATCTGGCAGCTATCCAAATAGAAATCGCAACGGAAAAGGGGACACAGGAAATTGTTTGTGCGTCTGCCTACTTCCCGAGCGATTCCAACGATATACCTCCTGTAGAGGTGCAGGCGCTTATTGAGCACTGTCACTCACGGAACATACAGTTCGTGATCGGATGCGATGCAAACGCGCATCACTGTATCTGGGGCAGCTCGGATGTCAACAATAGAGGTGAGTCTCTCTTAAATTATCTGTTAAGCAAAAACGTAAACATTAGTAATAAAGGTACTAAACCCACGTTTATTAACGCTATTAGAGAGGAGGTACTAGACCTTACTCTAACAAGCCCATACATTGCTAACTTTGTGAGAAATTGGCATGTGTCTGACGAAGCCTCTTTGTCAGACCACCTACACATAAGGTTTGATCTACCAGGCAGAAGGGATCTCAGAAATGAGGTCTTCGATCCTAAAAGAACAAATTGGAAACGATATCAGGAATTACTAGAATCAAAGGTTGATTCACTGCCTATCAACATAAGTTCTGTTGGTGAACTAGATGAGGCAGCGTTTCAACTAAGGGATACAATAATTTCAGCATACCACGAAAGCAACGTAGTCAAAACACGTAATGTGACTAGAAAGGTCCCATGGTGGAATGATAAGCTTGCCAAAATGCGCAAAGAAACAAGACAACTTTTCAATCGTTGTAAACATACAAAGGTATGGGACGACTACAGGGTTGCTCTAACAAATTACAACAAAGAATTGAGAAAGTCTAAACGCGAGTCATGGAGAAGATACTGTGAAAGTATTATCGAAGCGCCAGAGGGCGCCAGGCTCCTTAAAGCTTTGTGCAAGGAACACTCAAACGGTGTTACAACTTTAAAAAGACCAGATGGGTCGTATACAAAAAATCGGAAAGATACTTTGGAATATATGCTTCAAGTACACTTCCCGGGATCTATAGATACGTCATCGACAGTGGGGGAGGATCAGTTAACACCAGACCAAGGGGTCGTGGCTAACAAAAAATCCTGGAGTCTGTCAGGACGTATCTTTACCCCAAACAAAGTACGATGGGCCGTTGGGTCCTTCCAATCATTTAAAGCACCAGGGGTAGACGGTATTTTTCCAGCCCTCCTCTTACGAGGGATAGAAATACTAATAAAACCACTTGTTGCCATTTTTAGGAATAGCTTTAGTATGGAATACATACCAAACGTTTGGCGTAAGGTCAACGTGATATTTATTCCAAAAACGGGCAAGAGGTCCAGTGAACTTCCAAAGTCATACAGACCTATTAGTTTAACTTCGTTTCTCCTAAAAACAATGGAAAGATTGGTGGATCTTCACATTAGAGAAAATCTAGAAAAGAACACACCTTTGCATAAATCGCAATACGCATATAATAAAGGGAAATCTACAGAAGGAGCTCTTCACTTTCTCGTATCAAGGATGGAGAAAGCTCATTTTTCTAAGGAAATCGCCCTATGCGCATTTTTAGATATCGAGGGTGCATTTGATAATACAGATTATCGCTCGATTGATAGAGCATTACAAAATAAAAACATTGACAAGCCGACCATAGGGTGGGTAAAGGCAATGCTGGAAAGCAGAGAAATCAGCTCATCTCTAGGAGATGTATCAGTCTCAGTCAAAGCATTAAAAGGATGCCCCCAGGGTGGTGTTTTGTCACCTTTATTATGGTCCCTGGTTATTGACGACCTCCTAGTCAAACTAAGTGAGTTAGGCTTGGAGGTAATTGGCTATGCTGACGATATTACAGTGATTATTCATGGCAAATTCGACAGAACAATATCCAGTATTATGAATCAAACATTAAATTTCATTCTAAACTGGTGTCGTGCAGAAGGACTTTCTATAAATCCCAGCAAGACTATTATTGTACCCTTCACAAACAGATATAAGTTGGACCTTGGTTCAATTACTGTCGAAGGAACAAATATAAACTATTCCAATGAGGTCAAATATTTAGGAGTTGTTCTGGATAAAAGATTAAATTGGAACTCTCACCTTAAATCGGTAATCCTGGGGAGAACATGGGGTATTGACTCCAAAATGATTCATTGGATGTATACAATGATGATTCGACCAATCATCACCTATGCGTCCCTTGTTTGGTGGCCCAAAACCACACAAGAAACAGCCAAGAAATTACTGGCAAGTCTTCAAAGGCAGGCCTGTTTGTCTATAACAGGTGCCATGCGAAACTGTCCCACAACTGCAATTGAAGCGATAGTAGGACTATCCCCACTGCATATATTCATATGGAAATGTGCAGCCAGAAATGCACTAAAAATGCAAATCTTGTCAAATAAGGAATACAGTGACTTTGGTCATATGAGTATTCTAAGAAAAATACCGGATAAGGATATTAGCTGTTCAGTAACAGACTACATGATTCCGAAACGGGTCTTCAATAGAAATTATGAGATAATTATCTCAGACCGTGATGAATGGGAAATCGGAGGACCTTGGGTTAACCCAAAAAGTCTAATATGGTTCACTGATGGTTCAAAAACAAATACTGGAGTTGGTGCCGGGATCTTTGGACCCAACACAAAAATTTCAGAACCCATGGGCAAATGGCCCAGTGTCTTCCAGGCCGAAATCCAAGCGATTTCAATCTGTGCACTGACAAATCTAAAAAGGGGTATCAAAGGGGCCCACATAACTATATATTCGGACAGCCAAGCGGCACTGAAAGCACTAATGTCTCACTCTTTGGAGTCGAGACTAGTGGAAGAATGTGTAAACAATCTTCAAAAATTAAGTACAAAAAATACGGTTGTACTTTGCTGGGTTCCAGGTCACTCTGGAATCGAGGGTAACGTAATTGCTGATGAACTGGCAAGGGCTGGATCGACATCAGACCTTATAGGACCAGAACCATATTGTGGTATCAACTGGGCGGAAGCTAAATCCAGGGTAGACCAGTGGGAACATACTCTCAGAATAGCTTACTGGGAAAATAATCTGAAACTTCGTCAAGCCAAGAGGTTGGTTAGACCCTTTACCTACAAAAAGGAACTGAATAACTTACGAAAAGTAGATATCAGGAAAATAGTAGGCTTTCTTACGGGCCACTTCTATCTAAACTATCATCTTAACAGAATTCAACTCCTCAGGGACACTGAGTGTAGACTCTGTCTTGAAGATGATGAAACAACGGAGCACTTATTGTGCGAGTGCGTTGCACTGGCTAGAACCAGAATGCAAATTTTCCACCGTGATCAACTGGATCCGGAAGAAATAAAGAAAGCTCCTATTACAGATATACTAAGGTTTATACGTATAGCAGAAAAATTGTTGGAAGAACATGGCTTTCAACCAACTCCTTTCCAAAGGCAGAGAACAACTAGGCAAACTAGAACCTGATGTAGTGGTCGGGCAACTTTCGCGGATGATCAGAAGGATCATCCATATTAAATTAGGTAGCTTGACACAAAAGATCTTTTAGGTCGCAGTGTCGGTCATTGGACCACCTACTAGGATAAATTATTATTATTATGCTCCTCTCAATCGCACTTACAACCTCGTGAAGAGCTGTCTCTGTGGATTTTCCTTTGAGATAGGCATGTTGAGATGGTGAAATCGTTGAGTCTGTAATCTTTTCCCTGAGATATACATCCAACAGTCGCTCGAGAGTTTTGAGGATGAAGGAGGATAGGCTGATGGGTCTGAAATCTTTCGCTGTATCATGACCGCGTCTACCAGCTTTAGGGATAAATATCACTTTTACCCTCCTCCAGCTCTTTGGTATGTGCCCTAGCATAAGGCTTTTCCTGAAAAAGACCTCCCGCCAAGGAATCGTCGTTTCTCGAGTGTTCCACAGCATGGCTGGGAATATCCCATCTGGACCGGCTGCCTTATATGGTTCAAAGTTTTTTATCACCCATAGTATTCTATCTTGGGATACGATGTGGTTGATTAAGTTGGGTGATAGTTTGGATGTTTCAACACTGTCAGTATTGTTCTCAATATATTCTGTGTTGCCTGGGAAGTGTGTATTTACCAGATGTTCTAGTGTGTCAGCTGATGATTTTGTCCATTCTCCGTTGTCTTTCTTCAAGAAGGAAGGGCAGGAGTGTTCCTTGGATAGAAGCTTGCCTAGTCTGGCCGTATCTTTGGTCGATTCTATGGAACTACAAAAATCTCTCCAAGCCTCTGTCCGAGCCTCTTTGATTGCTTTCTTGTATTCCCTAAGGCAGTCTTTGTAGGGTTTGAAGTATTTGTGTTTGTAGCAGATATTGAAGATTTCTCTTGTCATTTTCCTGAGTTTACTTAGATCTTCATTCCACCAGGTAGGATAGGTTGTTTTGCCATATGTGGCGGGACATGAGGCTTCAAGTCCTTTCGTCAGGGAAGTTTCGAAAGATCTTACTTTCTCATCTAGGTCTTCCCTTGACGTTATGGTTCTATTTAAGTTTTGAAGTTTAGACTGGGTCACTCTACGGAATGTATGCCAGTTTGTTCTTCTGGGATTTCTATATGGGAGGGGTTTCTCAAGCTTAAGATTAATATCGAAGAGGATCCAGTTGTGGTCTGAAAAGGATCTCTTGTCGGATACCCTCCAATTTGTGACTATTGGGGAATTATTATTTGTGCATAGGGTAATGTCTAAGACCTCTTCCCAGCCTGGAAAATTTGCCGGGCTCGGAAAGGTGAAGGTTGGGGTGGTCCCTACATTACATATGTCTAGGTTGGTGTTTAATAGGAATTCGAAAAGTGACTCACCTCTTTCATTCGTCTCTGAACTGCCCCAAAGCTCGTTTCTTGCGTTTGCGTCGCAGCCCATCAGTAGTTTGTCCGTGCTGTTCAGTGTTGACAGGAAACGAGCCACTTCGTCTGGCGGCGCCGGTTTCTCATGTGGCATATACACCGATGCCAGGTATATCGCCGATTTCTGTAGCTCCACTTTCACCACCGTGAAATCGGGAGTGCTAAAATTAGAACACAGAAAAGCTTTTAAGTGTTTTTTAGTGATTATGCATGACCGTGGCTTACCGTCTGCTTTGTTGTAGAATATGTTGATGCTCTTGTTGTCTTGGAATCCCTTAATCTCGTTGTCTCTGACCCAGGGCTCCTGTATGAAACCGATGTCGATGTCCCCTTCCCTGAGGAAGACATCCAAGTTCTCTCTAGCACATTTCGAGTGCTGCAGATTCACCTGTATGGCTCTAGGCATCGGATTTGTTGTTGTCTTCAGCTAGGTCGAGCTTTTCTAGTCTTTCTAGCTGTATATTGTTGTCTGCCTCATCTGGGTCTTCCTCATTTTCATTGCTGTCTGCTTTGAAAATTTTTAGTTTGGCCTTTCTTAGACCAAACCGCATTTTGTTGTCGTGTTGTTTTAGAATTGGCAGGCACTCATCGTTAATCTGCAGAACGAATGACATGCTGCTCTTTTGCGGTTTTTCTGCCTTCACGATTGCCCAGTCGTCCATCGGCACCGCAGGGTTGTGTGACTTCAGGTATTTCAGCACTTCTGCACCGCTCAAGTCCATCACCGGCAGCCAAATGCGAGCGCGAGGAGGGCAGGGGATGTCCTTGGCCGGAATAAGCTTAAGTTTTAAGCCTTCCAGTGTGCTGCTGATCTCAGCAACACACCTTTCTAGGACAACCCTTGACCAGTCGTCGTCGCACTTGATGACTCTACAGCCGCGAAGTACTCCTGCAGAATCGAAGGAAGGGAGATTTCCGCCCTGTGCTCCAACCACGTGCTTGTCTAACACGAGCTTGGACAGTTTGGTCTCCACTTGCCCCCACTTCTGCAGGACCACTTTGCCGCTGTTTGTGGTCTCGTCGATCAGTGCATATAGGAGGTTATCCTTAACCACCTCACTGAACGGTCGTTGCTTTGTTTCTTCGATGCTGCTAGACACCTTAGGTCTCTTCGGTGCCTGGTCGATCACGTCCTGTGACCTATTTCTCTTTTTCGCATCGCCTTTTTTGTTGTCGTCCTCTTTGGGTTTTTTGGATAAGAAGTCTTCGTACTCGTTAACCACCTGCTGGTATTTTAATTTGTCAGCCGCGTCACGCTCGTCAGTCGCTCCAGCGAGTTCATTTTTGGCAATCTTGCTTAGAATGAACCTCGCCTTCGTGTAGCGAGACTTCATGAGGGCACCCTCGGATTTGTGTTTTCTACCGGCCTGACTCTCTCTCTGAGTGCCGTCCGCCACCTTTTTCGAGGTTTGTGGTAGAACTTTTTGTTGTTGTTGTTGCTTGCTTAGTAAGGGTGTGCTATGGCTGGTACTTCCCTTACTCTTTGCTGACTCAGCCGTATCTTGACTAGAGGCCAGCAGGGTATCCTCCTCGGAGGATGGTATTGTGTCGCATCGCGGCACAAATTTTTTGTTCTGTTCGTTATTTTTTGGTGTGTTCATATCATCTGGTTCTTACGGTTGCTTCGCCTGACTACGTCAAGCTCCACAACCCACGAGTATTTAGGGGAAGTAATGGGGTCCCCCGCGGCAGCGCCCCTTACCGCGGTAAGGCCACAGTTACTCTCGAAGGCGGCCAGGTATTCGAGAGGGAAACTCCGTTCGCGATGCACATGTTTTAATTCCCTGCACCATTCAGTCCTCGGCACGATTCCAAGTACACCTTGACTTGGGAATGTGTTGGTACGGTACTCTCCGTATAGGTGGTTGGACGAGCATCGCACACGCAATCTCGTGTAAGGGTGTTCGACCAATCCCCATACAGAGCTTCCCTCTTAGTTCATGACAGGTTAAATTCCTAAAAGGAGTTTAGCCTTCATTTAAGCCCCATCCCCACGGCAAGGAGACCAACCACGATTATGTAGGCAATCTACATAAAGAGCGATGGTCCGGTCTAGAACGCTGCAGAACTGCAAAGTGTTTTGTGACAAGTCCGAACAAAAAACTGTCAAACTTTCTACTAAAACTTAGAAGGAAAGACATTCGGTTGATGGTCGGCATCATTACGGGACACAACCCATGGGGTCAGCATATGACAACCATTGGAATCATCGAGGACCCGGTATGCCTGTCCTGCTTGGAGGAGGCGGATAGCACTGAGCACTTTCTCTGTGAGTGTCCTGCCTTTGCTAGAGCGCGACTACGGGTATTGGGTTCAGATGTCATGGGAATGAGTGATATGCGTTCTCTAAAACTGGAGGATATTTACAGATTCGCCAAAGAATCTGGAAAATTCTCACAGGATTAACTATCTCTATCTCTGTCCCTATTCTTTCCTATCTCTTTCTCTGATACTTTTCTCCTTCCCTCCTTGACTATCTACCCCCTTTCCAGAGCTTTAAATACAATGGGCTTTTTAGCCTGAGTGTTTTAGGAGCCACCAAATCTCCTGGTGCTCCTTGGCTCGACCTCTTCAAATGCATGGGGTGGTGTCTTGTAGACATTTATGCTTAATTGGTCCTCTAACATGAACATTATTGAATGGGAATTTAGGGATTTTTCATTGTTAATGATTACAGTTTGTGGCACTCCAAATGTGAAAAGCCGTTGTGTAAGAGGTTCGCGTATATCTTCTATTGATCTGAATTTGATAACTCTGGCATGGACATATTTTGAATATTTATCTATAGCTGTAAGAACTAGTTTTTTTTCAGCAATGAAAATGTCTATATGAAGGATTTTTCCTGGATATTTAGGAATCGGTGTCGATTTTATTTCTGGTTTGTTTGGGTGTATTTATTTTCAGCACATATTCTGCACTGTTTTACTAATTTGTTTATTTTAGCCTGCATTTTTGGAAAGTAAAATTTCTTTTGCATTCTATGGGCTCGTTTGTGCTCAATCAGAATTTGTTGTTCGTCTGTTTGTAAGTCTGTTACTTTCGATTGCGTGAATCTAATTTTGAAAGTATTAAAGTATATGGGGTATAATTTTGAATTTGGCCCATTATTTCCTCTGTGGTAAATAAGTCGTTTATTACAAAAGGATTTAAATATCGTCGTAGTAAATTTTTCAGATTTTCGGTAGAGTAATGTGGTTGAGAGATTGTATGTCTATGGTATGTCGGAAAGGGAATTCTGAAATTATAGGAACTTTGCTTTCCAGTAAGTAGCCAAATTTGATTTTTAAATACGTTTATTCGAGCTTCAGTTAATGGTTGCTTCAGTTGCTTTCCAGTAAGTAGCCAAATTTGATTTTTAAATACGTTTATTCGAGCTTCAGTTGTTGGTATGAGATTGTGTCCTGAACTGTCGTTGGAATGGGTGGCGATGGTTACTGAATTTAGTTCTGGAGGTTGAGAGAGTGTATCGGCGACAATGTTACTTTTACCTGGTTTGTATTTAAGTTCGTGATCGTATTCTTCTAAAATAGCCTTCCATATTTTAAGTTTTGAGTTGTCGTTTTTATTGCTCAGAGCGTATGTTAGGGGTTGGTGGTTTGTAAATATTTTTATCTTTGCAGTTCCATGTAGGTAGTTTCTTAGAGATTTTAAAGCCCAGATGATGGCTAGCATCTCTTTTTCATTGGTGGCGTAATGTTCTTCTGTTTTTGTTAGCGCCCTTGAAATGAAGGTTATGGGTTTTCCGTCTTGTTCTAAAACTGCACCGTTGGCATGTTTTGAAGCGTCAGTGGTCAAATGGAATTCCTTCTGGTAATTGGGGTACGTTAATATTACTTCCTTTAATATAAGTGAATTTTTGATCTGGTTCAGAGCTTCGATTATTTAGTTGGATGGCTCTAGTTTTTGATTGATTTTTTGAAATTCTTCCCGCTTCTCCTCTTAAGAGACTAGTAAGTGGTTTGGTCATTTTGGCGTAATCTTTTATAAATCGCCTGTAATAGCCAGATAGTCCAAGAAATGATCTCAAATCTTTTAGTGTTTTTGGGTATGGAAAGTTTACAATGGCTTGAACTTTATTAGGATTTGTGGTGGTACCTTTTGATGAAGCTAGGAATCCTAAAAATTCTATTTCTTTTTTAAAAAATTCGCATTTGTCTATCTGTACTTTCATGTTTGCTTTCTGCAGGGTTTTGAAAACATCTTGAATATTTTGGGCATGAGTTTTTCGTCTTTACTGAAAATGATTATATCATCGATATAAACATAACAGATTTTGCCAATGTGATTTCTCAATATATCGTCCACAGCTCGTTGAAAAATTGCGGGAGCGTTTTTGAGTCCAAAAGGTAAACGTGTCAATTCGTATTTACCGTTTTTTTACTGAAAAAGCAAATTTTTCAATGTCAGATTCCTTCAGAGGAATCTGGTGAAAAACGCTTTTCAGATCTATTACTGAAAATAAGCTATTTTTACCTAGTTGTGTTAAAACCTCAGTTTATGTATGTTCCATCGTTGCGTATGAATTTTTTGTCTGTGAGTAAAGCAGCAGAATTTGGTAATTTCACAACATTCACATTTGAAAAACAATTAAACACAGTGAGAGATAAAACGAATGCAATAGTATTGCAAATACACTGAAAACAAATTAGTTAGGGTAAATATGTTAAGTGTTGATTCAATGGCAACGATGTGGCATAATAGGTATGGACATTTAAATTTTCAAAGCCTAAAACAACTTGGTGAGAAAGGTCTGGTTTGTGGTATAAATTTAAAAAATTTGCTAAGGCAGGTAAATTGTGATACATGCAATAAAGCGAAAATGTGTGCATTGCCATTTCCACGCATTGTTGAACGTTCAACAAAGAAAGTGCTTGAACTTATACACACAGATGTGTATGTGCCTATGAATGTAAAATCATTGGGTGGCAATCGGTATTTTGTCACATTCATGGACGATTTTTCTCGAAAAATATTTGTATATTTTGTGAAGGCCAAAAATGAAGTTTCTAAAAAATTGAAAGAATTAAAAAGCTATGTTGAATGTCAAATGGACTGTAATATTAAAACTTTGCGAAGCGATAACGGCACAGAGTATGTTAATGGTGATTTTGAAAATTATTTAAAAAATTGTGGCATAAAAAGAGAACTGACGGTACCGTATACACCACAACAAAACGGTGTAGCGGAGCGAGCCAATAGAACTATAGTTGAGATGGCGAAAAGTTTATTGATTCATGCAAATTTTGTACTAAATCAAGTGACTCCATTTGAAATATGGAAAAGCGCAAACCTTCGGGGAACCATCTACGTATTTTCGGGTCAAGAGCATTTGCAGTTAATAAAACAAGTAAGAAGAAGTTTGAAGCAAAATGCCATGAGTATATATTTGTCGGATATTCAAATACAGAGTGAGGGATATGAAGTGTTACCAACTTCCCACTGCTTGTATCTGTAAAACAGCTCATGACATCAACGTCAAAATTGTTCTAATGACAGTTCAATATATTGTTTCTAAGTCTTCAAAAGCATTTTTGAATTTTCTTTTTCTGCGATGGAATTCAAACGTAATAGTGTGATTGCGTTATATTTGGCTAGAAAATCACAACCAGCCATTGTTCCTGAGCTCAGTCACCTCAAAGTGAATAAAATATTTGTGTATCGCACTATAAAACGTTACAATGAGACTGGTAGCATTGCAACACGCTATAGATATGGACCAAAAAAAACCGCAACAACGCCAGAAATGGTTCGGAAAGTGAAGGCTCGACTTGAACGGAATCCACGTCGAAGTGTCTTTCAGGCCGAACTGATGGCAATAACGAAAGCCACGACACTGGTACAGTGTGATGCGGTATCCGGAAATGACATCTACATTTTCACTGACAGCCAGGCGGCGATAAAATCTCTCACAAAACAGTCGACAACCTCCAAGGTAGCCATGAAATGCCGCACATCTCTTAACGAGATGGCTGAGTCATTTCGCCTAAGGATAATATGGGTTCCTGGCCATCGCGACATTGAGGGTAACTGTAGAGCCGATGAACTAGCGAGACTCGGCACCAAGTTGACCGATGAGTGCATAGACAATGACATAGGCATTCCCTTACAAACATGTAAGCTACTTATCCTTGAAGAAATCGTAAGGAAAGCAAACGAAAGATGGCGCAATGAAGCCACCTGCAAAATCGCCCATCAACTGTGGCCGACTCTTAGTGCTAAACGCACAGAATCTTTGCTAAGCCAAAATAAACACAATCTTAGCACACAAAGGATGGGTGTGCAAGCACACGACTTCTGTAGAAGTTGTCTTGATGAGGAAGAGGAGGAGACAATCTTGCACCTTCTGTGCCATTGTCCTGCTCTATCCAGACGGAGATTTGCTATTCTAGGCAAACAATTTTTTAACGGATTGGAAGATCTCAGTTCCACAGAAATAGGAGATCTTCTAAAATTTTTGAAAAGCGCACAATGGTTTTAGGAGAAATAGGGAAAGCTCCCCCACGCGGCATCACAATGGGCTATGAGCCTGAATGTGTCCCCACAAGACAACCGCTTCAACCTAACCTAACCTAACCTATATCCATTTCCTTATCGGATAAAATGTATGAATTAACTATATTCGACTTTACCCAATGAATGGCAAAAGCTATATTGAAAAGTTCTTCTTTTAATATTTCTAATTTGTATTTTATTTGTAATACAAGATCATTATCAGTTTCTTTTTGTATCTGTACGAATTTAGATATTTTATTAATATTTTCAATAACTTTATTTATTTTTTCATTACTTAATTTGTTTATAACAACTTGCCTGTTGTTATTTTCTAAAACATTGCTCATTTTTTCCATGAGAATATTATAGTCGCTATGGTCTGGATTTCCCGCAATCCATTTCCATGCGGATCCTATAAAGTCCAAAGATCTCTTACTAATGTGATTATTTATCCTCATTCTATTTAAATAATTTTTAGATTGATTTACAAGCGATATGAGGATTGGTTTTAGGAGGTGGTTTAGTAGTTGCTCGTTTATTGCTGTCTCTAAATGGTTTATAGTATTTTGATAGTCTTGCAGTTCTATAACATGTATGATTTTAAAATGTCCTATATGTAGTGTTGCTGGTCCTGAGTCTATTGTCACGAGTTGGGATGATGAGTAGTCCAATATCTGCACATTTGCGATTATTGGTACTAGCAAGGTAATCATTCTAAAAATTTAATAATAAAAATAATAAAAAATTAGTAGTCCTTACAGGGTATTCTGTTTTTATTGTGGTATTCCAAGTCGTTTTCCTGTTTGTCTTTTAGTCTCTGTATGTTATTTCGTCTGGCTGCTTCGTATTGTTCAGGTTTAATGCAAATTCTACGTCCGAAAAAATTTTCTATAGGTTTCTCTCCAGTTGTAGAGTGGATTGAGAAATTATATTCGTAAATAGCTCTGTCAAGAAATTCTTCAAAGGTCCTGCCTATGGCTTCTGTTTTTAAACATCTTAAGATTTCGGCGAGGGTCGAATGGGAGCGTTCGATCTGTCATCTGTCCATTTGACTTGCTACTATGGGGTGGTGTCTTGTAGACATTTATGCTTAATTGGTCCTCTAACATGAACATTATTGAATGGGAATTTAGGGATTTTTCATTGTCAATGATTACAGTTTGTGGCACTCCGAATGTGAAAAGCCGTTGTGTAAGAGGTTCGCGTATATCTTCTATTGATCTGAATTTGATAACTCTGGCATGGACATATTTTGAATATTTATCTATAGCTGTAAGAACTAGTTTTTTTTTTCAGCAATGAAAATGTCTATATGAAGGATTTGTCCTGGATATTTAGGAATCGGTGTCGATTTTATTTCTGGTTTGTTTGGGTGTATTTATTTTCAGCACATATTCTGCACTGTTTTACTAATTTGTTTATTTTAGCCTGCATTTTTGGAAAGTAAAATTTCTTTTGCATTTCTATGGGCTCGTTTGTGCTCAATCAGAATTTGTTGTTCGTCTGTTTGTAAGTCTGTTACTTTCGATTGCGTGAATCTAATTTTGAAAGTATTAAAGTATATGGGGTATAATTTTGAATTTGGCCCATTATTTCCTCTGTGGTAAATAAGTCGTTTATTACAAAAGGATTTAAATATCGTCGTAGTAAATTTTTCAGATTTTCGGTAGAGTAATGTGGTTGAGAGATTGTATGTCTATGGTATGTCGGAAAGGGAATTCTGAAATTATAGGAACTTTGCTTTCCAGTAAGTAGCCAAATTTGATTTTTAAATACGTTTATTCGAGCTTCAGTTAATGGTTGCTTCAGTTGCTTTCCAGTAAGTAGCCAAATTTGATTTTTAAATACGTTTATTCGAGCTTCAGTTGTTGGTATGAGATTGTGTCCTGAACTGTCGTTGGAATGGGTGGTGTTGCGGGGAGAATCCTGTATGCGGCTATAAATCTTTTGCGGGCAGAACAAATAGTGTTGCGGGGAGAATCCTGTATGCGGCTACAAATCTGTTGCGGGAAGAACAAATAATGTTGCAGGAAGAACTAATAATGTTGCGGGAAGGACCAATAATGTTGCAGGAAGAACCAATAATGTTGCGGGAAGGACCAATAATGTTGCAGGAAGAACCAATAATGTTGCAGGAAGAACCAATAATGTTGCGGGAAGGACCAATAATGTTGCAGGAAGAATCTTGAAGGCGGCAATAAATTCGTTGCAGGGAGAATCCTTAATTCTTAATGTTGCGGTAGGACCAAGTTGATTGAAGCGATGAAATATCCGGCTCGAAGGACCAAAAATGATGAACACAAATTCCTGTTGGTTATTGTAGCGATGATATTGCGGCAAAAATTCCCAATTTAAAATACATATGTTGCTTCTGATTCAAAATTACAATTTTTCTCTCTCTTTATTTTACAAAATGTTCCGTATTTATACACATTTCTTTACAAACAAAACCTACTTAATTCACAGAAAATTATAACAAATAACAAAAGTTGAAAAACATTAAAGTATTTTAACTAATATTAAATTGAACTCAACATACCGCCGCCCTTGAACTATCTGAATAAGTTCAAAACAAAATATTAAAAAGAAAATGAAACGCCTTGAAAAACATTTACGATAAGTTATTAGTTTCTTCATGAAATAAATCTCCTTTCGTTGGCAAAAGGCAAAGTTTGACTATAGGGCGAACCAATTCGCCATGCGGTGTTTTCAACGTAACTACTCTTACGCGTCCATCGGTACCATGATGGCATTTGATCACTCGTGCAATCGTCCACTTCGTCGGAGGATTAGGCTCGTTGAATACAGCAACCACATCCCCTTCTTCAATGTTGCGTGAAGAACGAAACCATTTAGTGCGACGTTGTAAGCTCACGACGTACTCGTCTCTCCAACGACGCCAGAAATGTTGTCTCATGGCAGAAATTGCTTGCCATCGCTGTCGAAGATTTCCACGAAACCCTTGACCCTCAGGTTCCGGTATTGACTTAAGCGGTTCACCGACTATGAAATGTCCGGGAGTTAAAACTTCTAAGTCACCAGCAGCTTCAGAGTTGTCACAGAGTGGGCGAGAGTTTACGCAAGCTTCTATTTCAGTCAAAAGTGTGTTGAACTCTTCGTATGATAGTGGAACTTCTCCTAATACGCGTTTTAAATGATACTTAACACGTTTGACTCCGGTCTCCCAGTAACCTCCCATATGGGGTGCAGCCGGTGGATTAAATCGCCATTCGATATTCGAGTCCGCAAAGAAAGAGCGAAGTTTAATATCAGCCATGCACTGTTGAAATGCAATGCGCAACTCCTTCTCGGCTCCAACGAAATTTGTACCGTTATCTGATGCCATGACCTTACAAAATCCTCGACGATTTGTGAACCTTTTAAACGCATTTAGGAAAGCTGGTGTTGACAGGTCACCAACAAATTCGAGATGCATCGCACCAGTGCACATACAAATGAACGAACAAATGTAGCCTTTGGTAGCCTTAGCTCCTCTTCCTTGGGTGAATTTGTAGAGGTAAGGTCCAGCGAAGTCAACAGCAGTGTGAGTAAAACAACGGGCGTAGGTTGTGCGAATGACAGGTAGATCACCCATGACTTGTGTGGTAAGATTGCGATTCAAATAAGTGCATTTCACGCACTTATGGTATATATTACGGATCAAGCTACGAGCGCCGATAACCCAATAACGACGTTGCAAGACAGTTTGCATAATGCGGGGCCCAGCGTGCAAAGTGACCTTGTGTATTTCGCAGATTATTAACTTAGCAAGCGGACAATTCTTAGGCAAGATAATGGGATGCCTAACATCTGGAGCGATTTCATTATTTTTTATTCTTCCTCCAACACGTAGAACACAAGTCCCATCCAGAAAGGGCTGCAGACGCAAAAGACTACTGCGAAGTGGGATTGATCTTTTAGCGCTGCAAGAAGAAATTTCATTAGAAAAATAAAACTGTTGCGTATACCTTATTAGGCGAAGTTCAGCTTCAAATAACTCTTGGCAACTCGGTGTACCAAAACGCTTTATAACATTAAGCCGTCTGTTAGCCCGAATGTTAGTCAAAAAGCGTAAAACGTAGGAAATAACTCGACGCAGCTTAGAATACGATGAGTATTTTGTCATCACGGACCAATAATCTGTAGAATTAGTCACATGGGCACGAATACTATTTCGTACGCCCAGCTCTGTAGTGTGCTCTTTAGATTTTTTCTGCTTCCATAATTGTTCAGTGCTTTTCAGGAAAATAGGACCAGCCCACCACAATTGATGACGTAATAATTCGGAGGGAGTTATACCTCTTGAAGCACAATCTGCAGGATTCTGTTCAGAACGAACGTGGTTCCAACATTCGGGAGGCAAAACTTCTTGAATATCAGCTACGCGGTTGGCTATAAATGTCACCCATCTGCTGGGGTGAGCTTGTAACCATGCCAATGTTATAGTAGAATCAGTCCAAGCGAAAAACGGATAACGGAGTTCAGACCAGCAGTGCAGCACGCTTCGCACTAGTTTAGCAGCAAGATGAGCGGCGCATAATTCAAGACGTGGCAACGTTGTCGGCTTAAGCGGAGCTACCTTGGTTTTCGACGAAATTAATGACACAGTAATGCTACCGTCGCTTTGTGTTGTTCGTGCATACAAGACGGCGGCGTAAGCGCGCTCGGACGCGTCTGCGAATACGTGCAATTGCGTAAATGACCCAGCTACTTCAGTGCCAAACCAACGGTTCACCTTCAAATATGCCAATTGCTTGAGCTCTATGCGATGCTCCAACCACTTCGTTGCGATAGACTCAGGAATGATATCATCCCAACCTACCTTAGTGCGCCATATGTCTTGAAACCAAATTTTTGAATTTATAGTAGCGGGAGCAAGCAAGCCCAGAGGATCGAAGAGCGTACTTGCATCTGATAGAAACATGCGCTTGGTCAACTTAACTGGCGGTTCCCTCAAGTTAATAGCAAACGTGAGATAGTCTCCTTCTGTGTTCCAGATAACACCTAAAGCGTGAACATCCTTATCGTCGACAATATAATGTGATATGTTCGTAGATGCATTAGAAATGCTTGCGATTAGTTCAGCGCAGTTCGATGCCCACTTACGAAGTTCAAACCCCCCTTCCCTCAATATTTCGGAAATATTTTGCTGCAACAATTGAAGTTCTTCTTTACTAGATGCACCAGTAAGTAGATCATCCATGTAAAAATCCTTGAGAATAACACTAACAGCCCTAGCACAACCATTCGACGAATCTCTTGCCGTCTGTTGAAGTGATCGGACAGCTAGATGAGACGCAGCTGCCACTCCGTACGTCACGCGAACCATGCGAAAATCTTGGATAGGCAGGGATGGGTGGCTACGCCATACGATGCGTTGTAAATCGGCGTGTTTTAAGGATACGCAGATTTGACGATACATTTTGGCGACATCTG
The DNA here is from genome assembly GCF_027943255.1 of Anastrepha obliqua. NCBI lineage: Eukaryota > Metazoa > Arthropoda > Insecta > Diptera > Tephritidae > Anastrepha > Anastrepha obliqua. The sequence goes on along the minus strand of NW_026562182.1, from coordinate 754,673 downwards.
CTGTTACAGCATAGCGGTGTGTTCTAAAGCGAAGTAAGATGGAGTATAAATCTTCCTGTAATTGAGGTCCTATAAATAATGCGTCATTCAGCGAATTCCCGGAAGTCGATTTTGCGGACGCGTTAAATACAACCCTCAATTTGGTCGTGGTACTATTTTCCTTTAAAACAGGATGATGAGGCATATAATACGTTGGATTCATAGTCTCTGACGTGACCTGCATATGTTTCATGTCAATGAGTTCATTCATGAATTCATTGTAGCGTAAACGAAGATCGGAGTCACAAGCGAGTCTTCTTTCAAGTCGTAACAAATTCCGGATAGCAAAGTTTCGCGACTCTCCCAGAGCTACATCGGGCTTCAGCGGCAATTCGACGACAAACCGTCCGTTAGGTTCCCTTCGATGCGTTGTTTCAAAACGGTCTTCACAGTAACGCTCCTCATGCGTAAGATACGTTTTTTGCGGAGCTTCCTCTAACTCCCATAACTTGTTCAATGCTCGATCCAAATTAACATCGCAATGTAACGACTGTAAGTGTGGCATATCAGGCTCAGATCCATTCACACTTCCAAACAGAGTCCACCCAAAGACCGTCAGTTGAGCCATAGGAGCTCCAGATGGACCCTTACGAAGTTCTGTACAGATCAGTTGATCCATAACGTCCATTCCAATCAATATATCGACCCGTCCAGGCTTCATAAAATGGGGATCGGCTAAAAACAAACCTCGGATATGTGGCCACGATGACGTAGCTATAGTCTGTGTTGGCAAGTCGCTTGTAATTTTAGACAGAATTAACGTTTTGACAGTAAAGCATTGATTTGTAGAGAAAGAAGAAAGAGAAAGTGATACTTCCCCTCTAGCTCGTCCTCCTTGCGCTGACCCAATTCCAGTAATGTTAACTTCAGATGTTGATCGCGGCAGGCCTAAGCGTTGCACACACGCTTCGGTTACAAAGGAAGCATGTGATCCAGAATCGAAAAGTGCACGTGCGGGCTGCCAATTACCAGAACAGTCGCGTACCTTCACTAATGCGGTGGATAACAGCACAACTCTTTCTACAGCTATGGGTGGATTGGAGCTCGAGTTCAAGCATGAAGAAACGCGTGGAACGTCGACGTTTGCTGGAAGTTCAAAAGCTTTTGCGCTTACCTTTGATGTGGCGTCAGCAGCGCATAACGAATGCGTCGCGTTGCCGATGTAATTGTTCACTGCGGTAACGGTCGTTGACTGCAAGGCACCGTGCAGCAGAGTGTGATGACGTTGTTTACACATGCGGCAAGTGGAAGCACTGTTACAACGGTCTTTATAGTGACCTGAACTTAAGCAGTTGAAGCATATGTGACCTTGCTTCACGAACTGTGATTTTGTAGACAAGTCCAATTCACGAAATTTTTCACAACTGTAAATTTTATGAGGTCCACTACAATATGCACACACGTTACTTTGTTTTGATACCGCGTGGAACACATTTGTCGACTTGCTTGCTGATGCAGTTTTAACCTTAATTGGTACTGATGTTGTTGGCGACGTAAACATAGATAACGATCGGCATCTTATCTCTAAAAATGTTATTAGTTGCTCAAAAGAGGCAGCGTTCTGCGGATAGTGAGGCCTCAGGGCCATCAAAAAAGCAGAAGCACAGGCACGAGACGGCTAAACCTAAAAACGGAGACGAAGGACCTACGACGTCGAAAGCAGCGGTAGCGGCCAGTGAAATTGCCAAGAGGCATCTCATAGTGGCACTCACTGACCGCAGCGACCAGCTGGGGCGAATGTCGCAGGAACGGTGGAAGGTAGTGGAGATGAAGCTACTGGAAACCTTGTTTACTAAAATGGACGCGGAGCCGAACGCACCCATGCCAGCATTCGACGGAGCAGGGTGGTTCAGCGGCGTCAAAATAATAAAGTGCAAGGATGACCCCACGCTCACATGGCTAAAGGAAGCGGTGAGAACGCTTCGCGGCCTGTGGGAGGGGGCATCACTGGAAATCGTTGATCGCAGCTGCATTCCCTCAATACCGAAGGCAAAGGTTTTCATTCCGCGAGTGGTAAAACCGGAATATGCGCTGCGACTACTACAACGTCAAAACACGGACGTGCCGACAGACGATTGGAAAGTGTTGAGCGTGGCAAAACCAACAACTGCTGATGGTGGCCAGGATTACATTATCCAAATCAACAAGCCGGCAGAGGACCTGCTTTACGCGCGATTCGGGAGGATGGCTTGGGGAGTTGGTAGCGTGCACCTTCGCCTCAAAAAGCGCAACCCGGCAGACGACAATCACAACAAGCTCGCTGCGGTGGAGGTGGAAAAGGATCTCGGCATAGAAGAGATCCTGGAAGCCTCCCTCAATATACAGGAAGTGGAGAAGGGCGACTTGGAGGTAGTATCCAACCCCGAGGAGGTACTGAGGCTAGATGCTGAAAGTCCTTCAGATAAACCTCCACAAAAGTAAAAACGCCTCAGCCGAGCTCCTGCTCAACATAGAGGGAGTCGGCTACGATGTGGCTCTAGTCCAGGAACCATGGATAGCGTCGGGCAACATAGTCTCCGGTCTAAAGTCACAAAACTACAACACATACATCCCGATTGTAAAAAATAAGGTAAGAACAGCGATATTAGTCAAAAAAAGTATATGTTCTTATATTGATCATAATCTCTCTTCAGACGATCTGACAGTGGTGGCGCTGGAGGGCTGCAAGGATGAGACGCTACTCTTTGGGTCCTGCTATATGCCACATGATGAGGAAGCACCACAAGCGGAACTTCGGAAGCTGGTAGAAACAGCTGCCAGAAAGAAGCATGCTCTGGTGGTAGGGACGGACGCAAACGCACATCACACAGTCTGGGGAAGTGCAGACATAAACGACCGAGGTGAGTCACTATTTACCTATATTCTTCAAAGTAGTCTAGAAATAGCTAATAGAGGTGAGGAACCAACATATGTGGGACCAACCTCGAAGAATGTACTCGATTTAACACTCTACACAAGCAGGCATGTTATGGTTCAGGAATGGGAAGTATTGAGTAGGCCCTCATTCTCTGATCACAGATACATAAGCTTTCAGGTGATATTTCGCTCAAAAAACAAGCTTACATCCTTTAGAAATCCTAAGAATACGAACTGGGACTTGTATAGGGATATACTATCAAAAACACCAATAATACCCCGGAAATACAAGACAAACATAGCGCTTGAGAAAGGGGTTGAATTGTTTACAACTACGCTTGTTAAAGCCTTTAAAAGATCCTGCCCTCCAACACGTAATAGACGCAAGGTGAAGCCTCCTTGGTGGAACAGGGAATTAGGAGCACAAAGGCGTAGGGTACATGAATTCTATAGGTTAGCAAAAGTGGCTGACGATGAGTTCTGTAGGAAAGAGTATAAGGATCTGCTAAAAGTATACAAGAAAGAGATACGTAAAGCCAAGAGAGAATCTTGGAAAGACTTCTGTAGCAGTATGGAAGGCACTAACGATGTGGCTAGACTTAGGAAACTGTTATCCAAGAATCCGTCTATGCCAAGAACAATACGAAAAACTAACGGGGAGTGGGCTGACAGCTGTGAGGACTCTCTAGAAGACCTAGTCAGTACACACTTTCCAGGGTGTGCGGACACTGCAGATCTCGAACCTAGAGGAGATATTGTGCACGAAATCCCGACGACCATAATTACAAACAACAAAATAGAATGGGCTATACAAAGTTTCGACCCATACAAATCGCCAGGACTGGATGGAATCTTCCCGGCCATGCTCCAAAAGGTAAGCCATCTTGTGGTACCATGGTTAAAAACGATATTCAGGGGATGCCTGAGGTTCAGCTACGTTCCTGTATTGTGGAGAGAGGCGAGGGTTGTGTTTATTCCAAAAGCGGGAAAAAGCAACCCTCTTTACTCAAAGGAGTACAGGCCCATTAGTCTGACCTCATTTCTCCTGAAAACGTTAGAGAAGATTTTAGACACATACATTAGAGACACAATTGCGCCGGACGAATTATCCAAGGCGCAGCATGCCTACACTAAAGGCAGATCCACTGAAACTGCACTTCACTCACTTATACTAAACATAGAAAAGGCGTTAGAATATAAGGAGTATGCTCTAGGAGTATTTCTGGATATATCAGGAGCCTTTAACAACGTGACAAAAGATGCTATTCTAAACAGCATTGAGTCACTTAACGTGCAACCCGCGGTTTATCTATGGATAAGGCAGCTATTAGCTAGCAGAAAGATAAAAGCGGAGTGGAACGATGCGAGCGTCACCAAATATGCATGTAGAGGTACTCCGCAAGGTGGGGTACTATCACCGCTATTATGGTTACTTGTAGCAAATGAAATTCTTAAGAAACTTGACGGAGGGGCACCTAAACTAGTGGCTTATGCCGATGACATAGCTATAGTAGTTACGGGAAAGTACCTGGACACCATCAGTAATGTGATGAACAACACTCTCAAAACGATACACCAATGGACATCCCGCGCAGGGCTAGGGATAAACGCCGGAAAAACGGACATGGTACTTTTTACCAGGAAGTACAAAGTTCCGGCGTGGAACCTACCGAAGCTGGGCAATAACGAACTACTTCTCAAAGACTATGCGAGGTACCTCGGAGTAATACTGGACAGCAAATTGCTGTGGAAGCACAACGTCGAGGAGAGGGTGAAGAAGGCCAGTAATGCTTTGTACGCATGTAAAAGAATGCTGGGTGTTACTTGGGGTCTATCACCCTCTCTGATGCATTGGTGCTACACAGCAGTAGTCAGACCGATATTGCTGTATGGAACCTTAGTATGGTGGACTGCGACAAAAAAACTGGCATACTTAATGCCGCTAGAAAGGATTCAACGCCTCGCTGCTCTGTGCATAACAGGAGCGATGAAGACCACTCCAACGGCGGCACTGGAGAAGATACTCAGCATGCCACCTATTGACGTCATGGCGGAAAACCTGGCAGCGAAATCCGCGAGGAGGCTAATGGCTGCGGGGGTATTCACCTGCAGAACCTTCGGTCACAGCTCAATAGGAAAGTGGAGCTCAGGTGGCACGGACTACATGACTCCGTACTTTAATTGGGAGAGAAGGTTTCGCACTACAATTGAAGAGGAGGGATGGCACAAAGGCATGAAGCCTGGCCATAGAACTTTTCACATCTATACAGACGGCTCGAAAACTCCAGACGGAGTGGGAGCAGGTATTTACTGCTCAAAACTAGGAATAAGGCAGCCTATCAAGCTACCAGACCACAGCAGTATTTTCCAAGCGGAAGTTTTTGCTGTGGGGAAGGCCGCGGAGCTAGCCTACTCTAGAACAAGAAAGAACTCAACAATTAATATATACGTGGATAGTCAAGCAGCAATAAGAGCAATAAGCTCATATTGTATTAAGTCCAAAAATGTTCGACGGAGCAGGGAGGCCATAGAAAGGCTAGCCGGAAACAATAGGCTGCATATCTACTGGGTACCTGGTCACAAAGGCATTATGGGGAACGAAATAGTAGATGAGATAGCAAAAAGTGCTGTGAGGCTACCATTTGATCAAGAGAACGACATACCAAAACCGCTAAACACAATATACAACGAAATGGACGACCACATGAAAAGGCAAGTGGAAGCTAGGTGGACTAACTTGACCACATGCAAAACGGCAAAAGTCATGTGTAGGACTAACGACAAAAAACTGACTCCATTCGTACTTACGCTCTCGCGAAAGGAATGCAGAACTATCATAGGTATGCTAACAGGCCACAATCTACTGGCTGCATATGCGTACAAGATAGGGATTGCTAACACGGACAAATGCAGGAAATGCAGAGAGGATGTTGAGGAGACTTTAGAACACCTTCTGTGCGCTTGTCCGGCATTACTAAAAACGCGACTAAAATGCCTGGGAGCCCCACTGTTTGAGGGTCTGGAAGACGTCTCTAAAGCGGAGCTCCCAGCCCTACTTAGATTCGCTAAAAGCGCTGACATCCTACATGATGTCTACTTCAGGTATTCATAGAGGTCGGTCTCCATCTGGTATCGCTAGGGACCAAAAGGTCTATGCGCGGCTTATTGCCAACCAGGCTAACCTAACCTAACCTGCTCAAAAGATGGAGGATCATCACTAACGAGCGATAACTCCCACTGCTTACGCGTTTCGAATGCCAACTTACTGACGACCTCATGTACCAACCAATCATCCCAAAAATCAATCGGACGACCCAACGCTTTAAGCTCGCGAATATGCTGTTGGAACGCATCAATTACACCTTTGATTGCGTCAGCATTGTCATGCGTAGCCCTTTTAATTTCAGCCAACGCGCGAAGATGAGATTCCACAATTACACGAATAACCTTATACCGCGATGTTAATAGACCCCAAGCTTCAACGTAATTTGCGTCACATATTTTAAAACCACTGATGATTTTCAACGCGTCACCTTTCAAGCAGCTTCGGAGATAGTGCAATTTTTGTCCATCTGATAAAGCAGAGTTACTATCAACTAACGAGGAAAACGCGTCGAAAAAACCAATCCATTCTGTAGAGTCACCGGAGAATGTGGGCAACTCCATTTTCGGTAAACGTATAACCGTGGACACAGATGCCTTTGTGGAGCTATCTTGCGATTTAGTACGACAATTTTTCACGCGGCTAAAGTTAGCTGAAGCTGTAGAGTACCAAGTCTCGGCTTGGATACGCACATTTTCTTCAATTTCAATAACATCGGCACCACAAGTAATTTCTACAGCGTCTTCAGCAACGTTAAAACGAACCCACTGTTCACTCAATAACTGAAGGTAGCTTGCAATATTCTCTGCATCCATAGTGAATGCCTCATCAATACTTTTTGCCATATACCGTTTAATGGCATTGAGAGCGGAATTGCGCGTTTTAGTAGAATTCGACATTTTTAATATGACAGAAAAGCAATCGACGGGTTTTTAGAATTTTCGCGATGTTAAATGCAGGAACGGCTGCACAAATGTACACACGATTTATTGCACAAAAATAATTTTCTTAATAATCGTTGCGCCTTTTGCTACGCGTATGTATGTACACAAGCGAATGCGTATATGCAAAAGGCAAGCGGTGTGACTATATCCGGCTCGAAGGACCAAAAAATGTTGCGGGGAGAATCCTGTATGCGGCTATAAATCTTTTGCGGGCAGAACAAATAGTGTTGCGGGGAGAATCCTGTATGCGGCTACAAATCTGTTGCGGGAAGAACAAATAATGTTGCAGGAAGAACTAATAATGTTGCGGGAAGGACCAATAATGTTGCAGGAAGAACCAATAATGTTGCGGGAAGGACCAATAATGTTGCAGGAAGAACCAATAATGTTGCAGGAAGAACCAATAATGTTGCGGGAAGGACCAATAATGTTGCAGGAAGAATCTTGAAGGCGGCAATAAATTCGTTGCAGGGAGAATCCTTAATTCTTAATGTTGCGGTAGGACCAAGTTGATTGAAGCGATGAAATATCCGGCTCGAAGGACCAAAAATGATGAACACAAATTCCTGTTGGTTATTGTAGCGATGATATTGCGGCAAAAATTCCCAATTTAAAATACATATGTTGCTTCTGATTCAAAATTACCATTTTTCTCTCTCTTTATTTTACAAAATGTTCCGTATTTATACACATTTCTTTACAAACAAAACCTACTTAATTCAGGAGGTTGAGAGAGTGTATCGGCGACAATGTTACTTTTACCTGGTTTGTATTTAAGTTCGTGATCGTATTCTTCTAAAATAGCCTTCCATATTTTAAGTTTTGAGTTGTCGTTTTTATTGCTCAGAGCGTATGTTAGGGGTTGGTGGTTTGTAAATATTTTTATCTTTGCAGTTCCATGAAGGTAGTTTCTTAGAGATTTTAAAGCCCAGATGATGGCTAGCATCTCTTTTTCATTGGTGGCGTAATGTTCTTCTGTTTTTGTTAGCGCCCTTGAAATGAAGGTTATGGGTTTTCCGTCTTGTTCTAAAACTGCACCGTTGGCATGTTTTGAAGCGTCAGTGGTCAAATGGAATTCCTTCTGGTAATTGGGGTACGTTAATATTACTTCCTTTAATATAAGTGAATTTTTGATCTGGTTCAGAGCTTCGATTATTTAGTTGGATGGCTCTAGTTTTTGATTGATTTTTTGAAATTCTTCCCGCTTCTCCTCTTAAGAGACTAGTAAGTGGTTTGGTCATTTTGGCGTAATCTTTTATAAATCGCCTGTAATAGCCAGATAGTCCAAGAAATGATCTCAAATCTTTTAGTGTTTTTGGGTATGGAAAGTTAACAATGGCTTGAACTTTATTAGGATTTGTGGTAGTACCTTTTGATGAAGCTAGGAATCCTAAAAATTCTATTTCTTTTTTAAAAAATTCGCATTTGTCTATCTGTACTTTCATGTTTGCTTCCTGCAGGGTTTTGAAAACATCTTGAATATTTTGGGCATGAGTTTTTCGTCTTTACTGAAAATGATTATATCATCGATATAAACATAACAGATTTTTCCAATGTGATTTCTCAATATATCGTCCACAGCTCGTTGAAAAATTGCGGGAGCGTTTTTGAGTCCAAAAGGTAAACGTGTCAATTCGTATTTACCGTTTTTTTACTGAAAAAGCAAATTTTTCAATGTCAGATTCCTTCAGAGGAATCTGGTGAAAAACGCTTTTCAGATCTATTACTGTAAAGAAGCTATTTTTACCTAGTTGTGTTAAAACCTCAGTTTATGTATGTTCCATCGTTGCGTATGAATTTTTTGTCTGTGAGTAAAGCAGCAGAATTTGGTAATTTCACAACATTCACATTTGAAAAACAATTAAACACAGTGAGAGATAAAACGAATGCAATAGTATTGCAAATACACTGAAAACAAATTAGTTAGGGTAAATATGTTAAGTGTTGATTCAATGGCAACGATGTGGCATAATAGGTATGGACATTTAAATTTTCAAAGCCTAAAACAACTTGGTGAGAAAGGTCTGGTTTGTGGTATAAATTTAAAAAATTTGCCAAGGCAGGTAAATTGTGATACATGCATAAAGCGAAAATGTGTGCATTGCCATTTCCACGCATTGTTGAACGTTCAACAAAGAAAGTGCTTGAACTTATACACACAGATGTGTATGTGCCTATGAATGTAAAATCATTGGGTGGCAATCGGTATTTTGTCACATTCATGGACGATTTTTCTCGAAAAATATTTGTATATTTTGTGAAGGCCAAAAATGAAGTTTCTAAAAAATTTAAAGAATTAAAAAGTTATGTTGAATGTCAAATGGACTGTAATATTAAAACTTTACGAAGCGATAACGGCACAGAGTATGTTAATGGTGATTTTGAAAATTATTTAAAAAATTGTGGCATAAAAAGAGAACTGACGGTACCGTATACACCACAACAAAACGGTGTAGCGGAGCGAGCCAATAGAACTATAGTTGAGATGGCGAATAGTTTATTGATTCATGCAAATTTTGTACTAAATCAAGTGACTCTATTTGAAATATGGAAAAGCGCAAACCTTCGGGGAACCATCTACGTATTTTCGGGTCAAGAGCATTTGCAGTTAATAAAACAAGTAGGAAGAAGTTTGAAGCAAAATGCCATGAGTATATATTTGTCGGATATTCAAATACAGAGTGAGGGATATGAAGTGTTACCAACTTCAACTGCTTGTATCTGTAAAACAGCTCATGACATCAACGTCAAAATTGTTCTAATGACAGTTCAATATATTGTTTCTAAGTCTTCAAAAGCATTTTTGAATTTTCTTTTTCTGCGATGGAATTCAAACGTAATAGTGCGATTGCGTTATATTTGGCTAGAAAATCACAACCAGCCATTGTTCCTGAGCTCAGTCACCTCAAAGTGAATAAAATATTTGTGTATCGCACTATAAAACGTTACAATGAGACTGGTAGCATTGCAACACGCTATAGATATGGACCAAAAAAAACCGCAACAACGTCAGAAATGGTTCGGAAAGTGAAGGCTCGACTTGAACGGAATCCACGTCGAAGTGTCTTTCAGGCCGAACTGATGGCAATAACGAAAGCCACGACACTGGTACAGTGTGATGCGGTATCCGGAAATGACATCTACATTTTCACTGACAGCCAGGCGGCGATAAAATCTCTCACAAAACAGTCGACAACCTCCAAAGTAGCCATGAAATGCCGCACATCTCTTAACGAGATGGCTGAGTCATTTCGCCTAAGGATAATATGGGTTCCTGGCCATCGCGACATTGAGGGTAACTGTAGAGCCGATGAACTAGCGAGACTCGGCACCAAGTTGACCGATGAGTGCATAGACAATGACATAGGCATTCCCTTACAAACATGTAAGCTACTTATCCTTGAAGAAATCGTAAGGAAAGCAAACGAAAGATGGCGCAATGAAGCCACCTGCAAAATCGCCCATCAACTGTGGCCGACTCTTACTGCTAAACGCACAGAATCTTTGCTAAGCCAAAATAAACACAATCTTAGCACACTGATTTCAGTCATAGCGGGACATTGCCTAATAGATAGGCACGCCCAAAGGATGGGTGTGCAAGCACACGACTTCTGTAGAAGTTGTCTTGATGAGGAAGAGGAGGGGACAATCTTGCACCTTCTGTGCCATTGTCCTGCTCTATCCAGACGGAGATTTGCTATTCTAGGCAAACAATTTCTTAACGAATTGGAAGATCTCAGTTCCACAGAAATAGGAGATCTTCTAAAATTTTTGAAAAGCGCACAATGGTTTTAGGAGAAATAGGGAAAGCTCCCCCACGCGGCATCACAATGGGCTATGAGCCTGAATGTGTCCCCACAAGACAACCGCTTCAACCTAACCTAACCTATATCCATTTCCTTATCGGATAAAATGTATGAATTAACTATATTCGACTTTGCCCAATGAATGGCAAAAGCTATATTGAAAAGTTCTTCTTTTAATATTTCTAATTTGTATTTTATTTGTAATACAAGATCATTATCAGTTTCTTTTTGTTTCTGTACGAATTTAGATATTTTATTAATATTTTCAATAACTTTATTTATTTTTTCATTACTTAATTTGTTTATAACAACTTGCCTGTTGTTATTTTCTAAAACATTGCTCATTTTTTCCATGAGAATATTATAGTCGCTATGGTCTGGATTTCCCGCAATCCATTTCCATGCGGATCCTATAAAGTCCAAAGATCTCTTACTAATGTGATTATTTATCCTCATTCTATTTAAATAATTTTTAGATTGATTTACAAGCGATATGAGGATTGGTTTTAGGAGGTGGTTTAGTAGTTGCTCGTTTATTGCTGTCTCTAAATGGTTTATAGTATTTTGATAGTCTTGCAGTTCTATAACATGTATGATTTTAAAATGTCCTATATGTAGTGTTGCTGGTCCTGAGTCTATTGTCACGAGTTGGGATGATGAGTAGTCCAATATCTGCACATTTGCGATTATTGGTACTAGCAAGGTAATCATTCTAAAAATTTAATAATAAAAATAATAAAAAATTAGAAGTCCTTACAGGGTATTCTGTTTTTATTGTGGTATTCCAAGTCGTTTTCCTGTTTGTCTTTTAGTCTCTGTATGTTATTTCGTCTGGCTGCTTCGTATTGTTCAGGTTTAATGTAAATTCTACGTCCGAAAAAATTTTCTATAGGTTTCTCTCCAGTTGTAGAGTGGATTACGTAGGTACATAGGTAGGTACATAGGTTTGGCAGCCGCATCGCACATAGAGACAACGATAAAATGTATAGATTATCTATATTCGTTAAGAAGTAGGATTTTAAAAGTCGGTTCCTGCTTCTGGCTAGAGCTGGGCATGGGCAGAAGAGGTGTTGAATTGTTTCCAACTCCTCCTCATTTCTGCAGCTACGACAGAAATCATGCGTGTAAACGCCTAATCTCTTTGCATGATTTCCTATGAGACAATGTCCTGTGAGGGCCCCTACTAAGGTCCTGTTTTGAAGTCTATTCAGTTTTATAATGCTCTTGGACAGACGTAAATTTAGCCTTGGCCATGTTTGCCTAGCAATTTCACAGGTGTTAGCGCTAATCCATCTTTGATTTGCAGAATTGATTAGTGCGTCCTTAATGAGAAGCTTACAAGTTGCGAGAGGTATTTCCATAAAATTACTTATGTCTGGCAAACAGGTACCTTCTCTTGCAAGTTGGTCGGCCCTACAGTTCCCTGGTATATCTCTGTGGCCTGGAACCCAGCACAAGATTATACGATATTGTTTGGCCATCTCATTTAGAGATTGGCGACAACGTAAGACACTCCTTGATGTTGTTTGGAATGCATCCAGGGCTCGTAGGGCAGCTTGGCTGTCTGATAGAATGCAGATATCCGTTGATGATATTCTGTTTATCTTTAGCCATTTTAAGGCTTCATGAATAGCGTATATTTCCGCTTGAAAAACACTACAGTGATCCGGTAGTTTAAAGGATTCACTAATAGAAAGCTCTTCGCAAAATAACCCTGATCCTACACCGGTATCCATTTTAGACCCGTCCGTGTAGATCTTAACGGGTGTGTTGGGTGTTGGATCTTCTTCAAACCATTCCAGTCTAGAAGGGATTTTCATTAGGAAATTCCTTTCGAAGCAGAGAATGGGAGGATGATAATCGCAGTCACTGGGTATATCCGTGTAGGAGTCTAAGATGGTCGAATGTTCCATTGTGAGCTCGATTTGAGCCTTACAGCGGAGCAGGCCGCTAAGTGTTTGCAGAAGAGATCTAGGGGTGGCAGATGTAGTATGATATCCAAAGCCATGGATGGCGTGGTTTTCATGACGCCACATATTGCTAATTCCGCTGACCTCTGCACCTTATTCAATAAATTAGAATAGGTTTTTTTCTGCATAGCACACCACCAGACAACATTTCCATATAGAAGAATGGGTCTGACGACAGTAGTGTAAAGCCAATGAGCAACCTTAGGTTTAATTCCCCAGGTCTTACCTCAAGCTCTCTTACAGGCATAAAAAGCTAGGTTCGCTTTCCTGACTCTTTCTAAGATGTTTGACTTCCAAGTCAGCTTCCTATCTATGATTAGTCCCAAGTACTTGGTTTCATCCGAAATCACAAGAGCTTCCCCCTTGAGCATAATTGGACTTAGTTGAGGGATTTTGTGTTTCCTAGTGAACAATATAAGTTGTGTTTTGTCTGGGTTGACTCCTAGACCACACTTTCCTGCCCACCTAGAAAGTATTTCTAGAGCATTTTGTATTAGGTCTCTTAATGTAGATACAAATTTACCAGAGACAGCAATGACAACATCATCGGCGTAAGCTATCACCTTACAGCCCACCGATTCCAGTATTAACAGAAGTTTATTTACAACTGCGTTCCATAGAAACGGTGAGAGGACTTCGCCTTGCGGTGTACCTCTACTTACTAATCTCCTGAGCACCGATTCTCCTAGTTCCGCTTCAATGATTCTGCTATTTAGCATTTTGCCAATGAAGCCTACCAAGCCCGGTTCTACCCCAAGATCAGTGAGTGCTGCAGTAATTGCCCCCCCTTCGACATTGTTAAAGGCCCCTTCAATATCAAGGAAAGCGGCTAAAGTAAATTCCTGTTTGTGCAGTGAGCTCTCTGTCGTGTAAATAAGGTTATGTAGAGCCGTCTCTACCGATTTCCCTTTCGTGTAGGCATGTTGTGACGTAGAGATAAGATTTCTATCTATAGTTAGGCTTAAGTGAAATTCTATCAACCTCTCCAAAGTTTTCAATAGGAAGGAAGAAAGAGATATCGGTCTTAAGTCTTTTGGATGGGTATGTGAGTTTTTACCCGCTTTTGGGATGAAAACAATTTTGACTTAAGAGGTATATGACCGTAGAAAAAGCATCCTTTGAAGATTGCTAGCAGCCAGTGTGCTAGATATCCGGCGGTCTTTTGCAGTTCCACTGGGTAAATGCCATCTAGAGTGGATTGAGAAATTATATTCGTAAATAGCTCTGTCAAGAAATTCTTCAAAGGTCCTGCCTATGGCTTCTGTTTTTAAACATCTTAAGATTTCGGCAAGGGTCGAATGGAAGCGTTCGATCTGTCCATTTGACTTGCTACTATGGGGTGGTGTCTTGTAGACATTTATGCTTAATTGGTCCTCTAACATGAACATTATTGAATGGGAATTTAGGGATTTTTCATTGTCAATGATTACAGTTTGTGGCACTCCAAATGTGAAAAGCCGTTGTGTAAGAGGTTCGCGTATATCTTCTATTGATCTGAATTTGATAACTCTGGCATGGACATATTTTGAATATTTATCTATAGCTGTAAGAACTAGTTTTTTTTTCAGCAATGAAAATGTCTATATGAAGGATTTTTCCTGGATATTTAGGAATCGGTGTCGATTTTATTTCTGGTTTGTTTGGGTGTATTTATTTTCAGCACATATTCTGCACTGTTTTACTAATTTGTTTATTTTAGCCTGCATTTTTGGAAAGTAAAATTTCTTTTGCATTTCTATGGGCTCGTTTGTGCTCAATCAGAATTTGTTGTTCGTCTGTTTGTAAGTCTGTTACTTTCGATTGCGTGAATCTAATTTTGAAAGTATTAAAGTATATGGGGTATAATTTTGAATTTGGCCCATTATTTCCTCTGTGGTAAATAAGTCGTTTATTACAAAAGGATTTAAATATCGTCGTAGTAAATTTTTCAGATTTTCGGTAGAGTAATGTGGTTGAGAGATTGTATGTCTATGGTATGTCGGAAAGGGAATTCTGAAATTATAGGAACTTTGCTTTCCAGTAAGTAGCCAAATTTGATTTTTAAATACGTTTATTCGAGCTTCAGTTAATGGTTGCTTCAGTTGCTTTCCAGTAAGTAGCCAAATTTGATTATTAAATACGTTTATTCGAGCTTCAGTTGTTGGTATGAGATTGTGTCCTGAACTGTCGTTGGAATGGGTGGCGATGGTTACTGAATTTAGTTCTGGAGGTTGAGAGAGTGTATCGGCGACAATGTTACTTTTACCTGGTTTGTATTTAAGTTCGTGATCGTATTCTTCTAAAATAGCCTTCCATATTTTAAGTTTTGAGTTGTCGTTTTTATTGCTCAGAGCGTATGTTAGGGGTTGGTGGTTTGTAAATATTTTTATCTTTGCAGTTCCATGAAGGTAGTTTCTTAGAGATTTTAAAGCCCAGATGATGGCTAGCATCTCTTTTTCATTGGTGGCGTAATGTTCTTCTGTTTTTGTTAGCGCCCTTGAAATGAAGGTTATGGGTTTTCCGTCTTGTTCTAAAACTGCACCGTTGGCATGTTTTGAAGCGTCAGTGGTCAAATGGAATTCCTTCTGGTAATTGGGGTACGTTAATATTACTTCCTTTAATATAAGTGAATTTTTGATCTGGTTCAGAGCTTCGATTATTTAGTTGGATGGCTCTAGTTTTTGATTGATTTTTTGAAATTCTTCCCGCTTCTCCTCTTAAGAGACTAGTAAGTGGTTTGGTCATTTTGGCGTAATCTTTTATAAATCGCCTGTAATAGCCAGATAGTCCAAGAAATGATCTCAAATCTTTTAGTGTTTTTGGGTATGGAAAGTTAACAATGGCTTGAACTTTATTAGGATTTGTGGTAGTACCTTTTGATGAAGCTAGGAATCCTAAAAATTCTATTTCTTTTTTAAAAAATTCGCATTTGTCTATCTGTACTTTCATGTTTGCTTCCTGCAGGGTTTTGAAAACATCTTGAATATTTTGGGCATGAGTTTTTCGTCTTTACTGAAAATGATTATATCATCGATATAAACATAACAGATTTTGCCAATGTGATTTCTCAATATATCGTCCACAGCTCGTTGAAAAATTGCGGGAGCGTTTTTGAGTCCAAAAGGTAAACGTGTCAATTCGTATTTACCGTTTTTTTACTGAAAAAGCAAATTTTTCAATGTCAGATTCCTTCAGAGGAATCTGGTGAAAAACGCTTTTCAGATCTATTACTGTAAAGAAGCTATTTTTACCTAGTTGTGTTAAAACCTCAGTTTATGTATGTTCCATCGTTGCGTATGAATTTTTTGTCTGTGAGTAAAGCAGCAGAATTTGGTAATTTCACAACATTCACATTTGAAAAACAATTAAACACAGTGAGAGATAAAACGAATGCAATAGTATTGCAAATACACTGAAAACAAATTAGTTAGGGTAAATATGTTAAGTGTTGATTCAATGGCAATAATAGGTATGGACATTTAAATTTTCAAAGCCTAAAACAACTTGGTGAGAAAGGTCTGGTTTGTGGTATAAATTTAAAAAATTTGCCAAGGCAGGTAAATTGTGATACATGCAATAAAGCAAAAATGTGTGCATTGCCATTTCCACGCATTGTTGAACGTTCAACAAAGAAAGTGCTTGAACTTATGCACACAGATGTGTATGTGCCTATGAATGTAAAATCATTGGGTGGCAATCGGTATTTTGTCACATTCATGGACGATTTTTCTCGAAAAATATTTGTATATTTTGTGAAGGCCAAAAATGAAGTTTCTAAAAAATTGAAAGAATTAAAAAGCTATGTTGAATGTCAAATGGACTGTAATATTAAAACTTTGCGAAGCGATAACGGCACAGAGTATGTTAATGGTGATTTTGAAAATTATTTAAAAAATTGTGGCATAAAAAGAGAACTGACGGTACCGTATACACCACAACAAAACGGTGTAGCGGAGCGAGCCAATAGAACTATAGTTGAGATGGCGAAAAGTTTATTGATTCATGCAAATTTTGTACTAAATCAAGTGACTCCATTTGAAATATGGAAAAGCGCAAACCTTCGGGGAACCATCTACGTATTTTCGGGTCAAGAGCATTTGCAGTTAATAAAACAAGTAAGAAGAAGTTTGAAGCAAAATGCCACGAGTATATATTTGTCGGATATTCAAATACAGAGTGAGGGATATGAAGTGTTACCAACTTCCCACTGCTTGTATCTGTAAAACAGCTCATGACATCAACGTCAAAATTGTTCTAATGACAGTTCAATATATTGTTTCTAAGTCTTCAAAAGCATTTTTGAATTTTCTTTTTCTGCGATGGAATTCAAACGTAATAGTGTGATTGCGTTATATTTGGCTAGAAAATCACAACCAGCCATTGTTCGTGTGCTCAGTCACCTCAAAGTGAATAAAATGTTTGTGTATCGCACTATAAAACGTTACAATGGGACTGGTAGCATTGCAACACGCTATATGGTTCGGAAAGTGAAGGCTCGACTTGAACGGAATCCACGTCGAAGTGGAAGCAAAATGGCCAAAGAACTGAAAATATCGCAAGACAGCATTCGACGCATATTGGAAAATGAGCTCACCGTCAAGGCTTACAAGCTCCAGAGAGCACACGATCTTTCACCCCAGCAAGAAAGTTCGGTGCGATAGAGCAAAGGAGTTGTTGCGCTTGCACGAACGTGGCGAATTTCCTAACATTGTGTTTTCTGATGAAAAAAAAATCCCAATTGAGCATTTCATAAACACTCAAAACGATCGTGTTTACTTGACCGAATGCTCTTACGAGAATTTGAGCCTACGTATGACCACTCTAAGCAATTTCCCATCGCAAGTAATGGTTCGGGCCGTAGTGACCGCTCACGCTCTCCAATCGTTTTTATCGAGCCCGCTGTCAAAGTGAATGCGACTTATTTTCGGGAAAATGTTTTAGAAGCTGCTTTAGAGCCATGGACACGCAAACATTTCGGTCGTAGACCATGGACGTTCCAACAGGACTCCGCACCGTCTCATAAAGGTCGTTTGAACCAAGAATGGTTAGAAAATCATGTTC
Organism: Anastrepha obliqua; assembly: GCF_027943255.1. NCBI lineage: Eukaryota > Metazoa > Arthropoda > Insecta > Diptera > Tephritidae > Anastrepha > Anastrepha obliqua. The sequence goes on along the minus strand of NW_026562182.1, from coordinate 736,915 downwards.
CACACTTCATTTCGTCCACACAATGGCTTTCGAATTCGCCAGACGCAAATCCGATGGACTATTCCATCTGGTCCATTTTGGAGAGCAAGGTGAGGTCTAAAAAATATGCCCGTATGGAAGCGCTCAAAACAGCGATTATACGAGAATGGGTCAAAATACCTCAAGATCACATTGCATGCAGCATGCAACTCGTTTTTTGACCATTTGAAGGCTATAGTCAAGGCAAAAGGTGGACATATCGAGCTAAATTGAATATACCTATGTATGTTAAAGTTGGAATCATTTTTGAACAATTTTGTCTTTGAAATCAATAAAAACTAATGTCAAAATGACAAAAACGTTATGATGTTTTGAATAGGTAACACTTCATATCGTTCGTTCTGTACAGCAAAAGCATATCGCTTATATGACAGGAAAAAACGAGCAATTGTAGAGCGGTGTGATGTTAAGTTTGTAGAAGGCGATTTTTGTGAAAGTATTACGTCAGAAAGTCGCTTGTCTGATGTAAATGATAATTTTGCGACAAATATTATGCGTCTTGTATCTGCTGAAATTCAAGAAAATGAAAAATTAGCAGATAAAGCAGCCGACCATGTAGTAAAAAGCGACTTCGGCGAAGAAGAGCATGCAAGTCCTGACGAAGCTGAAAGTGATGAGCAAGGTGAACAACATGAAATACAAAAACGCGGACGTGGGCGACCAACATATGATTATACAGGTCAACGAAGCAGGCCAAAGAAGCAGTTTCAAACACTTAATAATATACATTTTTTAGAAGACAGCGAGACACCAGAAACTCCTGACGAAGCATTAAATAGTCAATATGCTCATGAATGGCGAAGTTCCATGCAATTAGAGTACGACTCTCTTATAGCAAACAATACGTGGACCATGGTTGATTTGCCAAAGGGGCAAAAGGTCGTAGGATCGAAATGGGGTTTTCGAATAAAAAGAGACGAGCATGGTGATATCGGGAGATTTAAATCAAGGTTAGTTGCTAAAGGTTGTGGCCAACAACTGGGAATCAACTACTGAGAGACGTTTTCTCCAGTAATTCGTTATGAAACTATACGTATGCTTTTTGCGATAGCTGCGGAAAAACAGATGTATATTATATGCACCAGGTGGACATATCGAACGCGTATTTAAATGACAAGCTATACGAAAATGTTTATATGAAACAATCACAGGGTTTCATCAGCAAAGAGTATCCT